>NW_027460280.1:24909313-25244313 GCF_050947875.1 Dermacentor variabilis
CCCAATTTCTGTGATCTGGTTGAATATAGGCGGCTATCATGTCAGAGAGCGTTCGATGAAAGCGCTCAGTCAGGCCGTTGGTCTGAGGATGGTAACCAGAAGTAGTCTTGTGAGTTGTACCAGAGGCTTTGAGCACTTCGCCTACCAGTTTTGAAAGAAATGACTTTCCGCGGTCGCTCAGAAGGATACAAGGGGCGCCGTGACGCAGGTTTATGGCTTGAAGAATGAAGGTAGCGACTTCGGAAGCAGATGCACAACTGACACAAGCTGTTTCGGCATAGCGCGTGAGGTAGTCGAAGGCTGTAACTATCCACCGACTACCGGCGGGAGTCATCGGAAGTGGCCAATAGAGATCAATGCCAACAACCTCGAACGGTTCCGAAGGGCACAAGACCGGTAGTAGCTGCCCGGCAGGAGCTAATGTTGGCCGCTTTCGTTGCTGACAAATAGCGCAGGAAGAGACGTATATATCTTGCCACACTGGTAGACAGGCCAGACCAGTAGAAGCGGCTTCTTATGCGGCCCTAAGTTTTCTGGATGCCAAGGTGGCCAGCAGTCAAATCGTCATGAAAGGCCTGAAGGACACGAGCACGAAGGCAGCGAGGTAGTACGGGCACCCAGCGTTGTCCGTTAGGATGATGGATATGGCGGTACAACACGGAGTTGTGTAGCTTGAATTCTGTCAGCTGTCGACGGAGCCTGGCGTTAGGCGGGCGCGAAGCTCCACGAATGCGGTCTATAATACGTCGACTGTACTAATTGGCGAGTTGTTGAGACGAAAATGATTCATGGTCGTCCGAAGTGAGATGGTCAAGAGTGGCGAAGGACAAAATCGCCGTTGAAGAGACGTCAGAGATGGCGTCCCTGGAGGTGGGTGCGGAGTCATTGATGAATGCGGCTGTAGAAAGCGGGCAGCGAGAAAGAGCGTCTGTGTCTTGGTGCTTCTTACCAGAGTTGTAGGGGATCTCAAAGTCATATTCTTGTAGACAAAGAATCCAGCGACCAAGACGTCCTGACAAGTTGTTGAGTGTTGAGAGCCAACATAAGGTGTGATGGTCCGTAACGATGGTAAAAAGGCGGCCGTGGAGATAAGGGCAAAACTTTTGGACGGGCCAAACGACAGCTAGGCATTTCTGATCGGTGATGGTATAGTTCTTTTCGGCAGGTGTGAGTACGCGGCTTGCATATGCAGCGACTCTCTCACGCAAAGAGGTGTTTCACTGGAGGATAACAGCACCAATTCCATGGCCGCTGGCGTCCGTGTGCAAGATTGTGGGTGCAGTCTCATCAAAATGACACAAAACAGGTTCAGATGTGAGGGCGCCCTTCAGCTGGTCAAAGGCAGATTCACATTCCTTTGACCACACGAAGGGAGCACCAGAACGAACTAGGTTGTGTAAAGGAGCAGCTATAGAGGCGAAGTCGCCTATAAATCGGCAAAAATAGGAAGCGATGCCAAAGAAACTGCATAGTTCTTTTGTCTTTTCTGGTCAAGGAAAGCAAAGCACCGCCGAAATTTTGTCGGGATCAGGTCGAATACCATCCTTGCTCACAATGTGAAATAACACCTTGATCGTCTTGCTTGCAAAACGGCACTTATTGGTGTTGAGCTGAATACCAGCGTTAGCAAGGCATGTGAGAACTTCGTCCAGACGTTGCAGGTGCTGGGCAAATGTCAATGAGCAAATAACGATATCGTCCAGATAGCACAAGCATGTTTTTCTACTTCAGGCCGTGTAGAACAGTGTCAATCATGCGCTCAAAAGTTGCGGGAGCATTGCAGAGGCCGTAGGGCATAACGTTGAACTCGTAAAGGCCATCTGGGGTTGCAAACGCTGTCTTTTCTTTGTCTTCGTGCATCTGAATTTGCCAGTAACCTGAACGCAGATCAAGGCAGGAGAAGTGATCGGCACCTTGCAGAGAATCGAGAGTATTGTCAATGCGAGGCATAGGGTATACATCCTTGCGCGTAATCTTGTTGAGCGCTCGGTGATCGACACAAAATCGCACGGAGCCATCTTTCTTTTTGACCAAAACGATGGGAGACGAGCAAGAGCTAGGAAAGGGGCGGATTATCTCACCTTGCAGCATGTCGGCGACGTTTTCCTCAATAATCTTGCGCTCGGCTAGAGACACCCGATACGGCCGGCGACGTACGATGTATCTTTCGTTTGTCTGAATGCGATGCGTTGTGACGGATGTCTGCCCCAATGTCGAAGAATGGGCGTCGAATGAAGTTGCAGGCCTCTTCAACAAACTAATTGTTGCGTCTGCGAAGGGGTCAAGTGGGGGCTGATTACGGCTGCAAGAGTGGAGGTAGAGGGAGAATGTCCAGTATAAGTGATTTCAGGGGTAGCCGCCTTAAGGGGAACGACACAGAGAGGCTCGGAATCAAGAACGCAAGCCAAAGTGGTGCCTTTAGGAAGGAGAATTTTCTCGGCTGTTGTGTTTCTTGCGGCGAGAAGCGCAGAACCATTGTTAAATCAACTAGGCCTGATAAAATGGCTATCCATTTTGTAAAACAACGCGCAGAAGGTAGCACTAACGCATTTCCATGGTCGATGACGTCGGACGTGATGGTCAGAATTTGCTGAGAGCCTGGAGAGAGCTCGGTATCTTCTGCAGCGAGCAGACGAAGTGGCTGGTACTGTTCATCGCCAAGCGAATAATCGGTGTCGGTCATATGTACGACTCGTTGCCGACAACATATAGCCGCAGAAGCAGAGGGAAGGAAATCCCATCCTAAAATGAGCTGGTGGGAGCATGGCGACAGCACAACGTATGTAGTGGATAATGCCGTCGATCATTACACGCACAGTGCAAAACGCGGAAGGGCGGATAGAGTCCCCTTGAGCTGCAACCAGCAGTGGTCCATCGTAAGGCGTTGTAACTTTTCTGTGACGCTTACAGAAATCAGCATGTATAACAGATAAAGTGGCACCAGTCAGTGTCCACCAAAGCTTCAACTTCCACACCCTCAACGAACACGCACATCATATTACAAGGGCCTGCTGGAGGGATTGCAGAACTGTCGGTAAATGCAGTTTTTCCTCCGAAAACTGCATTAGTTTTCTGGCCGACGGTCAGAGGTGAACGTGGCAGGCCAGAGCGGTGACGAGGAGCGGCGGAAGGGCGAAGGTGAGCGGCGTCTGGTGCTGTGGTAACCATTCTGTGTCTCGGTTGTTGCGGGCGGAGATGTGGAACGGCGCGGAGGGGAGGCGTAACGCCGGTTTTCAGAAGGTACCCCAGCAGAATACGCATTGCGTTCACTCATGTCGTTCCCACGACGCTCATCTTGTTGGCGCTTGCGGCAAAAGCGTGCTATCTGGCCGCGCTAACCACAGTAATAGCATATAGAACGAGAAGGTCGCCAAGGCTGGTAGTAGGGTAGAAGGAAGAAAGTGCATATGCATTGAATTTAACAGACATAATTATAAATAGAACTTGGCACAGTCCGGGTAGAGAGCGGTGATAGCAGGAAAGTGATTAATAAAGGGAAAATCAGACATCCACCCGTTCGTAGCAATAGCTGCAAAGGAAACCCATACGGGTTCCTCGAAAGAAAAGCCTCCCAGTTGAAGAAAAATTCGTCCTGGTCCGGGACTCGGGGACTCGGGACCCGGGGCCACCGCTTTTCCAGGGCACCCTCTCCACCATCTGAGCTAACCAGGCGGCTAACAGATGGTAGAGTTCGAGTCCCGGACCAGGACTCATTTTTCTTCAACTGCGAGGCTTTCCTTTCGAGGAACTCGTATGGGTTTCCTTTGTAGCAATTGCTACGAACAGGTGGATGTCTGATTTTCCCTTTATTAATTACTTCTGTACACCTTACGGGTTTCCACAGAACTATTAGGTCAAACTCTTTCCTTTGCATCGAGTTGTTGACAAACTCGACTTCGCCCTACCATCTGCTTGCCGCCCGGTTAGCTCAGATGGTAGAGCGGCAGTCCCGGAAAGGCGGTGGTCCCGGGTTTGAGTCCCGGACCAGACAGCAAGGCGTTCCTGCAAGGCGTTCCTTTCGAGGAAACCGTATGGGTGTCCTTTGTAGCAATTTCTACGAACGGGTGGATGTCTGATTTTCCCTTTATTAATTACTTCTCTCCACTTTGCGGGTTTCCGCAGAAGTATTAAGTCTAACAGGAAAGTGGTTCCTGTGGTTCATACATATTCTGCGGCCGTGCGCCTCATCCACGTTCGGACTGCCCGGTGCAACACTCCGCCTGCAACTTCTGCAAAAAGAAAGGCCACTTTGCTGAAGCATGCCGCTCGACGAAGTTTAAGCAGAAGAAGCTCGGCTGCATTCAACTGCGCGCCGTCGGGGTGCCAGTCACGGCAAAGTTCGCCGACTTCACTGTTTACAATTACACTGCACAGTTCAAGGTCCATTCCGAAGCCGAGGTCACCGCCATTCCAAGCGACTTCCTCATGTTGCCTGCCAAGCTCGACGAAGTCGAAACTCTGCTCACCGGTCCTGGAGGATAGTGACTGCGTGTGCTGGCTCGTATTTACTAGGACTTCTGTGGCAAGGGAAAAACGAGCTCTCAGCGCCTGAACGCGATCCAGTCTCCCACCGTGCCTCTTTTAATACTGCCAGCACTCTTGAGGCCCTCCAAGTAGCGAGATTTCTTGACGAACTCCAGACTCCAAAAGCAACGTTGCACGCAGAGCTCTTCCAGAGATTAGGCACCCTCAAGGATGAGTACATCAACCAGCTGAAACCTGATGCTGTTCTTTTCTCGCTAAGCATCTCTCGCAGGACTCCTATGTCGCTGCTCGGCTACGTCCGCCACGAGCTGGATAAATTGGAGAGTGGTGGCGTGATCCGCAAAGTCGGCAAGCTAACACCGTGTTGTTCCGGTCTCGTCATCGTCCGAAAAGACGATGGTTCCTACTGCCTGTGCGTGGATTTCACTCAGCTAAACAAGCTCGTTCTCCGAGAAAGCCACATTCTATGAAAAATTGAAGTCCTCGGCCTCCTTGGCGACACAACAACTTTTTAAAGGCTCGAGGAGACCGCGAGCTTCGACCAGGTGAAGCTCTCTGTGGACTCCCAAGAGCTTACGACATCAATCAAGCCATTCCGCCGATACTGCTTTAGCCGGCTCCCATTTGGCATCACTTCCGCTCGGAATACTTCCAAAGACAGATGGCCAGAATCCTGGAGGGCCAACAAGGAGTCGTTAATATGACGGATGACATTCTGGTCTTTGGACGCACCCGCCAGAAAGACGACGCCAGATCGAGCCAAGTGTTGTCTCGCCTTGCAAAAGCAGGCATCACGTTGAACCGGGACAAGTGTCGTTTTGGGGTATCCGAGTTCTCCTTCCTCGGAGTCGTTTCAGCGCAGGGCATCAGGCCAAATCCAGGCAAGGTCGAAAAAGGCCATGGAATCTCCAACAGACATCTAGGGCGCTCGACGACTGCTCGGAATGGTGAATCATCTCGCCAGCTTCATACCACAGATCTCGGATGTCACAGCTCTCATCAGGGCCATACTGATCAGGTCCGCTAGCTGGGTGTGGCAGCGTGAAGAAAGCACTGCATTCAAGAAAATCAAGGAACTCTTGACGTCAGACCGGTACATAGCCAAGTACCACCCGTCTTACGCTAATACAGTTTCTGCAGACGCGAGCTCGTTTGGACTCGGCGCGGCCTTACTACAGGCACAACCCTCTGGAGAGCGCCGCCCAGTCGCATTCGCTTCGACGTCAACGACCGGGACCGAAAAACGTTACAGCGAGACAGAAAAAAATTTGGCGATGACGTGCGCTATCCAACAGGCGAGTTCGTCCGCGGCATCACTTTTGACGTCGAGACAGACCACCTGCCGCTAGTTTCGCTCTTTGACAAGACGGAGTCGGACATGTTGCCACCTCGTGTACAGACACTCCGGTTGAAGGCTATGCGATAGCAATTCCGGATGCTGAACGTACAGAGAAAGCTGGTAGCCACGGCAGATACTCACTCAGAAGGCACCCAGTCTCCTAGACACCATGGATCTCTTCGCAGCAGAGGTGATCCGCAGCACATCGAAATGCTTGCCGCTCAGCACAAAAAAGTGCGACAAGCACAAGTCCAAGCACCAGCTGCACCTCTCCTAGTACGCCTCGGCGACAGACGAGTTTTGTGCCTGTGACGGGGTTCTATTGAATGGCGCCCGGATAGTCATCCGTTCTTCCCTTCGGACGCTGTTCCCTTCGGACGCTGTTCCACGAAGGCCATCAGGGCATCAACAAGACGAAAGCCCTGGCTCGGAAGTTAAGTGACCAGGCATATCGGCAGACATCACCTCTGCCACCAAGTGCGAGCAGTGCGCCTGCACCCGCGTGAACCCTTCAGAGCCCCTGGTCTCCACGCTCTTACCTTGACGTCCTTGGAAATTTCTCGGCACGAACCTGTTCCATCTCACTGGCCAGACATTCATCCTGGTGGTAGATTATTACTCAAGGTTCCCAGAGGTTGTGACCTTGAGGAGCGCAACGGGTCAGGCAATCATCGACGCTCTGAAGTGCTTCTTTACCTGCCGTGGAATCTCTCAAGGGGTCAGGTCAGACAACGACTGACCGTTTTCATCGCAGGAGCTCACGGCATTTGCATCGCAGTCCGCACTAAGCTCAGTCGAACGGAGAGGCAGAAAGAATGGTTCGGACAATCAAGGACCTCTTCCGAAAGACAAACGATCCTCATTTGGCCCTGCTCAGCTACCGGAATACCCCAAGAGTCTACGGTTTCAATCCAGCCCAGCTCTTGATGGGACAACTAAGAACCAGATTTCCCAAGCAACATTTCCAGCTACGTCCCAACTGGCCATCAAGGAGAGATGTCGTCGGCAAGCATGCGGTCTACAAGCGGAAGCAGGCCGACAACTACAACAGACATCGTGGGGCGCGAGAGCTGCCACCACTCCGAATAGGTCAGCGTGTGTGGTTGCGACCCTAACAAGTTAAGTGCACGGTCCTGAGCCTGGCACAAAGCCCAAGACGCAATGTGGTCGAAACGGAGCTAGGCGGTGTCCTACAGCGCAGCTGAAGTCACCTAGTGACTTTTGCGCCCCCTGCTCCCAGATACGAACCACCGCCATCAGACGAGCAGTAGCCACCGCTACCAGTGCCCCCTCAGGAACCTCAGCCTGCCAACCCGATCGTACCAACAGTGTCCCTCGGGTGGTCCCTTGCAGTCAGGGACCGCAGTGATGGTGTGGCACGAACGCGAAGTGGCCGGCGGGTCGTTCCGCCGGACCATTTATACTTGTGAAGCAGAATTTGAGAAGTGTTTGCCTTCCTCCATCTTCCTTCTGGTCTTCAAATGGGGGAGATGTAGAGATCCCCACAGTGTAGCCCATGTGCTAGGCTGCCACCAGTACGGGGCACCACCTGCGACTTCGTGCATCTGTATATATTCGTGCCCAATAAAGGGGTTGTGTTTTCCGTTGCGCTGAGAAGAGCCCATCTGTCACTCGGTCCCGGCGTGCCCGTACTCCCGCGGCAAAACCTAAACATACAAGCGCACACCTAAGCATACACCATAATGCCTCGGGTAATAGCTAAAACATATTCCGAAGAACCGTGAAGTATACCTACGATGGACGGTTTCTGATTAGATGGTACGCATTGCAGTCTTTTCATGGCCATTCATGGAACCCCCGTTAAGAACGGCACGAGGAAGACGCAGGTTCGTTGGAGCACTTTTTTTTCTGGTATGCAGTTACGTGACAATTTTGTAGATTTGAGCATTTTTACGTTGTCATGACAGTGAAAAATTAGACTGTGGCACAACGGCGAATCACACAACAAAGTCTTTATTGGGTGAAGTTGTGCCCACAGAAACAAGTTAAACAGGCGCAGAATGATATATAGTGACAAGCACGTGCGTCCATCATCGACATCTGACCTCGGGGTCAAGCGCGTTGTCTATTTATACATGTATCGTCGAACGTTCCAGCGTAATAGCTGGTGCTCGCGTGCCTTGCAGAATTTACAGCACTATTCGCGTCACGCATGTAATGTGATTACATAAGGTTCGGCAACAAGATACGAGATATGTTCCGATACACGGAGGCGCGCCTTGCACCGAGCAATAACATTTACAATGGTTAACAGATCATAAGCACTCGCCGCATAAAGAGAAAAAAGTAGCGTGTGAATATGGAATATTAGTTTATATCTTATCGTTAAGTTGTTTTCTGATGATAAGCGACATTGACGTAATATAAAGCGCAATTACAAGGGTAACACAGTCTCAAATAAGCGACTATGCTAGTGGTAACATAGACTAAGATTTTTTTTCTGGTGATATTTTTTTCTTTTTTTTTCGTTAACTGTAACGCAACCGATTTCGCGTTACACTTGGCACAATGTGTGGCCGTGCCAAAGGGTCCGGATGATGGTGCCGCAATCCGCATTCACCGTGAAGCAAAACGTTATCATTTCGAACCGTATTCATTCACCTTTGCTAGGATTTCAGTAAATTAGGAACACCAAAGCAAGCTCACTTCGTAAGCCACGGTCCCGCGAAGCGAGTTCTGCCATTTGGAAGCATGAAAAAAACTTTGACGACCGGGACACGTCAATACGCCGAATAACTATTGGGACAGGCATTGGAGTGTTCGTGACATGGTCTTGTAAGGGCACGAGCGCAAATACCCATGTAAATAGGCGGCACATAGAAAAGCACCCTCACAATTTAGGTAAAGCCACTGTTCACGCCTGCTATACTCGCGACAACTTTTTGCAGCTATGAAGCGGAAGGTACGGAGGCAAATCATGCACAAGTGAGAGCGCTTCTAAAAGGAGTCCCACGTTTTAATCCACGTCCCTTTATGCTGGGGAAGCGAAAACAGAAGCACCTTATTAGCAGCAGGTAAATGCGACAGACCACACCACTCAGTGTAAAGGCTTACTTATTTTGTGGCTTTTTCCTTCCGCGTCTAGGGAAACGCGAAACCGTCGCACGCGGAAGCTGCGTCGATTCAGCGTCTGTTCCGAGCAACCAAAAGCACCATAGAAAAAGACATTCGACATGAGCGGACACTCCCATAGAGCCCAGCGGCCTAATTGACTGTAGCGCAACAAGCGGATGGGGTTGACTCCTTCCGGTTTTGCGCGCGAGTTTTGAACCTTAGCTGCCACGCGCTCTACGCCGGCTGCGCTACTCCGCTTTTTTTTTTTTTTTTGGCTACTGCTGCTTAATGGGGCGCGGTCTTAGTGCGGAATCGTTTAATTAAAATGATCGCAAACGATACTTACAAGCATCACTGGAATCTGTGCCACGTGAAATTTCTCAAAATCGGCACACAACGCCTTGTGAAATGAGGAAATGCTTATTTCGCTCTATATAAATGCTCGTTCCCGGCTTTTTGTGCATTCACCCAACGTTGCGGCACCGTTAAGCAGCAGTAGTTCCCATACGAAGCTCCACCGGACGGCATCAGCTGCAGAAAGTAAATAAGCATGTGTCATTTTGGTATTTACGCTTGCAGGAATACTGCGTGAAAAGGGAAAACTTGCGAAATTCGTAAATGGGCGACATTACAAACAAAAGCAATTCGCTTTCACATACATGGCGTCGAAAATACCCGACTCATCCCAATCCGTACTATAAATTATGAACATGTGATTTCCAAGCATTTCCCCATTCCCGGGCATTATTAACTCACATTAAGAGCACAAATGTACGGGCGACTGCGCGTTTCCAAAACAACTTGGCCTCAGCGGACGCGATTGTACGCTACATACACAGAGGTGGCCACAACAAAGGCTCTCAGCCGGCCCATACTAGACGCTCGCAGAACGCCTTCTACCCGTAATCAAGACAAATGCGTGGGTGCAAAGCCCATTTTCAGTCGTTCAAAAGACAGAATTTTCGAGTACTTGGTTTTTGAACTGCTCGGCGTTATATTTTGCGCGTTCTGCCGGCGCAACCAACACACTCCAGTGTTATCACTCTTGGCAATCGCTCGTCGTGTCTACGACAAGCCTGAATACCGAAAGAAGGTATATGTTGCGGGGCCGTAGAAAGCGTCACAAGCTTGTCTCACCAAGATTCAGTACACCCCAATTTTCACCTCGTGCGGCTTGCTTTATTGCTAACTGTTTCACAACCCAAGGCGCGGCAAGCGTGCCTCAAAATTATCCCAAGAAGTTACGAAATTAATTAGAAAAGTTCTTGGGGTGAGAGAATGCGTCACGAACTTGTCTCAGTAAGATTCAGTACACGCGAAACTAGCTGCGGCACACAGTCGAGCTGCTTTTCGCTAACTGCCCCACAACGCCGGGCGCGGCCACTCCGCTTGAAAAGTACCCCGAAAAGCAACAAAATTAGTTGAAATAATGTCTAGGAGCAGAGAAAGCGCCAGAACTTGTCCCGGTAATATTCAGTACACGCGAAACTGCGTCACACCGCCGAGATGCTTATCGTCACAAAGTCAGGTGTGGCGAGCGTGCCCAAAAACTACCGAAATAAGTTATAATAATACTGGCGCTCATAGAAAGCGTCGCAAACATCTCTCAGTACGAGTAATTAACTCAAGTTAACTAGGCATGTACCGCGGAGCTGTTTTATCTAACTGCGTCACTATATAGTTTCGGTTTTGTGCCGTAAGCCTAAATGGGCTTGATGTGCGTCGCAGACTGTCAAACAAAATTCCTCACCTTGCTGTAGGGAAGTAGTGCAGTGCTACCGTGTCGAAATGCAGACGGAACGCAAGAAAATGCAGGGAGCCGAACAAACGGGCTTCATCCAAAAGAGATGGGTCGCCGAGCTGGCGAGCCTCACATGCCCAGCCGGTGTCACTCGCGCATGACGCATGCATATATCGCGCCTGGCGTGCCATTAGCTTGTTGCTAGGTGACGCAAGAAAAAGAAGTCGCAAAGTATAAGTTTATTTATACGCAAAACTTTTTAGTTTTCGCGGGAAAGAATAAAAAAATAAAACGCTGTCTAATTTCATTTCACATTTCTTTTTTTTTTCCGACGGTCGTGTCAAGTAACGGATGAGATTCACTCCAGCCGTGACGTGTTTCCTGTTGCCAGTTTTCCCCTAGTGTCCCCTCTTGTTCAATTTTTCTATGAAAGCATTGCCAAACGCTGCTGGACTACTTGGCGCCGTAACACTTGTGCAGCAGCCACGCGCCCGTAGTTTTCCCTTCATAGCCACAGAAAGTTGTCCGCGAGTATAGTGTATAAAGATATAAGGTCACTTCCGCTTTAGCGCAATGACGGCTCTATTGAGAGCTATATTCGGCTATCGCATGCGAAGTATTTATCAAGAGAACACTTAGTATAGAGATAATGCGCCAAGTTTTCGTAAGACGAAAAGCGCATTGTGTACACTCTTAATTTTTCTACCATTGGGTCGTATCTTGCCCCTCAACAATAGTCGATATCTGTGTTGCCCGCATTTCCTTTAACGTTGCGAGACCGGTACTTGCAAGTCACGATCAGCTTGCGCGTTATCAACGTGACGCAGCATTCTCGACCAGAATGTAGCGAGCGCCGAGTTTTCAAGAAAGTAAGCGCAAGCAAGGCAGTTGACGTATATTGTTGTGGGACAAGATAAGCCCCAAAAGGTTAATATTTTTTAAAAAAGACGACTAAATGTCCCTGCTAAGGAGGCTGCTCATCGCCCCGGTGAAAAATCTCGCCTTCCGCGTAAATACGCTCCATACTTCAAGAGATTAGACCACAAGCCATCCGAGGACGCTCCGGACGCTCATGTGCAGTCTGGTTTTCTGTCATTCAGCGAGTGTCACTCCATCGGCCCTGCAGCTAAATTGTGCACCGGGACTAGGCCTAGTGTCTCCGGTGACGCGCTGGTGGCGGTAGTTTCGCCGGCACCTCTCGTCACGACGGCATTACCCGCCACACAATTGACACCTGAGCCTGGATCCCAGCTCCTAGTTCCTGTTCCAAGTCCGTTCGGGTACAGCCCTCCCACCGCCTTCCCAACATGTATATCAGACCGTGAGTGATCTGCCATCAGGGCGGAGCCCGGCGATGGCTTCCCATCACCGATTGGGAATGTGGTTCCAATTAGTGTGCTTGACGAACCGAGTACCCCTATGGACTTATCTTCTGCGCTACCATCTATGCCGTCGGCCCCCCGTTGTTCTCAGAAGCGTCCTTCGGAACAATCTGCACCAGATTCGTCTTTGGCCAACAACGGCTCCCAAGGCAAGCGTTCCTGTCTAACGACTGACCACCCAGTTGTGTCGCACCGGGCTCCGTTTGCTATAAAGCAACCATTAAAGCTTAGGCCCCCACAAGCCTCACGGAGATTCCGAACAGGATTTTTCAGGCGAACCTAGACGCTTCTCTTGGCACCACAGGCTTCCGCGGCTTCACGGCCAGAAGGAAGTCAAATACTATCGCTGTGTGGCTCCCGACATTGGCTGCTGTCGAGCATTTGCAAACGCTTCAGCGTCTCTCGATCACAAGCGAAGTCACTGTGCCGGCCCAGGTGTAGGTACACCTGTGCCGGCACAGCCGGCACAGTGGTAGAGGGCTCGGGCTTACAGCGCTGTGTCGTTTACAACATTGACGCTGGCGAGGACCAGACTGCTCTCCAGCGTGAGCTCTACTGTCGTACTCACCGTGTCATTCAAGCGCGTTACATGGGAAAGGGGCGCCCTTGCATCGTCACCTTGCAAGGCCCACCAACTCCTCCAGCCCAACTGTACTACTATCGCTGCATTCTACGACCTCGGCCATATAAACCAAGTGTCGTCTATTGTTACAACTGTTTCCTACCTGGCCACATGCACCGATCATGTCCCTTTCCAGCGCCAGATGAAGCTGTACTAGCTGACACAGTGTCTTACCGATGTGGACTCTGCAAGACCGACGACCACGAGATCACGTCTCCAACTTGTCCAACAAAGCAAAAGGCCACTCAGAAGGTCCGTCGCGGGATTCATAAGCAATGGCCTCAGCATGCTGCCACACAATCAGTGCCGACATCTAATAGCTTTGCGGCGATCCAGTGGGATTACGACGACTGGCCAGAGCATTCCGAGCCCCACCCGCCTGCACCCCATTCCCAGCAGACTTAGTGACAAAGTTCGCAAAGACCGCCATTGCCCGCTGGTTACATAGAAGGAGAGCGTACCGCAACATCAGCGTGATGATATGGCAGCAGCTGACAATAAAATTGCCCGTCTTTTAGCGCAGGTCTCCAAGCTCCGGCAGCACCTTGAACTACTTGCGCGTCACCGGCGTGGAATAGAATCTCAGACCACAACAACTCTCGATTGCACTGCATCATCGTCTCTGTCACGCCCTCCTGTATCGTTCGCAGATTCTACCAGGTCTTCTGCTCCGTTGCCGGATAACTCTACAACATGCCTTTTGCGGTTCATGGTCAGCCAGTTATCCAACCTAACATCTGTGATTTTACAACGCCTGGACTCGTATTCAAAATGGCGGGTACAGGTGTTTCTGGTGCGCTGCAGTGGAACTGAAGAGGTCTTTCCACGAAAGAGGGGGAGCTTAAATCCCGTCTACGTATGAACAAGCTGCAGGTGTGGGCCCTGTTACTGCAGGAAACCAACGCCTTGCCTGCCATTCTGGGCTTCAATGGATGCGTGTGTCCTTCGACGAGTGAACGACGCGTGCACACAGCAGCCCCTCCAGTAAAGGCTGCGGTGTGTGTTGATACGCGCTATCCTCAGGTCTTCCTTTCTCTTGAAAATTGGTGTAACTCATATCAAGCGGTAGTGGCGGTAGCTGTGAAGTTACCCAAGGCAACCGTTGTGGTAGTGTCATACTGCGTAAGACCAGCCGGTGGCTCTTCTTCAAGCATCAATCTGGGCTGGTTATTGAATATCTGTCGACAATACCCAGCGTGTCCTATTTTAGTTGGTGGTGATTTCAACGAGCCTCACCTAGATTGGGGGTACCCTACTTCTAGCCCCCGAGGTAGGCGTGTGCCGGACGCCTTGGCGGATGCGTTGTTTGTGCTATCGAACCATCCCGATTCAAAAACCGGGGCTGTGCCTCAAGCTCAACGTACAACATGCGCACCGGATCTTACGTGGTGGTCGGGTCCCGGCACTCCCACTTGGCACCTGGAGCCCGAATACTCGGGTTGTGACCACAACCCTATCATCGTCAGCCTTCATGCGTCGCAGGCCCGCCGTTTGCGCCACAAGTGTACTGTGGTCAACTGGAACACCTTTTGCTCCGTTCTCCTAGATACCTCTGTGGACTCGTCACCACTACTTGTTTACTGCATACAAAGCGCGCTCAATGAAGCTGCAACTATCAGCTGGGTAGACATCGATCAGCCTGCACCGGATATCGGTCTGCTCAACTTGTGGGCTGCTCGCAGACAAGCTGAGCTGGCAGCATCCCGAGACCCCACTTCTGCACAAGCACGTACAGGACTGAATTTCCTTACTGCTAAGGCCCGAAGATATGAACACGTCCTCTCGCAGTGGCACTGGGATACGTGGTGTGAGAGGTTTTCATCCAAGACATTAGAGACCTTTAGCGTGTCCGTTATTCCGGCAAACCGAGGCGGTTTGGGCGGATTACCGGATGGTCGGGGGCGTAAACGTGAGCGGCCGGAGCTATGCAGCCGCCTGGTGTTGTAGAACTCAATCAGATAAACACAGAACTAAAATTGCAGTAACCTACTTTATTCTGCTTCGCTGCTAGTGCAAATTTTCGGCAGCGGCGTAATTGTGTTCACAATTACGCCGCTGTCGAAAACTTACACCCCAGCTAAGAAGAATATAGCAACTGGCTCTGTGTTTAGGTGGTTGAGCTTTGCGCCACCAGCTGGCGCCACCAATCTGGCCGCTCACGTTTACGCCCCCGACCATCCGGTAATACGCCCAAACCGCTCCGGTTTGCCGGAATAGCGGACACGCTGAAAGTCTCTATTGAATGCTTCTCTCTGGCAAGCGTTCTGTGCCATGGAACAGGGTTGCCACCGTCCAGACGCGGCAGCCACAGTCTCCTTCGCTGCTGGCTTGTCGCCGGATGATTCCGCCAGAGAAGCAGCCCGGAAGTTTTTTCCTCAGTACGACGTGTTGCCTGACACAACCAATAGTGCTTCCTTGGCAGGCATTTCGGCACATATCCACAAGTTACCATCTACAGCAGACTCCGAGGCGATTGCAAGCTCTTTCACCATGCCTGAGTTGCTTGCAGCGATAGATGGTACCACTCGCAAGACAGCACCCGGTCCAGACTTTATTACTTATGAGGTTTTCAAGAACCTGAGTTGCGCTGTGCTGCTTCAGTGCATCGGCACCATTAATAAGGTATGGCTAGATGGTGTTGTCCTTCCGGGCTGGAAATCGGCTATTGTGATCCCGATTCCGAAACCAGGCAAGCCGCCGAGCGACCTTGGCAACTTCCGACCCATTTCCCTAACGTCAAGGTTGTGCAAGCTTGCTGAGAAAATGCTAACCACACGACTGTCGTGGTGGCTAGAGCACCATGGTTTCTACCACCGTGCTCAAATTGGCTTCCGTCCATCCGTAGGCACTGAAGATGGGCTGGCTGTCTTGGCATCATCAGTTGTATTGTCAACTCGTAGCCACACTGTCCGTACTGTCCTCGCTATGGACGTCGAAAAGGCGTATGATATAAGTCATGCTGCCATTTTGGCTTCAATTGACATGCTGCATTTTCCCCCTAGAGTACGGAATTTTGTCAAATCTTTCCTTGAAGGCCGACACTTTGCAATTCGCCTCAGTGGGGACACGTCGGCTCATTTGTCCCTCTTCGCGGCGTACCCCTGGGATCGGTATTGTCACCCACATTATTCAATATTGCTTTCATCCCGCTTGCATGGCGCTTACACGATGTACCCGACATAAAGTTCTTGTTGTACGCTGATGACATCACGGTTTGGAGCACTCATCATGACCTGCAGACTCAAGCCGCAACCCTTCAATCAGCTGTAGATATGACGTCGACCTACGCTTCTTCGGTCGACCTTAGGCTTTCCGTCACCAAATCTGCTTACATGTCAGTCGCCAATCGCTGGGGCCGGCGTAAACTCTCTGCAACACCCGTTCATCTTCATCTATCCGGAACCTCACTTAAACAATGTTCAACTATACAAATTCTTAATCTGACGGTCCACAAGTCGGGAAACCGAACTGCATGGCTCTCCAGAGCTAAAAAGCAGGTGATTCAGACGTCGGGTCTGATAAGGCGCATTGCTCCTAAAACGGGCGGCGCCCGCTCATATGTTGCGCGACAGTTGGTGAAGGCGGTAGTGCAACCACGCCTTGTTTCTCAAGCCTAATTCCAGCATTTGACGAGGGCACAATGGGATCGCCTCGAAGCTGTTAATCGCGAGGAAATGAGGGTCATCCCTTGCCTTCCCCGCATCACCCCGATCGTGGCCCTCCAAGAACATGCACAGTTGAGCACACTAGATGAGCCGGTGCAGCAGCGACGTGATGCTCGCAGGCTTAAGGCCAGCCTTTCACACGCAACGTGTGTTCTCAGGGCTTACGCGTTCTCGTACTCCCTTTTACCACCACCATCGCCAGTTCTTCCTCCCTGGAGTTTTGTACAGCTAAGCGATAACAAGCCAACTGATATACGTAGCCCGACATCAACTCCCGCGGCGGTGCCGCTTCGCGAGCGAATTATAGCTCAAGACGGCCACCTGCTGCTTGGCTCCATCGTGCTTTACGTTGATGCAAGCATTCAGGACTGTGAAACGACCACTGCAATTTGTTGCCCTTGCCCACCTGCCCTTAATAAGACGACTGGGTTTCAAATCCAAGAGCCTCCTTCCTCCTTTTGTGCTTATCTCTTTGCTGTTCGAGAAGCGTTGTGCTCTGTGGCCGCCTTTGCCATGGTCCCCACGGCTCGCATCGTCATCCGCACTGATGCCCTACAGGCGACGCGGCTTCTGCAACGCGTCAGTCACAGCCCTGAAATATGTGAACAGATCTATCTTCTGGCGGCATGCATCCCGCAGTCAATATCTATCGAGTGGATCCCACGCGACCTTCTAAGCTTCCAAAGCCGTGCGGATCCTGCGACCCGTCTAGCGACCTTTCCATCGTCACTCCCTCAGCTCTTTCACCTAGATGATTCCACCCTCCTTATAACAAGAAAGGGGCACCTCCGGCACCAAACACGTGCTCTCATACCTCCGTGTGCGGTAAACCTCCTCCGCGGTCTTACCCGTGCAGAGGAGGTTGCGCTTCGGAGGATCCGGGGCAGGGTTGCCCTCACTCCTGCCGTGACTCGGAAGTGGCCGCACTTTCGGCAGTTATATGCTCCCCCTGGGTGTCCAGTCTGCAAGTCGCGAAATGCTGAAGCCGACATCCACCACCTGTTAAGAGTTTGCCCTACATTGAAACCGACGAGGCTCCGGCACCTCGCAGCAGCGGGACTTTCGGCGCATAATCCGAGCCATTACACTGAGTAGACGCAGGGACCACATTATCGATCCCTCTTGGACTTCAATAGATCTACAATTTTTTTTCATTCATTTAATCATCCTTATTCACCCCCATCCGATATCCCTGTATGCCCTGAGCATTTACCTTCGCATTAAAAAAAAAGAATGTAGCGTCATGGTTCGAAGCGTTCGTTTTCGCTTGCAGACCTAATTACAACCACGTAAACAAACCCACCGCAGTGGCTTAGCAACTATGGTGTTGCGCTGCTAAGCGCGAGGTCGTGGTATCATATCCTGGCCGCGGAGGCCCATTTAGATGGGGGCGAAAAGTCAAAACACCCGCGTGCTTGGATTTAGGTGCACGTTCAAGAACCCCAGATCTTCCAAATTTCTGGAGTCTCTCACTACGGCGTACCTCATAATCAGATCGTGGTACTGGCACGTAAAACCCCATAAGTAACTACATCAAGCGGTCAAGGAAGCTGCGCGGACTGCGATGGGCACGGTCTCCAAGCTACTCAGAATGCGACGTGAAGTAGGAGCAACTGCGTGCGATTCGTCGGTGTGCCGAGCTTAGATAGCGACGCACAAAGGCAATCTATAGTCTAAGGACAGCAATACGCTCGCAAACGAAGATCCAGCACCGCACTGATCAAGTGGATGGAGTCTCAACGGTGGGTGAAATTTTGTGAATCCCATAGAGCCCCGCAGACCTCTTTCTCGTATAGGCAGAACCGGGCGACGCCTACGCGTATTTGACCGCAGCTCTTAAGCGCGCGTTCTTGCGCTGAGCGTCGGCGTACCTCGGCGGCGTCGGCGTAAACGAGAAAACGAGCAGAGCGAAGGATGAAGGAGCGAACACGGAGTACAGCGGGGAATGAAAAAAGAGACCTCTCGCATAGACACAACGCACTCACCCGCAGACGCACCTACGCGCACACACACGCACGTACGTACACACACAACGCTCACGCACGCGCCATGCACTCACACGCACACACACGCGCCATATACTCACACGCGCACAAGCACGTACGCGCGCACACACGCGCCACGCACGCATACGCGCAGACGCACACAACACACACACCCCCAGATGCACGTACGTATACACAGACAATGCGCGCACACGCGCCATGCACGCGCACACGCACATAACACGCACAGCCGTAAGTGCGCGCACACACGCATACACACGCGCACAAGACGGGTATACTTGGAAGGAATTCTCTGGATGACACCAGTTTCGAGATATTAATTGCCGAACTTTGCGGAGAAACGCATCGGCGTTCCAGTTACTTTCTTAACAAAACCTCGTTTATTCATTGAAGCGCAAAAGTATTTCAAGCACGAAAGCACAAACGTTCCTGCAAAGTTTCTTTGAAGATGACGGTGTACCTCGTTGCAACCACAGCGCGTCGCCGACAATGTATCCTGGTGCGAAACAGCGGTGGCGGTGGTAGTACCGCTTTTGAGCCTGTTGCGCATGCACAATCCAATGTGATCTATTCTCACAGTAAGGAAAATTGTCTCACGAGGGGGAATGGGTGTTACGAATCCAGTTTGACACCTAGGACGCCTTTTGTGTTGTTGGCACACGTTACAGCTTGCGATACAAGAACGCACATTCCTGTCCATTTTTGGCCACCAAAAGCGATCTTGTGCCATCCTCAAGGTAGCTCGATAACTCACGTGGATGGCACGTGAAATGCGTGGACGTAAAATGGTAATGACCAGAAGGTGGCGTTCGTCTTGCTTATTGATCCAAGGACGACAATACAACGTACCTTCGCGTAAACCAAACTAGGCATGGCGCCCCGTATCTGTGAGGGAATCCATATTGGACACCAAGTCCTTGTCGACACGTTGTGCTTTCGAAACTTCTTGCTGGGAGAACATAATCCAGTCTTCTCGATTCTGTGGAGAGCCTTCCTCATGTGGGTTTCTCGATAGGGCGTCCGCAACCTGTTTTTGTTCTCCTGCATGGTGCGGGTGTTGTACGCATAATCGCGTAGGCGAACGATCCACCGTGGAAACTTTTGTGTAGGCTATTATTTTGCAAACATCGATGTAATAGTGGAGCTCTCCGTTAGAAGGGTGAATTACAGCCAAACAGGTAATGACGGAGCTTCTCGTCTACACACCAAACGACAGCCAGAGATTTCACTTCGTTTGAGTCGTATTGGCGCTCCGCGTCCGAGAGTTTGCGGCTGGCGTAGGCGACGACGTGCTCCCGTCCATCCGGTTTACCCTGAATCAGAACTGCCCGTACACCGACCTGACTTGTATCGGTGTGCAGTTCTGTCTTCCAAATCTTCATTGACATGGCACAAAACATAAATATGCTCGAGGTGGTGCTAGAGGGTTCGGAAGGCGGTGTCGTTTAATGGTCCCCATTGAAATTGAGCTCCCTTTTTAAGCAGACCTGTGAGCGGAGTAGCAACTTATACAAAGTTGGAAGGAAAACTCGCGCAATTACGACGCGATTCCGAGAAATACCTGCAGCTTTTTAATGCAGGTTCGCACAGGTTAGTTGGTTACGGCTCTTATTTTTTCAGCAAGCGGCCGGGCGCCGTCCTGACTTATAGTATAAGCGATATACGATATACAAGTCAGTCAGAACTGGCAGTTTTCGCTGTTGAGTCGGAATCCGGCGTCATGTACCTGACATTTTGTATAGCGGGCCGCTCTTGAACTAAGAAATAATTCCTTGTGGCCACGCCCAAGAGCAGATGCTATAGTGCTGTGTTTCACAATATTCACGGTTAATTTGACGGGCTTAGTTGCGAAGACATCCGTGAACGAAACTGGTTGTATGCACAACACCTTCACGAAGAACTATTTGGTGTAATGCGCTCATAATTTACAAAAGGCCAAGTTTGATTGAATAAGTAGCCGAAACGTGTCGGTCGATCGTTTAACCTACACTTACCTTACCATATATTGTTCTGTATAACTTTTTCCTTCACTAAGATGAACAAAACGAGAACAAGGTAAAAGTGGGAGCCAACGTTTCGACAAGTGGACTTGTCTTTTCCAAGGCTACATATGCTAGCACATGTCGCCTTGAAAAAGACAAGTCCACTTATCGAAACGTAGGCTCCCGCTTTGACTTTCTTGTCGTTTAGCTCATCGTCTTGAATCTCCATCTTCAGGCTGCCCCGTGTTTTCCCTGGATTGTTTCTTCGCTGTACAATAACTTGCATTCTATGCTGTTGTTTCTTAGAAAAAAAAATTTGTCTGCTGAAGTGGAAGAACTATGCAATTGGCAAATCACGTTTAAACCGAAAAGTAATCTCAGTGCAGCGTGCCTCCCCTTTTACCACTTTCCCCCATGACCTGCAGCCGGCCGGTTGGAAGCTGGCTCCGCGAGTTTTCTCTGCGCTTTATAAAGGAAGTTGGCGAGCTCAAGAAATGCCTCGGGCTTTTTGGAAACTTGGTACACGAGTGAGTATGACGTCATACATTTCTCGGGCTACAAACCGGTTTCAATGTATCGTTCAAGAAAACGAAGTGGTGGCGTATCTCTTTATATTCGTGAATGTCATTGTTGCGAAATCTTGGCTGAATTTACATGTGTGATTGATGATTTTGAATGTGTTGCAGTAGTTTCTCGAAATATTATGATTGTGACTGTCTACCGCCCACCGCAAGGTGCTCCAATGAAACTGCTTGATTATATGGATTCGGTACTAGAACTTGCTAGCTCGAAGAAATTACATTCGGTAATTATTGGTGACTTCAGCATTGATTTACTTTCAAAAAATAATGACAGGATCCAACTTATTGAAACAATGCTAGCAAATGGCTGTGAAAACCTTATTGAACTTCCTACGCAGATAACTTTGAACTCAAAAACATTGATTGACTTATGTTTTACTTCTATCACAAAAAATGAGACATGTTCTGGAGTGCTCAGTTCGGGCATAAGTGATCATCTGCCGTTTTTTGCCGCATTGCCATTTCGTGTGCCCACAGATAGCAAACATGACCTCAAGCGGGTCATAAATAATCACATTATACGGGTATTTCAAACTTTACTTTCCAGTGTAAATTGGCCTGACGTTTATGCTGAAGAAAATCCTACAGCATCATACGATGCATTTGTGTCCAAAGTGAAACAAATATACAATGTGGCATTTCCTTCCTTCCCTGTGGTAAAGCATAAGAAAGCTAGAAATGAATGGGTAAATCAGCAACTATACAAACGCATACAACACAAAGACAAATTATTCAATAACTTCTTAAAGATTCGCGACCCTGACATGCTTAAGGAGTTTAAACAAGTTAGAAACAAGCTCAGCAGTGATCTCAAGAAAGCTAAATTGCAATATTATACGCATCGATTTGAAGCCTCTATGAGTCATGGTCATAGAACGTGGAACATATGCCGTGAGCTAATAGGGTCATCTTCACCGAATGTGCCACACGAAATCGTTGTAAATGGAGACAAGTACTCTGGTAACGATGCAGCCAATTTATTTAATAATAATTTTATTTATGTCGGTGCTTCAACTTCTTCATCTGCTTTTTGCCCTGATCGTAATATTCAAACTTATATAAAACATCGCGTCAACGAGGCTATATTTCTTACTCCTATGTCTGAAAGTGAGATTTTTTCTGTTATTAATTCCTTGAGCAACAAATCAGCTGCTGGAAAAGATGACATTAAAGTCCAGCCTATTAAAGCAGTTGCTCACATAATCTGTGGCCCTATGGTGCACATTCGTAACAGTATATTATCCAGTGGAATTTTTCCTAAGAAAATGAAGATAGCTTGTGTCGCTATAATATTTAAGGGTGGGAAACACGATGACTTAAATAATTATAGACCGATTTCGGTATTGCCGGTATTTTCCAAAGTGGCTGAACGTATTATATATAAGCGTCTAAATAGTTTTTTTTTCTGGATAAAGGCGTCATCTCGGATAAGCAATATGGTTTTCAGAAGAATAAATCGACCGAAATGGCATTATTAAGAGTCCGAGATACAACTATAAATAACATTGAAGAAAAAAATTTTACCATTGGTATATTCCTAGACTTTCGCAAGGCTTTTGATAGCATAAAACATAACATATTTCTAGATAAACTCCAAGTATATGGCATTAGAGGCATAGCATTAGAACTTATACATAGCTACCTTGAATCTAGATTTCGCTACACTTCCTTGAGAGGGTACAGTTCTGAAAAAAGCATGATGAAACGCGGGGTACCACAAGGCTCCATTTTAGGGCCGTTATTATTTTTACATAAATTACCTAACAAACGTTCCACTGACAGAGGAAATCGCACTGTACGCTGATGACACTAATGTCTTTTTTCCGGAGCAGACCTTGACGAACTAGAAGTTACCGCAACCCATTGGTTACAAGAACTTAACGAGTGGCTCTATCCAAATAAACTTGACTTAAATGCAAAAAAAATACGAAATTTAGTTTTTTTTCCAAGAATAAGCAAATAGATTACGACGTAAACCTTTTTTATTGTGGATCGCAACTTGAACATGTCTCAAGCCATTCGTTTCTGGGTGTTACATTTCACAAAAACCTAAGCTGGAAAGAGCACATAAATAAGGTACGCATTAAGGTTGCACGATCTGTTGGCTTGCTATAACGGATCCAATGCTTTGTGCCTGTCAGGCTTCTCAGACAACTGTGCTTTTCGTTTCTGCACTCGCATCTTAGTTACTGTTTTTTAGTATGGGGAAATGGTAATAAAACAGATATAGAAAAATTTCACAAGGTTCTACTGCTATGAAATTGCATGATGACCATTGTTCTTTAGAATACATTTGTTCCGTATTCATCCGCAGGGCATAGTATTTGGCCAGAGTGGCTGTACAGCTCTCACAACGATCTACGGCTCAGATTGCATGGCGACGCAAGTTTTAGTACTTTCACATACAGAGTACAAAATGTTCCATTCTCACGAATCTCCAAGTGTGTTGTATGCACAGTTACGTTAAGAACTAATGCATCGGCACGGCAGTTGAATTCATAAACTGTTTCCGTTCCCGCGATTCCCCTGAAGTGTGTGGTATGCTCAACGACACTAATAAACAATGTATGGGCATGATGTAATGATTTGCCACTAAAGTCGTCCGAGAAGACACCTCACTTCCAAGCGTATTCTCCTGCAACTATAAAATTTAATATGCTACCGTCGCAACAAAATAGCAACAAACTAACCTTGGACACGGCTTCTTCGCCTTGCCGGCCACACATTCTGTCGATTGTGTTGCCAGCTCGGCTAGGGATGAACGGAGCTAACAAATTTCTTCTCCGTAGTACCTAGGCTAAGAGAAATCTCAAGGACCGAAAGTCCCCACATTTCTCTCCTCGCGCATGCGCAGAAAGAACGGAGAAATCCAATTATGATGTGCTCGTTCCTCTCGTCAGAAAGACCGACCGAAGAAAGCTCTTACAAGCAGCTATTTCATGCAAAGCTGATCTGGGCGGCCTGCTTGACAGTTACAGTATTGAAGTAAAAGAAATAATTGTCACTGACCGCAAAGCTCGTCTGCATGAAATCTCCTTCCAAAGGGGCACACCATCAATCAGCGTCAACATGAAGCCGTGATTTCATGCGAAAGCTCGTTCATTAGACGCCCTTAGCCCTAACGACAAAATGGTTGTCGCAGATGTGTCTGCCCTTTTCGACAATCGTTATGTTAGCGACGCCTTTTCGGAGGAATTATCACACAAGCTACCCTATCTTCCTTCCACTTCCTTCATTCCTAGAGGGAATCCATTGACATTGTTACTGAAATTGTACGCACCCCAGGAGCATCAAGAGGGGCAATTTTTTTTTCCGGCTGAAATCACAAAAGTAATTCTTGATCTGGCCATAAAAAAAGAAACACGACTTTGAAAGCACTCGCCAATGAAGATATTGTGGAAGTAGAAGGGGGTGGATGCAGAATGAGCCGACCTGCGTCGTGTACATCTTTTTCATTTGTTGTTACCAAGTGGGATGCAGATGTGCACTCTCACAAGAAACATTGATTAAGAGCTATTTCTGACGTCCACGAGAGTTGCTTTACGATCAAATACAGTTTTGCAAACTTTTCAAACCAGATGAATAATGTAGCGCAGCTAAAGGCACTTAAAGCGTGACCTTGACGTCCTCCTGAGAGTGTGCCTTGGGACTGACTTGAAATTTCTCTTAGTAGTACTAGGTCTACAGTCAGCATGGTCAACATACTTATACCTTTTTGCTTTGTTGATGGAATTAACCAAACCAATCCCAACCGTCCAAACTCTTACGTTAATAGACCACCCAACGCTAGGACCCTCTAGATCATGCTACTGATTGGGACAAGTTGACTCATGGAGTCCATAACAGAACCCTTTTTGAGATAGGACCAGCCTTCGTCGTCCAAGACATCTTACACATGAAGATAAGGATTCGCAATCGGCTTTTGGAATCTTTAATTCTTGAATTCGAAGAGTTTGACACGTGTGAGAGTACGATATCCCGATGCTCCAAGAGACCAGTGCATTCATTAATTTTCCGAGCTCGTGAGAAATTGCGGAGTAAGCTTCAACATATTGTCACGTAGTAGTGACGGTTAAGAAAGAAGCAAAACCAGCCCTCGGGAACTCCGCCGCTTCAGTGGCAGAGGTAATTGGCCCCATCCATCAGGAGGGCGGGAAAGCAACTCCGCTTCCCTTGCACGGCTTCCTAGGTAGGCGCGCGCGGGCGCGCGCCGATCCAGGAGGCCTTGCCCTTTCGCACCTCCTCCCAACTCCTCTACCCTTGCCATCCCTCGCAACTCCCTCACTTTCGACTTTCTCCGCGAAAACCCGCCGGCCCGGCGCCAGCTTAGGCCGCTGCATGACGTTTCATGTTTCGTTATCTGCTGTTACCGGGAAGCCTGGGCTGCTGTGCGTTGACCGGCGTGGGCAGTTTCGTCGGTTTCGTGGTCCTCAATCGCTTTGTGCTTATGCTTCGCCATGTTTCACCCTTTTCACGACTCGCACCACTTGTGCATTGTGCAGTGGGGCACGAACACCTCAAAAACAAGCCCAGCAAGGTTCTTCCGCGTGCTAAACGGCAACAGGTGAGCGCGCAGAGCCAAGAACACAAGAAGACGCATGTACACGAACACGACCCTGTGCATGTGTGTGCTTCATGAGTCTCCGGACGTCGTTGCGCCATGACTGTGCTACACAATTCCCTCATACCGGCAGAGAAAGCTCACAGATAGATATTCTTCCTCATTGTCACCTGGTATATGACCTAATTGTTTTTCTGTGCCAAGTCTAATTCTGCAACTTCAGCAACTCGCCCAGCTTTCCATTCCGCCTTCAGCGTTTTTCTGTGCGTCACCGTACTACAAACGTACTAACAGCTGAAAAATTACTGTTCGTGTTTATGTATTATCTTTGCCGATGAGACAACCGCGCGAACAGCCTTCATGTGTAGGCATGATAAGCTTTTTGTTTTCTGGAAGGCATGAGCATTGCAAGTGTCCTACATGCAGATTTCTGCAGTTCGTGTTTATTGCACAAACACTCTAAAACAAAATTACACCCTTTGGGTTGTATCTTGCCACACAACGGTAAACGTCATCTCTCTTGTCCGCATTTCGTTTCCTTAACGCTGCGAGCCGGGCACGTCCCAGTAACGAATGGCCTGCGCGTTATCAGCATGACACAGCATTCCCGACAGGAATGTACCGGGCATGACGTTTTCAAGAAAGGAAACGCAAGCAAGGCAGATTACGATTATTGTTGTGTGGCAGATATACACCCCAAAGGGTGCACCTTTGTCTAAGAGTGAAGGACTACCCAGTAGGTATGACTTAGTGCCTTAAGTGACGTAATTGTACTGCTAAGCATCGTATTCGTGGTGAAAAGAAAAGTCGTGTTGTTGGCTTATTTCACCTAGTCTTTGATTGAAGAATAGGCCTTTCGTCGATGTGCTGCTGCAAAAGCACTACGTTCTGCTCCCCCTTGCTACCGTTACTGAAGTTGTGGCCAAGTACAAAATAATGCGATAATGTGTATTTCCATGTTTAATACAATGATATTTTTGTTCTGCCATGTCTTTTTCATTTGGTTCAGTAGTAATGAACATGTCACGCATTTAATATTCTTTTGTGCAGGTTTATAAATAAGTTCTTGTTCTTTTTTTCGTATGAGTGTCAATAAAACAACCTTAGCATTGTATTCTATCTTATAGGTATATTGCGTGCCATTGTTTTTGCCATTACTGGTGAATTTTACCTTTCTTTAGTTGTCATGACTATGTCATACAAATGGCCCAGTTTTGTACAATATCTCAGTAAGCACATCAGAAGCTCTCAGTGCGCATATCTGAAGCTCTTCTACAATTTGGTCTTTAGGGCGTTATATAAAAATATTTTTATATGTGCGTACATGAAACGGCCTTCGTGTTTTCTTTAGTTTTCTTTAGTTTTATCTATTTTTTGTTATTTCACTCTCTGTGAACTTTGTGTTGTTTAGTAGTCATGTACATGTCATGCATTTTTCACTTTTGTTCATTTTCTGAGCGTGTATCATACTAATTGAGTTATATGAAAACATTTGTTTTTGGAAACGGAGGTCCATAGAATCAGGCTAAAGATCTGTTGTGTTGGAAGTGGAATTTATATATGTTCTGGCATATGCTGGCAAACTCAAAAAAATAATAATACGCG
Source organism: Dermacentor variabilis (assembly GCF_050947875.1). Classification (NCBI taxonomy): domain Eukaryota; kingdom Metazoa; phylum Arthropoda; class Arachnida; order Ixodida; family Ixodidae; genus Dermacentor; species Dermacentor variabilis. Next base: position 24,936,358 of record NW_027460280.1, read on the forward strand.
CCACTGAGAGGCAAAAAGAAAGCGAAAGTGAAGGTGCTCGTGGCATGGGGAACGGTGGAGAGGGAGTGGAGTGGGTCGTCATAGCAAAAACAAAAAGTAAAACAAAGAGCGCTAGGCTGAGGAGGTGCAGCGCGGCTGATGTTCCTGTAGCCGTCATAACGTAAACAGTCGTGTGCGCCGCCGTTTTGCCAAATTATCGCCCTCATGCTAGGGCCGTAACTGAAGGGGACCTTGGCGCTAGCGTCGAAAGAGCGTCCAAGGTAAATATACCTGGTAGCGAAGCTTCCATAGGAGCCCATACGTTCAAAACAGGGCGGTCCATCGGCCGTTCATGGGGCTTAGCGCCATCTGTATGTGGTGGGAACACTTCCGGCGGAAGAAAAAATAAAGTGACGCCGTGTCCGTTAAAAGCAGAATTGACGTCATTTTGTTTTCGAAGGCGCGAATTTTTTGTTGTCCTGCCTTTGGAGCTATATATTCAAATGCCCCGCCATTCGACTTGATGAGCGTTTCGAGCTTTCAGCGTGGAAATCGATGCAGGAAAAGGCCAGTCGTACGGTTGTCGAAATCGCATCCCTGCGCAGAACATACTTTCTTTGGAGGCCGACGAAAGCTTTAGGTGTAGAGTGCTGATCCTATTGTCGGATGCCAAGCCCGTTGGCCAGCGCAGTCGCACGAAAACAACTACACAATTATCTGGCGGTCGTAACTCACTACTTTTGACTGAACAGATTAGGAAGCGATGAAGCTACCCGCGTCATCAAATTCGTACAAACTTCGACAAGCAAGAAAGCACGAACTGTGAGGGGGGCGTATTTCAACAGGTGAACTTTACGAGTGCGCCTTTCTGCCCATTTCAAGACGTGCATTGCATTGCAAGTGATAGTGGCGTCAACGCCCCCTGTAGCGATGGGCACTGAAAAGAAATGCATTTATTAATAATAATGAAATTAAATAAACTTTTTCCTAACTCGTCACGAATATATAAAGTTGACTAGGAATTTTATTTTCGTTGAACGAATCTAACTGTGTCTCGTTTGAATTTAAAAACGCGTTTTTCTTTCCCAATGTTTGTTCCCTCCAAACATAGTCGCGCTTCACTCGCTGCTCCCATAACCCCCCGTGCTGATGTCGGTGACAATCTGTACTGAACCGCTTTTCGCCCGAAGCTTCGCGACCTATTGGAATCGATCTTGGAGCGTCTGCTCAAAACAGGCAATGATGTCAGCCGTGCGGAGATTCACACCTGGGGCAAAACAGTGAATGGCGAAACTAGTGTTTTATTGGGCTAACCTGTGCCAACAAAAACATGCTACACTCAAAGAACGATAGCGGTGAACACAGTCGTTGATCATCAAAAATCTGATCAGCGGGCCAAGCGCGTCGGCTTTTTGCATGAGTCATCGAATGTTCCAAAGTAATCGCAGGTTCCCGCGTATCTTCCAGAAAGTTCTACACAATTCACGTCGCCCTCATATGCAATCAGATTACACAAGGTTTGGGGACAATAGACAGAGGACAGAATCATCGATAACATTCTAGAAACTCACGATACATGCATGCGTGTCCTGCGCTGAGCGATAACTTTTGTCAGACAGTGAAACGCGGTCGCCCAATAAACAAGTGCACGTGTCACTATCCTATTAAAAAGCAACGTCCCGATGCTACTAACGGCAGTGAAAACCAAACCCGCATAATAAAGAAAAATAATAACAAAATAACAAAGGAATTCAGTCCCTAAGTTCGTCAGCGCGCGTAGAAATGCTTAAGGCGCACCACTTGGATGACTTCAGGTCGTGCGTGGCGTCGCTGTGATTGCGAAATGCAGTCTGGCACGACCTCATAGTCCAATGCGCCAATGCGTCGGATGATCTTGTAAGGTCCAAAATAGCGGCGGCACAGTTTCTCGCTAAGTCCTCGTCGGCATATCAGAGTCCAGACCAAAACACGGTCGCCGGGCTGGTACTGGACGTCGCCTCGTCGAAGATTGTAGTGTCGGCTGTTGGTCCCCTGCTGTTTCTTAATGCGCCGGCGGGCGAGCTGTCGGGCTTCTTCGGCGCGCTGGAGATAGGCGGCGACGTAGAGATGCTCTACGGCGGTGACGTACGGCAACATGGCGTCGAGAGTCGTCGTCGGTTTCCTGCCGTAAACCAGCTCGAACCACGTGATCTGCGTATTTCTTGCACCGCCGTGCTGTAAGCGAAGGTTACGCATGGCAACACGGCATCCCACGTATTGTGTTCGATGTCGACGTAAATTGCAAGCATGTCGGCAAAAGTCTTGTTCAGCCATTCCGTAAGACCATTCACCTACAGGTGGTAGGCAGTTGCCCTCCTGTGGCTTGTCTGGCTGTATTGCAACATGGTTTGGGGGAGCTCTACAATGAAGGCCGTCCGTGATGAGGACTTCAGGGGCACCATGTCGCAGCAGGATGTTCTCTACGAAGGATTAGCAACCTCAGCTGCACTATCCTTAGGAAGAGCTTTCGTTTTAGCGTATCAGGTCAGGTATTCGGTAGCCACGACAATCCACTCGTTTCCAGACGTTGACTTCGGATAGGGCCCCAACAAATTCATCCTGGTCTGCTGAAACAGCCGGCAAGGAGGCTCGATCGGCGGTAGTAATCCCGTCGGCCTTGTTGGTGGTGTCCTGCGTCTCTGGCAGTGTCGACATGTCTTGACGTAACGGGTGACGTCGCTGGTCTGGCGTGGCGAATAGTACTTCTCTTGTACCCTTGCGAGGGTGCGAGAAAACCCGAGGTGCCCAGCTGTCTTATCATCGTGTGGGGCGTGCAGTACTTCTGACCGGAATGCTGCGGGCACGAGGAATAGGAATTTTGCACGGGCTCGCGAAAAGTTCTCCACCTTGACGTCCTTTCTTAAGAAAAATAAAGACAATCCACGCCTAAATATCCTCGGCATAGGTAAGGGCGGAACTTTGCTGTAGCCCAAGTGATGGCAAGGCATTCCTTTGCGGTCGTATGATAAGTGCCTTCCGCTTTTGACAGCGATCGGCTAGCGTAAGTTATCACCCATTCAAGTCCGTCTTTCCTCTGTACTATAACGCCACCAAGGCCTAGGCTACTGGAGTCAGTGTGGATTTCTGCATCGCCATCCTCGGCGAAGTGAGCAAATACCGGTGGTGACTGTATGCGCCGTTTGAGTTCTTCAAATGCGTCGGCCTGCGGCGTTTCCCACTTGACCTCGACATCACATTCAGCTAGATGTGTCAGCGGCTCAGCAATGCGTGAAAAGTCCTTGACAAAGCGACTGTAGTAGGCACACATGCCAAGGAATGTACGCACTGCCTTCTTGTCGATGGGCTGCTGGAAATTTGCGATGCCAGCTGTCTCCTGCGGGTCTCGGCGGACTCCAGATTTGGTGATGACGTGGAATGGGAACTGAAGCTCATCGTAAGTGAAGCGGCACTTTTCCGCCTTCAGAGTGAGCCCTCACGACTTGATGCTCTCTAGTATTGTAGCAAGCCGCCTAATGTGATCGTCGAAATTTCTGAAGAAGATGACGACGTCATCCAAGTAAACAAGACAGGTCTGCCACTTTAATCCTGCCACCACAGTGTCCATCATGAGCTCGAAAGTTGCACAGTCCGCATGGCATGACCTTGACTCATAGAGGCCATCTGGAGTGATGAAGACAATCCTTTCGCGATTCCGCTCGTCGACTTCTATTTACCAGTAACCTGTCTTTAGTTCCATTGAGGAGAAGTATTTAACGTTGCAAAGCCGATCAAATGCGTCGTCTATCCGTGGGAGGGGGTATACGTCTGTCCTCGGTGATCTTGTTCAGTCAGCGATAATTCTCGCAGAAAGGGAGCTGAACCTTGGTCAGCGGGTCTATCCCATCACAACATATTTTGCGGCCCCAGACAACTCATGCAAAGGTATTGTTCCTGGTCTTTTGCCCGGTACACCGTCTTCCAAGCTAGTGGATGAGCTTTTGGCTCCTGGAACTCAAATACTTCAAGCACGAATGATGGGTCAAAGCAACGTTGCGTTGGTAACATTTGAAGAACTTAAAGTGCCTCGCTACGTGCGTTTCTATGGTGCAGAACTCCGCTGCTACCCCCATCGACCCCGCCAACTGGTCTGCAAGATATGTCACAAGCTCGGCCATTGGGCTGATTACTGTCCTACTCCGCACGTGGTCATTTGCGCGACGTGCGGGACTGACAACCCCACCCCGTCACATCCGTGCACACCACACTGCAGATCCTGTGACGGGACCCACCCTACAGCGGATCCAAACTGTCCGCGGCGTGCTAGGCAGACACTGAACAAAGCTTGGGTCCGGAAAGCTCTCGAGAAAGAGCAGCGTGAACTCCAACCCTCCAGCGACCCGACCACTACCACAGATACGGCGGAGACCCGAACGTCGCGCTCCCCAACGAAGGAGACCAGACAAGTCCGGTCGGAGACCCGTTCGAGATCCCGTCGCAAGTTCCGGAAACGCTCCAAGTCTCGGTCCCGATCCCGCGAGACATCGGTGCGCCTCCCAGAGAGGCGCCCTCGTTCCCTCCTTCCCCATTTTCCCAACAACCCTACAAGAAGGCCCTGCAGACCAACGCCCCAGCCAAGGTGACCCTGGTCCCTTCACGGGTGCAGCGGACCCCGGAGAAGAAAACAGCAATGGAGGCACCTCGGGAGGTAGGTCGGGTGGAGGGTCCCCCACAGCTCGCGCCGCCCCGTAAATCTCTCCCTACCCCTTCCCCTACTACCAATTCGTTACCAAATGCCGATCCTCTAATAGAAATAGCCCGCCTACGTCGTGACATGGAGGCGCGCTGTGAGCGCCTGCAAAAACAAATGGACGCGCTGGTGGCAGACATGAACACTAGTATGCAGGAGGCTCTGGACAGGATAGAACGCCAAATGGAGGCCCTTCAAATAGGGATTACGGAGCAAGTGAAATTTTTTATAGAGTGCACTTTCGCACGCATGCAAGTTCCTGAGCTTAGCGGTAACAACGAAAGCGCGCTTTCCTACCGAGGCTCTCGGCCGCAACCTTCAAATGTGGGCACCCAGCGCCCGCATCCCTATGCACGACCGCCTGTTTCCTCTCGCGATGATGATGGCGCCGCGTAACGTGGAGCAACTAGTGGTGTGGCAGTGGAATTGTAGGGGATTCCGCCGAAAACGAGGTTCCCTACAGCAGTATATCGCCACATCCACGAAGCCTCCCGATGTCATCCTCTTACAGGAAGTCAATTGCACCCCTTCTTTATCAAGCTACAGCACGCTCTCGGGTGTCTCTCCTCTTGTGGGAGCCTTAGTATCGAAACATCTTACATGTCGCATGCATACCATTAACATTGACATTCCTCACCAAATATTGGAAATAATTACGCAAGGTAAACGCAGCGAGAGTCTGTTTATACTCAATGCATACAGTTCCCCCCTTCGCGAACGCACTGTTTTCAGCACCTACTAACAGAATTTCGTAGGCTTGGACGGGTTTGTGTGGTGGCCGGCGACTTTAACGCTCCGCATACTGCATGGGGTTACGTTAAATCGCAGGCTAAAGGGACCCGCTTATGGAATGCCATCTGTAACATGAGATATACACTGCTTACCGACCCAGAGCACCCCACTCGGATAGGCAACAGCGTATCTCGTGACTCCTGCCCTGACCTTACCTTCGTGAGCAATACTGGCCCAGTCGTTGCGCACGGGCCTTTAGAGGAGCACCTCGGTAGTGACCACTACATTGTGGCGACCACCTTGTCATTACGGGGTGCGCGCAGGCCCGGGCGAAATGTGCGTATAACGGATTGGGCGAAATTCAGGGAACGTCGCCAGGAACCACCTGAACGCCAAGGGTACGAACGCTGGCTTGACTCTCTCGCACAAGATCTAGAGGCCACCACGAGCACACTGCGCACCACAACCGAGACACCAGACATAGACCCGCATTTACTTCATCTCTGGAACGCCCGCAGAGGGTTGACACGACGATGGAAACGACAACGCCTCAACCGCAAACTTAGGAAACGTATAGATCAAATTACACGGGAATCCCAGGAGTATGCAGAGATCCTTACAAAGGATAACTGGCGAGGATTTTGCGATCGCCTCTCAGGCACGTTGAGCACAGCAAAAACGTGGTCGATTCTTCGCTCACTCACAGATGCCACCACAACTAAGGGAAAAACATTTCAACAGCTGCACATCCTAATGCACGAGTACAGGGACGATGACTCGACACTCCTCAGAGAGCTAGAGAAGCATTTCATACCCACAGGCCGGCCGCCGTAGTACCCTGACTATCCTTATGTAGGCGAGGCGAACGAATTGCTCGATCCAGACATCACATTTGACGAGGTGCGGGTGGTCCTACAAGACCTACGCCGCAACACGGCACCGGGAGCCGACCACATCCGATTCGCCACCCTTCGTAACCTCAGTGACGCGGAAATTAACCACCTCACCCATATCTTCAATGATTGCTGGCGCAAGGGCATGCTTCCCCAAGCATGGCGACGCGCCGACATCACACTGATCCGCAAACCGGGCAAGCCTGTTAAGGTTGAAAACTTACGACCCATCTCCCTAACATCCTGCATCGGTAAGCTCATGGAGCATGTGCTCTTGAGGCCGTCTGCAGCCCTTCCTCGAAGGAAAATCATATTTTTCTAACTCTTAATTCGGATATCGGGCTCATCTGTCTGCCAAAGATGTGCTTTTACAATTGCGGGAGGAAGTCATAGGACCTCCGTCGTCCGCCCAAACGAGAGCACTCATTGCCTTAGACCTAAAAGGGGCATTCCATAATGTTGAACATGACCTCATCCTTCGCAATGTTGCACATTCACACTGTGGAATTCGTATGTACAACTATATCCGCGCATTTCGAGATCGCACAGCCACAGTAGGAATGGGACCGCATCGATCCGGTACGATTCGCCTTGTAGGACGTGGGACACGCCAGGGCTCAGTTCTTTCCCCTACTCTATTCAATATCGCGCTCGCAGGGCTCCCCCGGCTACTCGGCCAGATCCCTGATGTCCATGTATTTATGCGGAGGACATTACTATCTGGTCGACACGGGGTTCCGACGGAGCCATCCAGGACTGACTGCAGCAAGCAGTCGATACAGTTTCCCAGCACGCGAGAAAATCCGGCTTAAGATGTGCTCCGGAAAAGCCGGAGCTCATAATCATTCGCCCCCTGAGCCGTTCCTCTACTCCCCCTATCACTGTGCACGTGGATGGCACACCGATACCACAGGTTGATCTTGCTCGTATCCTCGGCCTACACGTCCAAGCGGATGGCAGGTCAAACTACACTGTTTCCCTTCTATCCAGACAGATTGAGCAGATTCTGGCCATGATTCGGAGGGTCTCCAACAGGCGCTCGGGCCTTCGAGAAGAGGACCTGCTGCGCTTGGTGGAGGCATGCGTGATCAGCCGCCTTACATACCATCTCCCATTTCAGCGGCTGACCCAAGCGCAACAACTTCGCATAGACGCAATGATTCGCAAAGCGACGAAGCTGGCCCATCACCTCCCGAACTATACTTCCGCGCACCGTCTCCTTAACTTAGGGACACATAACAGACTAGGCGAGCTGCTAAAGGCACATTGGGTCAGCCATCGCCAGCGCCTCCTACTCACTCCTACTGGCCGCCATCTTCTCACACCGCTACGATACTCTGTCCCACCCCTTGAGTCTGAAACCCGTCCAACGATCTTGTCGTCAGCGATACGCCAAGCACTAAGTATTCATCCATTGCCACGTAATATGCACCCCGAGCATGACAAAGGGCGGCGCAAAGCCAATGTACGATACATGGCCGCATGCTTGCAAACATCCCGGAAACACATACTTTATACACGGACACATCACGCACTCAAGAGGGCTATACCTCGGTAGTTTTGGATGGCACCGAATCACTGAGAGACTCTGCTGCAATGCGCGGAACAAATGCCGCTTACGGAGAAATTCTCGGTGTTGCTCTTGCAATTCGATACGCCATCCGTGTTTCTGAGGAAGTGTATATATTGACGGACTCGCAACAGGCATGCCGGGCGTTCCTATCAGGACATGGCATCCCGAGAGCGGCGCACCAAATTCTCAAACAGATCTCGCAAAATACACCAACCACACCTCCCCGCATCCACTTACTCTGGACCCCTGGTCATACCTCGCTGCCGGATAACGAACGCGCACATACGGTTGCCCGAGAAATTTCCCTCCGGGCGACTCGGCGTGGTGAGGCGTTCAGAGTGGGGGATCCCTTGCTCCGTTACAAAGACATACTCCGTCATTATACACGCATTCGTCGCACCCAAGCCGCACCACCGCCGTCCTTCTCGCGGGAGGAAACAGTGGCATTACGCCAGTTACAAACCGCAACTTTTCCTAATCTTGTCGCTCTCAATAAATTCTACCCACACTGTTATGCAGATCATTGCCCTGGCTGTGGCAGCTCGCCCACAATCTTCCACGTCACGATTGAGTGCACTGCAAACCTCTTTCCTCCCTTGCCAACTCTACTTTACCCCCTACGCAACAAAGAGCTGTGGGACGATGCCCTCCGCGACGGACCTCCCGAGGTCCTCCGAGCTGTGATACAACGGGCTCGAAACGTCGCCGGAATCATCTTAGGGACCCTGGACTGAGGGTTCCTCCTACACTGCTCTCGCCATTGAAATATTATTAATGAAGATGTTTTACTCGCAGAAACGTAAGGTTCCGTCCTTTTTCTTCACCAAGAATACAAGATATGCCTACGGGCTTTTCGATGGCTGGATGATGTCGTCGCGCAGCTTTTCGTCGACTTATTGCCTTATAACTTCAGTTCTTGCGTTGAAACTCGCTGAGGGCCCTGGCGGAGTGGTCGAACGCACTCTTTGGTCACTATGCTGTGCTTTCCAACTGGTTTTCGTCGACTTCTCGATGACGTCGAAAAGCAGTCTTTGTATCATCGGAGAAGATTTCTGAGCTGTTGCTGCTTACTAACGGGGAGACTTGGATTTGAGTTCAAGTCTGCTTCGGGAACTATGGTCGTCGGCGTAAATGCGGCAGAATCCGAGAGGACAAACGCATCGTTGGTTTCTGCAATCATCCAGCCCTTGTTAACATGCGCGTATGGGAGGATTGATGAAAGTAATTTGATAAAACAACTTACACAATAAGTACGCAAGGATTTTTTCCCAATTTAATTCTCAGCGATTGGACACACGAGCTGCTGCAGGTACATCCAAAGCACTAAAGACATAGCTACATAGTTCTGATCATGCAGCGTAGGTAACGAGACGACTGAACTAGCAGACATAATTATTACAAAATTGCATTTTATAGTGTTTTAACATATGAAATCGGATCAGCAGACTAGCCGTAAAAGTGATGCAATCGTCACATTGCGCATTTAAGGTAAGCCAAATTGTATCCACGTTCGTTTTCAGCATGACACGGAAAATTTGTTACATAATAAAATGGTTTTTAGAGCTCCGTCTGGTCATTGTTTCTAATGCTTACTGCACCTGGCACTGATAGCTTGTTGTCAGTAGTTAGCAATGTCCAGTGCTTCAGAATGTGCTGTGCTGTGTGACAGCCTGAAACGGACCACCCTTAAATATTGCGTGAATACTATGCACTGTGTCCCTTTTGACGAATGCTGGCCCACAATCCGAAATGTTAATGGAGCAGATATTTTTTTACGTGTATCCTTCTCTGCTATCTATCTATCTACCTATCTATCTATCTATCTATCTATCTATCTATCTATCTATCTATCTATCTATCTATCTATCTATCTATCTATCTATCTATATATATATATATATATATATATATATATATATATATATATATATATATATATATATATATATATATATTGCGGCGGATGCAGCGATGGCGTAGACGTAGAGCATCCGCCTCGCGTGCAAGAGGACCGTGGCTCGAATCCCGGTGCCGTGCAATTTTCCACCGGATTAAAACAAATCCGCGTGTTGATAAAATTGCATAAACAGGCCTGCAGTGCGGCCTGATCCCGGTGACCAGAACCGGTAACGCACTCCCTCAGAAGAGCAGGATTGGCCACCCTGCGTGGAGTACTTTGCCACAACCTCTTATATGAATACAACGATAGGTAGCGAGGCGCTGGAAGTGGTCAGGGAATACATCTACTTAGGGCAGGTAATGACCGCGGATCTGGATCATGAGACTGAAATAATAAGAACAATACGAATGGGCTGGGGTGCGTTTGGCAGGCATTCTCAGATCATGAACAGCAGGTTGCCATTATCCCTCATGAGAAAAGTGTATAACCAGCTGCGTCTTACCAGTACTCACGTACGGGGCAGAAACCTGGAGGCTTACGAAAAGGGTTCTACTTAAGTTGAGGACGACGCAACGAGCTATGGAAAGAAGTATGATGGGTGTAACGTTAAGGGATAAGAAAAGAGCAGATTGGGTGAGGGAACAAACGCGAGTTAATGACATCTTAGTTGAAATCAAGAAAAAGAAATGGGGGGAGGGGGGCATGGGCAGGACATGTAATGAGGAGGGAAGATAACCGATGGATATTAAGGGTTATGGACTGGATTCCAAGAGAAGGGAAGCGTAGCAAGGGGTGGCAGAAAGATAGGTGGATGGATGAGATTAAGAAGTTTGCAGTGACAACATGGCCACAATTAGCACATGACCGGGGTAGTTGCAAAAGTATGGGAGAGGCATTTGCCCTGCAGTGGGCGTAGCCAGACTGATGATGATGATGATGATAATATATATTGTGACGGAGGCGAGATTAGGCGAAGAATTAACCCCAAAAGAGAATTAAAATGACGTGCATCTCACAGGTACGTCTGTGAGATACGCCGCTCCTTTACTTGACAAACAAAGAACCACATCAAATGGATTCGCGCATGAAAGATGCGCAGGAAGAACCTTGCGAAGAACAGCGTCGCCGCGAGCCGTCACTCGAGGAAATAATGAAGTAAAAGGAAAAGTTCAACGCAACTGGCGTTTTCTCCGGCTGCAACTCGTTCCTCAAGCATACAGACCGGCTGACTAATACCCGTGTCACACGGGCAACTCGGATCTCCTCCAAACTTCCTTCCCTTAAAGGACCGCAAGGGAGTTTCACCTCAAAGGAGTTAGCTCCGTGTCACACGGCCTATAAGCGAGCTTTAGAAAGCTGCCGCTGGGGGCCCATTAGGCGCTGCTTAGCTCGTACGCAGTCATGAAAGAAACACGTTATATATTGCTAAAAAGTCTTGGGAAAGACATGAATCACTCATTCAAGCATGCGCGAGTCGTGCGATCGCGTTGACCAAAACAACAAATGGCGCAGTTAGGGCAAACGCAGCAGTCATTCCGAGAGCGCCCGGTTCGAGAATCGAATGTAGCTGCTCAACTCAAATACCTTTGTGAGTGATCAAATATTATATTATATGCAATAAAAACAGTTAAAATTGCTGGTAAAAGTGAAATTAATAAAAATCAGGGTGATTTCTTGACTCGAAATTCAAGCACGCTGGGAACAAGAGTACTCCCTTCAGTCTGCAAGGGAGATCTTCCATCTCCTTTTGCTAGGAACTTCCTTAAACTTCCTTTGCTAAAGGACTGCCGTGTGACACGGCGCGCATGTCCCTCGAGATAAAGACGTCCTTGGTTGAAGGGAGTTAAAAGGACTTTAGCTGCGTCCGTCTGACAGGGGTGTAAGAACCGAATCCCTTTCCTGGCCCCTGGATCAGTCTAAACAAAGACGGTTGAACTATTGAAGCAACAGCGATGGGCGTAATCATTGAATATCTGGTGACATAAAAGTTATGTGGGGCATTATAAATAAAACAAAATATTATAATTAAAACAATATACTACGCCCTGCCTGCTGCAGTAGATGGTGATAACTGAACTCATCTTTAGTTAATCGCGCGGGCGCCGAATTGATGAGAAACCTGGCCTCCACACCCCAGCAGATGCCGATAACCACCGCCATCCAAAAGAAGTGAAAAATTGAGAGCCATTCTACTCTGTGAAGATGGAATGGCAGCGAAAGCTGTCAACAGTAAAAGCTCTCAAACGCAAGGCAAGGTGTTTCACCTCCGCTGCGTGTCGACCTGAAGATAGTGTAATATCGGGCCGACCGGCGGCGCAGGAGAGTCAGGCGTTAAGCACGCCCATAAGTGGACCAATCCCGAAAGTAGTGCAACGCCGGACCGACTCGCGGCAAAGGTGAAGCAGGCGTTAAGAACTCCCCAAACCTGAGTCCATACCGAAGGTGGTGCAATGGCGGGCCGACCCGCGGTGGAGGGGAAGCAGGCATTAAGAACTCCCCATACGTGGGTGCATCCCGAAAGTAGTGCAATACCGGGCCGACCCACGGTGGAGGTGAAGTAGGCATTAAGAACTCCCCATACGTGGTTGCATGCCGAAGGTAGTGCAATGCCGGGCCGACCCGCGCTGGAGGCGAAGCAGGCGTTAAGCACACTAAAGGTTAATATTAAGTCAACGTGGACTGTTGAAATACCATCCCAGAAACCTCGAAACGCTTGTTTCGTACGAAGAAGAGACTTATTTTAAGAGAAAATGCGTTCTGAAGCGTCCACATACCTCTAGCGCAGTTCAAATCACCCGCCCTCCGGTCGAGGAGTATTGACGTCATGGTCTCATAGTGACGTTGCGCCGCCGGTGAGTAAAACGGCTCCCGCAGACGGCGCTACGGCTTTTCTGCACAAAACGCAAACGCGCGGCCAGAAACAGAGCCAAGACAGAGCCGACAGCAGCGCGAAAGCGGAACTATGATGGCTAGCGGAAGGGAAAGCGCACCACGATAAGCTGGTTCTTCATTTTATGACGCCAACTTCGACGCTCGTTGCAATGGATGACCCTAACAACGACACATTAGCTCGCGATGCTGGGCTCGAGTTCAGCAATTTAAGCACTGATGAACGTGACCTGCGGTTGCGGGCTCGCGCTGCCGGCGGCGTTGCGCGCTACTACGACGATGGCCTGCTTTGAAAGGCACTTCACGCGACTACAGTAAGTCGGCGTTGAACTCGTAATCCTCTGGACGAAAGTGCAGCGAGCACACTACGTGATTTTTCAGCTCTTTGCCAGCGCGTAGGGCAGAGGTACGGCACTTAACCACTTCGAACGGAGAGGTTCACTCGTTGGCACGCAGTGATAAGTAACGTTGGATTCGCCGCTGCAACTGCCCTTGGCCAAGTTCCGCGGACCGTTGGCGCATCCCACGTAATCACATGGAAGTGGCATTCTCGCTGCTTATTCCAAATGCAAGTTTCGCGAGCCAGCAGGACCACCGCAGCACGACGCGATAAAGAAACAACTGAAACTCCAAAGCGCGCGCGGCGCAAGGTCGAGCGCGCAGAGTCGAGCGAAAACGAAACATTTCGATCACCCATACTACTCAAGGGTAACGTCAAAATGTTCTTTTTTTCTTAGAATTGAATATAAGTAGACAAGTAGCATTTTCTTCCGTCTTATAACCTAATGAAATTATCTTTCTACTACGAGTAGTTGAGTACTAGTGACATAAATTATGATGAGGAGTGGTTTCGTCATCGGGCTAGTACCGGAATGTCGCTGGGGGGGTCTCAAATCGTGTCATGCATTTACCTCAATTGCTCGGTTACTAAAGCTCCGTTCGCGATTATATTGACGCCTTAGACGTTCTAGAGCATTGCTTCACCACTTTAACTTGACTTTCTGGTAACGTTTAGTGTCCCTTTAAGCACTCCCCATACGTGGGCCCATCCCGAAGATTTCGAAGGGCTCGTTACAGGTCCCCGAGTCCGCAGGGGTATGTGCCATTGATCTTGGACCCTTTTTACACAATCACCAGGATCGGTCCACATCATTATTTTTTTCTGTTAATGGACGCCGAAAAAACTACGGAAGTTAGTCATATACTGCTTTCGCTCTAAAAGGCAGCAAAATGTTGACCGCCGAGTAGATTGATTTGTCGGCGCTTTAGAAATGTGTGTGAGGAGGGGTGGTGTGGGCGGATAGGGGGGCGGGGCGGTGTTATGCCACTTAATTTCGGGGGGGGGGGGGGGGCGAGGGGTCCCTGGGTACGTGCCTGATCTATCGCTCCGTAACAATATATTAGACTGCCTGCGGAGAGTGCCTGCGTTGACAGTGATGTGATGTTGGCCTTTTGACGGCACGGCAACAGAACAGTTCAATAGCTTGCAGCTCTTACAATAATGACATGATTTCCTCAAAAGAATTCATAAAACGTCTCCTACATGGCACCTTACAACTTTCAGTATAATCCAGGCTTCGACAAAACATCGTCTGGTTAGGGCCATTGATTATCCGTACGGTAAACAAACACTCGCCAAGGAAAACGAATGAAGAAAATGTTTCCAGACTTTTAGGGGTCTCTTTTTCACATAAGTAAAATAAACTTTCCGTGTTTAATCAAATTTTTTGATGGTGACTGGCAAGGGGTCCTTTAAGTATTTTACAGCGTAAAGATACGAACACGCTTACTTTCTTGCCCGGTTTGAAACCACGACCTATATAAATCTAGAGACCAGCATAACCACTGAGGCAGCGAGGTGGGTTTCGCGGCCGTGTAAATCAAAGCATTATGTCTCATCATGCTTCTAACAACACTTGGAAGACAGGCGAGGACCGTTTGTTTAGCGCTGCATGTGAATAAAGAAATACAATATTTTGGACGTTATTTACTATGAGCTTGAGAAGAGGAAGGAACGTTTTCAAACAAAGGCTCATTATTAAAACTGCTTCAGTGAAGGTGGTCATTGAACACTGATCAGTTTCAAATGAATTTCTGCCTTCACTTCTGCCGCTTATTGAGCTCTATAAAAAGTGTTCTATGTGGCAAATGATATAACACAACTAGGTGACTTGATGCAGTTGCGCGAAATAATGGATTTGTAAATTGCGGCCAAGACAAACTAGGGACGTCATGCCTGTGTTTGCACAATTTGCAGACCGCTATCGTCACCTTCATTTCATATGATTGTATATATTTTTTTAAATGGCTTCTTAATTCAGGAAACTTCGGAGACAAAAGGACGTTCTTGCTTTCTTCAAGAAACCCGAGGAGCATATCGAAGAGGCAGGGGATGAGAGGAAGGGCAGACGCCCTTTCGAGATTCCGTCTTCTTAAAGCAACACCGAGCCTCTTGATTACACCGATAAATTGCAACGAAACTGTTGATTCACCGTTGAGCAGCCGCACGCTCGTCGTATGCGTTGCGGTTATCAACCGGTGATTCTTGGTTCGCGCTCGGTTGTGAAAGCAACTATCGTGGTCTTACTTACTTCTTAATTACTTTAGAGCTATATTTCGTTTTTGTCCACTACACAGTGTGCGTCATCACGCGAATTTCGAATCTTGAAGAGGTCCGTACGCCACATGCTGTGAAAACGGCGAACTGGAAGCGACGTCCGGAATTCCTGGGTATGTATTACCATAATTACTTCGCTGAAGAAATACAAGAGGGCTCGGTTGTCATAAACAGTACCAGAACTGCACGGAACACTTGGGTGAAATGGGCGATTGCCTGCTGCTCTCCACCGGCTCGGTCCCCAGCAGGCAATCGCCACTTGGCACGCCCCCCTTGTCTGGGCGAAAGCTTCCTAAAACAGCCCGCCGTTCTTGAAATCTCCACAACCAGAGCGCAAGCACGCACGTCGAAAGCTTCTCCTTGGAATAACCATTCGCTACGAGAGCACTTGAACCGCGTGATGTGATATCTTAAGCAAATAATCACCGGCGAGGTGTGCCAGACAAAACTTGCGGGACAGAAAGTAATAGATTGAGCGATACCGAGCGTGCGCTTGCTCAATTCTTGGGCGCAACTACTCTGGTGAGAACAAGCGACCGTTCTTGAATTTTCCTATGTTCGGTACAATGAATTTTATTTTCAACATACTTGATAGAAAATGTATGAGGAGTTGCTATTGGGAGCAATAAAATGGCGTTGCGCTATGAAGGCGACACTTCCGCTTTCCCCCATATAGCTGGATGATTCAGAAAGCATTGCACTCACATTTGCTACAACGAGCGGCACGCACTGCGCCTGTGAATGGGAAGAAATTTTCTCGCTCTGTTATGCATTTGACATTATTTAGCGCTGCGTGCGTGCATACACAGGTTGTCCCTCATAACTGGAGCCAAAGCTTTAAGAATGAAAGGCACTCTGGACGCGAGCTGAACCAAATGAATAATGTTGGCACAGGGTTAGAGTTACTCAGGCTATCTTTCTTTCTCCTTGACAAACGGATTAGTTATATTTAATTATTCAACGTTTTAAGCATTGGCCCAAGTGTGAAACGAAAAGTTGTAGAGCACCTTGAGAAAACTCTCAATGAATTGGTTCCAACGCGATATATCTCACCTGTTCCTTTTTTCCGTGTTGCAAAGAAAGCCCGCGAAATATGAAAAAAAAATAGCACGTGACGGGGCGCTTGCGCACTGTTATTGTGCTGCTCTCAAGGGTGCGATGGATAAACAAGGTCGGCTGCAACGAGATTGGTCCGCGACATTGCGTTATGCCTCGTGTAAGTATCTGGGCATGCGGCTTTTAGCGCATTAAGGTGCAAATGCATGCTGCTGGCCGAGTGCTGCCGAAGCGATAAAGCGTCTGGGGGCACGAAAAATAAAAGACGAAAGCAGCATTTTGATTGTGCTCGGAAGAAGGAAAGGTCGAAGCGCGTGTTAACGATGGATGGCGTTGACGGCTGCTGCAATTTTGCCTTCGTACACAAACGACTTTGTAGTACTTTCCGAATTGAACGATGATGCTACAACTTTAAACCTTAGGGCTCGAATAACAGCGGAAAAATCACACGAGGACAAAATTAACTAATGGTAAAAGAACCTTGGCTATATTCAAGGAAGATTATGCATGTCTTTCTTCAGACGATGACTCTTTTCGCACTGGTCCCGCCTGCTCTCCTCACATACTGTCTACGGGACATTCTTTTTTTGATCTCGCACCCCGCACGTGCGCATCGCTTCGTGGTCGCAGTATCGGGTGGCCGCGTCCAGTTTCACACTTTGGCACCGTGACCAGCGCGTCAGTCCCTGAGAGAGTGCGCCGGCAGGCTGTTTCAGTTCGCCGGTTGTAGATCGCACTTATGTACCTCGTTGGAACCAACCTAAGCGAACTACAATATATCCAGTGTTCCTCAGGCCCCCCGTATCCGAAGGGTGAATCTCCGCATAGCTGTCATTGGCTATTTTTGAGCAGACGCTCTTGCGACGCTAGCGCCAAGGTCCCCTTCAGTTACAGCCCTAGCATGGAGGCGATACTTTGGCAGAATGGCGGTATACACGATTGTTTACGTTGTCATGGCAACAGAAACAGCAGGCGCGCGGCGCCGCCTCAGTCTTGAGCTCTTTGTTGTTTTTTTTTCTTTGTATTATGACGACCCGCTCCAGCTCCACCTTTCCCCATGGCCCGGGCGCCTTTATTTTTCTTTTTGCCTGTCCGCGGCGCGTATTTTTTTCATCGTGCGTGTGCGCAACCCCAGGCATTGTTTGTGAACTGGCGCGTGGTGCGCCGTGGGTTCTTTGTGCGTCAGCACGCACGCAGTCTTGTCCATACTTTGACTACGCCAGCATATGCCAGAACGTATATAAATTCCACTTCCTACACAACAGATCTTTGGCCTCGTATTATTGACTTCTGTTTCTGAAAACAAATATTTTCTCATAACTTGGTATGATACACGGTCAGAAAATAAACAAAAGTGAAAAATGCATGACATGTACATGATTACTAAAAAACACAAAGTTCCGAGACAGTAAAAAAAAAAAGAAAATAACACTCAAGAAAACGCGAAGGCCGTTTCATGCACACACATATAAAACATTTTTATATAACGCCCTAAAAACCAAAGTGTAGAAGAGCTTCCGATATGCGCGCTGATAGCTTCTGATATACTCACTGAGATTATTGCAGAAAACTGGACGACATGTATGGCATAGTCATGACAACTAAAGAAAGGGAAAATTCACTGGTAATGGCGAAACCAATGACACCAAAACGCATAAAAAGAATAAAATGCTAAGATTTTTTGATTGACAGCCATACCAAATAAAACAATAACAAGAGCTCACTTATAAACCTGTACAGAAATATATGAAATGCGTGACATGTTCATTACTACTGAGCAAAATGAAAAAGACATGGCAGAACAAAAATAAGATTGTACTAAAAAGGGAAATACACGTTATGACATTACTTTGCACTTGGCCACAACTTGAGTAACAGGGGCAAGGGGGAACGGAAGGTAGTCAGCTTTTGCAGCAGCACATAGAAAACATTCGCAGAATGGCCTATTCCTCAATCAAAGACCAGGTAAAATAAGCCAACCACATGACTTTTCTTTCACCCCGAATGTAATGCTTAGCAGTAAAATTACGTCACTTAAGGCACTAAGTCATACCTACTGGGCACTTCTTTGTGTAATAAACACGAACTGCAAAAATCTCCATTTAGGATACTTGCTAAGATCATGTTTTTCAGAAGAAAAAAAAAAGCGTATCTTGCCTACAGATGAAGGTTGCTCGCGCGGTTTTCTTATCGGCGATTGCTGAGATAATTCACAAACACGAACAGTAATTTTTCAGCTGTTAGTACATTTGTAGAACCTGACGCACAGAAAAAGCACTCAGGGCGGAATGGAGAGGTGGGCGAGTTACTGAAGTTGCAGAATGAGACTTGGCACAGAAAAACACAAGTCATAGACCACGTGATAATGAGGAAGAGCATCTATTTCTCAGCTTTCGCTATCGCTAAGAGGGAAGTGTAGCACAATCAAGGGCGCAACGACGTCCGGAGACTCTTGGAACACACACCTGCACAGGGCCGTGTTCGTGAACATGCGTCTTATGTCCTTGGGTCTGCGCGCTCACCTGTTGTCTTTAGGCACCCGGAAACGCTTTGCAGGGCTTGTTTTTGAGGTATTCGTGCACCACTGCACGATGCACGAGCGGTGCGAGTCGTGAAACGGGTGAAACATCGCGGCGTACAAGCACACAGCTATCCAGGACCAGGAAACTGACGAAACTGTCCACGCCGGTCAACGCACAGCCCCAGCGCATGCTTCCCGATAACAGCAGATAACGAAACATGAAACGTCATGCAGCGGCCTAAGCTGGCGCCGGGCCGGCGGGTTTGCGCGGAGACAGTCGAAAATGAGGGAGTTGTGAGGGATGGCAAGGGTAGAAGAGTTGAGAGGAGGGGCGAAAGGGCGCGCGCGTCGATCTAGGAGGTCGCACAAGGGAAGCGGATGGGCTTTCCCGCCCTCCTGATGGATGGCGCCAATTACCTCTGCCACCGGAGCGGATGAGTTTATGAGACCGATCCGTATCCCTGCGTGTTCTCCACAGCAACTCTATTTGGCTGTGACCAGCGTTGAGCAGCAGATACGGCTTACTCCAATGAGGAAAGAGCGTATATGGTTTTGTCTCTAGCTGCGTCAAGTGGACATAGAAGGCGCGCAGTTGAACTATTTCAACGCTCGCATCCAGGTACGCGTCCTAGATCAATGACGATTGTGCGTGCATATGAAACGCTGAGACAGACTGGCACTTTTACGAAGAAACGGCATAAATCTTGAATCCTGGGCGAGGACGCGGAGACAGATATTCTGTCACGGTTTTCTTCAGACACACATGCAAGTGATCATAGTATGGGGCTGAAGCTGGAGTGTCAAAGCCTTCAATGTGGAGAGTACTTAAGGAGAGGCAACTTCATCCGTACCACGTGCAGCTGCACCGGATGTTGGAGCCCCACGATTTCCAAAGTCGAAGGGACCTTGCAAACTGGATTATAATCAAGACGGAAGAGGACCCAGGCTCTGTCAATAAAATACTGTGGACCGATGAAGCTACCTTCTCACGTAATGCCCAAGTGAACATCCACAACGCTCACTGTTGGAGCGACAAAATCCCTCACTGGCTTTTGAAGACACATCACCAATATCAGGGGTCGGTTAATGTGTGGTGTGGAATTTACGATGGCACTATCATTGGCCCCGTGTTTTTATTTTATAACACGCTTACAGGCAAAATATACGTCAACGACATCCTTGATGGGACGCTTGAGGATTTTCTTTGCGAAGTTCCATTCGCTAGGATCAACGATATTTGGTA
The DNA here is from genome assembly GCF_050947875.1 of Dermacentor variabilis. Lineage (NCBI taxonomy): Eukaryota > Metazoa > Arthropoda > Arachnida > Ixodida > Ixodidae > Dermacentor > Dermacentor variabilis. The sequence goes on from NW_027460280.1 coordinate 24,956,487, forward strand.
TCAGCATGACGGTGTTCCCGTGCATGGCAGCGGCAAAGCTTGCAAGTGGCTGCATGAAGTATTCCCGCAGCAGTGGATTGGACGGCATGGGCCAATTGCTTGGCCGGCACGGTCACCAGATTTAACTCCCCTCTATTTCGTTCTCTGGGGCTACGTCAAGGATGAAGTATACCGGACCCCAACCACAACATCAGAGAACCTAAAAGAAAAAATAAGGTAAGTCTGCGACTTCATCCCTCATACCATGATCGAGAACGCCACGGAAAATGTGCCTATGAGATGCCAAATCTGCATTGCAGCAGATGGTGACCTCTTCGAACACTCATTATAATCAAAGGGCGCTTTTTCGATTGAAGGTCCCTGGAAAATCATTCCGGCCCCCTAACGCCACCTCCCCACCCAACCTCATTACGCTCCGTCGACAGGCAGCCAGCTTTTGCCCATTTCAAGCATCAAAAAATAAAGCTATGTTCTTGTTCTCTTTCGTCTCCTTAGACGCTTTATCGCTTCGGCACCGCTCGGTCAGCAGCAGGCATTTGCGCCGTCATGTGATAAAAGCCGCATGCACAGATACCTACACCAGGCATAACGCCCTGTCGCGAGCCATTCACGCTGCAGCCGACCTTGTTCATCCATCGCACGCTTGAGAGCAGCACAACAACAATGCTCAATCGCGGGCTTTCTTTGGAATGCAGAAGAAAGGACCACGTGAGATATATCGTGTTGGAGACAACTTATTTAGAGGTTTCTCAAGGTGCTCTACAACTTCGCGTATCACACTTGGGGTCTCCTGCCAATATTTAAAAAGTTGACTAATTAAACATAACTAATCTTCTAGTTAAGGGGAAAATGAAAAAAAAATAGCCTGTGTAACTCTAGGCCAATGCCAACATTATGCAATCGGTTCAACTCGCATCCGCAATGCCTTTCATTTTTAAAACTTTGACTCCGGTTATGTGCGACAACCGGTGCGTGTGTTTGATTTCTAGAGAAAGAATCTATGGTGTTAATTTCTTTTGCCAGTTTGTGAATTCCTTTTTTATAAGTGTGATAAGCCCGCCAGTTCATAAACAGAAGATGCTCGATATCAGTCATAACTTTAGTGGTGTGGACAATCCGTATCAGAAGAACTTCACTTTCGCCTAGTTGGTATTTACTGCATATCATATTGACCGCAAAAAAGACGGGGACAGAGGGAGAGAACACATAAACAGCACGGGTCATCATAATCATCATAATCAGCCTAGTTACGCCCACTGCAGGGCAAAGGCCTCTCCCATACTTCTCCAACTACCCCGGTCATGTACTAATTGTGGCCATGTTGTCCCTGCAAACGTCTTAATGTCATCCGCCCACCTAACTTTCTGCCGCCCCCTGCTACGCATCCCTTCCCTTGGAATCCAGTCCGTAACCCTTAGTGACCATCGGTTATCTTCCCTCCTCATTACATGTCCGGCCCATGCCCATTTCTTTTTCTTGATTTCAACTAAGATGTCGTTTACCCGCGTTTGTTGCCTCACCCAATCTGCTCTTTTCTTATCCCTTAATGTCACACCCATCATTCTTCTTTCCATAGCTCGTTGCGTCGTCCTCAATTTCAGCAGAACCCTTTTCGTAAGTCTCCAGGTTTCTGCCCCATATGTGAGTACTGGTAACACACAGCTGTTATACACTTTCCTTTTGAGGGATAGTGGCATCCTGCTGTTCATGATTTGAGAATGCCTGCCAAACGCACCCCAGCCCATTCTTATTCTTCTGGTTATTTCAGTCTCATGATCCGGATCCGTGGTCACTACCTGCCCTAAGTAGATGTAGTCCCTTACCCCTTCCAGTGCTTCGCTACCTATCGTAAACTGCTGTTCTCTTCCGAGCCTGTTAAACATTACTTTAGTTTTCTGCAGATTAATTTTCAGACCCACCTTTCTGCTTTGCCTCTCCAGGTCAGTGAGCATGCATTGCAATTGGTCTCCTGAGTTACTAAGCAAGGCAATATCATCAGCGAATCGCAAGTTGCTAAGGTATTCTCCATCAACTTTTATCCCCAATTCTTCCCACTCCAGGCCTCTGAATACCTCCTGTAAACATGCTGTGAATAGCATTGGAGATATCGTATCTCCCTGTCTGACGCCTTTCTTTATAGGGATTTTGTTGCTTTCTTTGTGGAGGACTACGGTGGCTGTGGAGCCGCTATAGATATCTTCCAGTATCTTTACATATGGCTCATCTACACCCTGATTCCGTAATGCCTCCATGACTGCTGAGGTTTCGACTGAATCAAACGCTTTCTCGTAATCAATGAAAGCTATATATAACGGTTGGTTATATTCTGCACATTTCTCTATCACTTGATTGATAGTGTGAATATGGTCTATTGTTGAGTAGCCCTTACGGAATCCTGCCTGGACCTTTGGTTGACAGAAGTCTAAGGTGTTCCTGATTCTATTTGCGATTACCTTAGTAAATACTTTGTAGGCAACGGACAGTAAGCTGATCGGTCTATAATTTTTCAAGTCTTTGGCGTCCCCTTTCTTATGGATTAGGATTATGTTAGCGTTCTTCCAAGATTCCGGTACGCTCGAGGTTATGAGGCATTGCGTATACAGGGTGGCCAGTTTCTCTAGAACAATCTGACCACCATCCTTCAACAAATCTGCTGTTACCTGATCCTCCCCAGCTGCCTTCCCCCTTTGCATAGCTCCTAAGGCTTTCTTTACTTCTTCTGGCGTTACCTGTGGGATTTCGAATTCCTCTAGGCTATTCTCTCTTCCACTATCGTCGTGGGTGCCACTGGTACTATATAAATCTCTATAGAACTCCTCAGCCACTTGAACTATCTCATCCATATTAGTAACGATATTGCCGGCTTTGTCTCTTAACGCACACATCTGATTCTTGCCTATTCCTAGTTTCTTCTTCACTGTTTTTAGGCTTCCTCCGTTCCTGAGAGCCTGTTCAATTCTATCCATATTATAGTTCCTGATGTCCGCTGTCTTACGCTTGTTGATTAACTTAGAAAGTTCTGCCAGTTCTATTCTAGCTGTAGGGTTAGAGGCTTTCATACATTGGCGTTTCTTGATCAGATCTTTCGTCTCCTGCGATAGCTTACTGGTTTCCTGTCTAACGGAGTTACCACCGACTTCTATTGCGCACTCCTTAATGGTTCCCATGAGATAGTCGTTCATTGCTTCAACACTAAGGTCCTCTTCCTGAGTTAAAGCCGAATACCTGTTCTGTAGCTTGATCCGGAATTCCTCTAGTTTCCCTCTTACCGCTAACTCATTGATTGGCTTCTTGTGTACCAGTTTCTTCCGTTCCCTCCTCAAGTGTAGGCTAATTCGAGTTCTTACCATCCTATGGTCACTGCAGCGTACCTTGCCGAGTACGTCTACATCTTGTATGATGCCAGGGTTCGCGCAGAGTATGAAGTCGATTTCATTTCTAGTCTCACCATTCGGGCTCCTCCACGTCCACTTTCGACTAACCCGCTTGCGGAAAAAGGTGTTCATTATCCGCATATTATTCTGTTCTGCAAACTCTACTAATAATTCTCCTCTGCTATTCCTAGAGCCTATGCCATATTCCCCCACTGACTTGTCTCCAGCCTGCTTCTTGCCTACCCTGGCATTGAAGTCGCCCATCAGTATAGTGTATTTTGTTTTGACTTTACCCATCGCCGATTCCACGTCTTCATAAAAGCTTTCGACTTCCTGGTCATCATGACTGCATGTAGGGGCATAGACTTGTACCACCTTCAATTTGTACCTCTTATTAAGTTTCACAACAAGACCTGCCACCCTCTCGTTAATGCTATAGAATTCCTGTATGTTCCCAGCTATTTCCTTATTAATCAGGAATCCGACTCCTAGTTCTCGTCTCTCCGCTAAGCCCCTGTAACACAGTACATGCCCGCTTTTTAGCACTGTATATGCTTCTTTTGTCCTCCTAACCTCACTGAGCCCTATTATATCCCATTTACTACCCTCTAATTCCTCCAATAACACTGCTAGACTCGCCTCACTAGATAGCGTTCTAACGTTAAACGTTGCCAGGTTCAGATTCCAATGGCGGCCTGTCCAATGGCGGCCTGTCTCGTCGTATACGAGTGCTGATTGCCGTGTTATAGTTTGTTAACGAAGCTTCCCCTCAAGTCTAAATATTTTAAAGCAGTTTTCCTAGTGTATAAAGCCGCTCGAGTTCACGCTGCTCCTCTGGCGGCCATTCTTCAAAGAAATTATGCCTTCCAACCACTCAGAATGCCGGTGACAACTTCACGTTTGATCAATTCTGGATATTGTAAATAGTAAACAGCTACTTTTGCTTACATGATCGGCCATGACATTGAAACTGCTGATACAGCGGAAAGCATTGCACCGGATGCATTAATATAGAACTGTGTATGTTGAGCGAGATAAGAGCTGCACTATAGGCATCGCAGGCAGTTTTAACTGGAGGAAAACTTGGCAAGTGCGCCTCGAATGATAAACTGTTTTGTCTAAACCGAAACAGCGCGAATTGGTAGGCTGCATGAAAGAGAGACATTCTTATTGAATGACAGGAAGTTATTCGGCATATATCTGGCGATCACTCAGGAAATGGTTGTTGTGGAACGACGAGTCGGTTCTGATGTACTTCGCTATAAAAACGCGCGAGATAGTGTCGAGCAGCCTATATTGGCTTTTGTGTGTGTATATATATATCAATTCTAAATATTGTAAGGCAGTTTGTCGTGTGCGTATCATGGACACGCATGCTTATATCGCCTTCCGTTTCCCTACCACGGTTGCGCTTTAAAACCAACAGCGCGCGCATGCGATCCCATAGATGAGATGAATACATATATATAGAAAAGTACCAGGCATAGCTCTCGTAGTATAGCCTTCTGAGCCGTTTCCCTTTTCTTTTTCTTCTCTTTGTTTTTTTTTTCTTTGAAAGAAGTCCTATTAGGGTTATTATAATTACACGAAGGTATTTCGCCCTCGCCAGCAGCAGTACTTGAGATAGCTATTCCGGCGGCTAGCTTCCCACGCTATGCGTGGCGCCACCGCACCTGTTTAAGCTTTTTCCTAGACGCTAGAGCTACACAATATCCGCGCAACCTTGAGCGATCGGAAAGCGCGTTTTCCACCCTGGGCCGACGGAGAGGGGAGATTTCGTTCCGGCCGCGAAGCTCTCTACATCTCAGTAAGGTGCCTCGCGGTGGTCTCGTGCTAAAGATGCCCTCTCGGTGAGCGCATATTTCCGCCCTCATCTTTTAAGAGATTCAATACATACAAGCATTTGTCTCGCAAACCAGATTTATTTCAAGGGAATTTCCCACGTCTCAATAATTTCTCTCGTCGTATACGAGTGCTGATTGCCGTGTTATAGTTTGTTAACGAAGCTTCCCCTCAAGTCTAAATATTTTAAAGCAGTTTTCCTAGTGTATAAAGCCGCTCGAGTTCACGCTGCTCCTCTGGCGGCCATTCTTCAAAGAAATTATGCCTTCCAACCACTCAGAATCAGCAAAAATCGACTGCCGCGGACAACACGAGTCCCTTTCCACATAAGTATGAGGCTCGGAGCAGGAGCTTTGGCGCTTCAAAGTAACCGTTGGCTTGACGAACCAACCGACTGAGCTACCTTTCCGGGCAACATTGAAGGATCACGAGTTCAAATCACATGTTATGTTCCTTTTTTCTCCCTTTTTTTTCTTTTTCTTTTAATGTATTTTCCTTCCTTTTATCACTGTACGGAAACCCTCCTAAAAAAAAAAATTATATATCCTCAATTATGTGTGGCCACACATGTGCAGGTCATAAATACCAGGTTCTCTAGCCGAGTGCCATCCATGCGGTACAACCGAGCTCAGATTGGTCCACCTTGACTGATCAAATAGGGCACCACTGTAGGTTAAATGAGGCGTACAACTCCTGCGGGACCCGCCGTGGTTGCTCAGTGGTCATGGTGTTAGACTGCTGAGCACGAGGTCGCGGGATCGGACCCCGGCCACGGCGGCCGCATTTCGATGGGGGCGAAATGCGAAAACACCCGTGTACTTAGAATTAGGTGCACGTTAAAGAACCCCAGGTGGTCGAAATTTTCGGAGTCCTCCACTACGGCGTGCATAATCAGAAAGTGGTTTTGTCACGCAAAACAACTTAATTCAATTTTTAATTTAACTCCTGCGGGGACGGTAGAGTATCCGTCTCCAGTGCAAGAGGACCGTGATTCAAATCCCGGTGCCGCGCAATTCTCCACCGGGAAATACAAAAAAAAAAAACCGTGTGTTGAGAAAATTGCACAAACAGGCCTGGAGTGCGGCCTGATCCCGGTGACCAGAACCGGTAACGCACTCTCTCACCAGAGCAGGATTGGCCACCCTGGTGCAGTACTTGGCCACAACCTCCTATATGAATACAACAAACAGCACGGGTGGTAACTTTCAAAAACAAAAAAAAAGAAAGTTACCGCCCGTGCTCTTTATGTGTTCTCTCCCTCTGTCCCCGTCTTTCTTGCGGACAATCCGTGTGTTTTGAAACAGTTCTTTATGTAGATTATTCAACAAACCATTGACGCATAGCGAGTACAACCATAAGAAAAGCAGCTCTCAACATATCTACCTATTTTATACCATTGGTATAAACTTTGTAAACAGGGATAAGGGGCCTCAGATAGGCACCTTATCCCTGTTTACAAATTTTATACCACAGGGTGCTATTCCATTTGTCAGCCCCCTTCTTGATTTTTTTTATATTATCGTTGGTTACTTGCCGGTTTAATTACGCCTCATAGTTTTTACTACTCCATGCTGTGCAATGATCTCACCGCTCTACCACACTATGTTTCACCACGTGTTGCAAAGGTTTATAACGCCCGCACAGATAAATTTTTGCGCAGGCTTATTTTCATTATTCATTGCTTCCCTAGTAGACACTTACAGAATCCCGACCCCCCCGGACGATGCGATGCCTTGAGCGCACGACATTACCCGGCGCGCGCCTTCGAAGTCTGAGTTGAACTGCGCAGCTGTCTAGGAGGAATAAGAAGGTCAGGGAATCGGAAGATGGGCGGGGAGAGCATTGCGTTATATTACACGTTGGGTTGAATTAAAATACAGTAAATTATACGAATCAATTTAAGTTGGACATGCATTAACCACTTCACCAACGTCTCGTATCCAGCATGTCCGTTGGATGTGCGAAATTTGCCCTGATTAGGTGTTTCTGTGCATAGAACTTATTTGCAACATTTCAAAAACGCTTAGCTTAGCATTGATACCAAGCAGCGCATTGAATCTGCCGTAATTTTTTCGCTTATGAATTGTACTTGCTTTCTACTTACGCCAACCGTACTACCCACTCCCCTCTTTAAAGCATCTTGGCCCTGAGAGTAACTGGGATAAATAAATAAATAAATAAATAACTTCTTCCTAGGAAAATACATAAATTGGATAATGGTGGCAAGAAATGTGACCCACACAAGGAAAACGCACTACTTCGCTACAGTAACGTACATCCTATATTGACACACAGAAAATGAATGAGGCAATATGCCCTATGGCTTACCAGCAACTTAAGTTTTTATTCAAGTAGGAAATATGTATAAAAGGCCCCATCTAATGATAGAGCAAAAACGTTCACGTAAATATTCTAGCGCAAGTTTAACCGCCCGCTGGAATAAGAAGCGATAGCACACTCCCCTACCTCGAAAAAAAAGACACTTGGAATACACCCATGAATGCGGCAACAACGGTGAAATATTATTACAAATCCATAATCAGACACGAAACGGGTGCGCGTGATTGCGTAGGAACATGGCAGCGCCTATACAGCAGGAAGTGCCCGCTTCGCGCTTGTTGATTTCCACCCTGACAACAACAAATAACCGGGGAAATCAGCCCTCACTTAGTCTCATCTGGCGCTGGGGACGATGGACCACGCATGCTTTGTCGTTATTATTGAGATGAGCAGTTTTTGACGTTGCAAGGCGTACACAGGCGATGCCAATCCGTAAAAGTGATTTGATTTCAACTGAGGAAATGGCACCACACAAATAGCGCTGGTTATGCGTTGAAGATCAGGAACGCTCTAAAGCACTTATTGTTTACTGTGCCGTTAATTTACTACTGCGCTCTAGCATGGCACAATATGACGGTGACGAGCAAACTTGAACTAGTGGCTGAGCAGACGATGTGGCGCGGGTGAACTTATTCACAGTCTAAGGAGGCTGCAAGGAACTACAGAGACGGAGTAGATATATCGAAACCCACTGTCACATTCATGTCAACGCGGCTTCTGGTCACGACAGCAAAACATTTGTTGCATAAACGCGCCATGGGGAGCATGTATCGACAGCACGGCGAACAGACGATGAGCGAACGACATGGCGCGATGTGCACATCTTGAGGAGTTTTCGCACTTCCTACACTGTTAAAAAAGGTTGCACCCTTTAGTGCTTATCTTGTACCACAACAATAATCGGAATCTTCTTGTGCCTTTCCTTTAACTCAGTAAAACTTCGTTTGGGCCTAGTTGGTACATAATTCTTAACTTACAGTGCAAACACCAAGACGGACCACAAAAGGAAGATACGACAGACACTGGCGCTGACTAACAACTTCTTTATTTCTTCGTCGTCGATGCATACATAAACCATAGGTCACACAACCGCGCAGGCGCACAGATTACATTACAGAGATCTGCCACATTATCACATAAGCAAACGTAGGAAGTCAAATTCATATGGGTGCAGGGGCAAAGATGTGTCACTGATGCAATTATCGCCTTGTCTTTTTATGTGGAAGGCCTCTAAGGCAAGCCGCGCATGCTCATTCTTGCTTTTGCCAAGAATCGACGATCCATCAAGTCACGCCTCACAATTGTTGCAAGAGTTCATATCTGCGACAAGGTGCGCTCCTCTATCTACATTTTTGTTTACTTTTTGAGCATGTTCCCCGAGTCGCTCATTGATTCAGGAACGACCATGAACCCACGGCCTGCAAGCGCCATCGGCGTGACATAGCATTCTCGACAGGAAAGTAGAGAACGCAGTTTGAAGAACAGAAATGCAAGCAAGGCAGATGAGGATTATTGTTCTGGAACGAGATAAGCCCCACTGACTGATAAAAAACTTGATTGGTCGAAGTATTTACAGAGAGTGGGTGGAACAGTCCTTAAGGGGCCGTTACTTATAATGACTAGGTGGACTCCTCATTACAGGAGCCCATTGGCTGTAGCCGCGGCTTGGGCACGGTCGACCAGGGCCGCCTCCCAGTCCTCCCGGGTAGGGTTGGGTATAGGGGGAAGGTGCGGGATTGACTGACATGCCCACACCATGTGGAAAATTTCCGAATATTTTTACTCACAGTGCAGGCACTTCCCTGTGCACGCAGGGTCGAAATGTTTTTCGACTGCCGGGCACAACAGTGTTTTAGTATAGAGGCGAAGGAGTAAACGCTCCTCCGCCTTCGTGAGGCCCTTACAGGGCTTAGGAAAGATTGCATGGCCGCATTGGTAGTGTTGGGTTATTTCCTTAAAGGTAAATGCCGGATTGAGGTCGGAGTCCGCAGCGAGGGGAGGCGAGTGCAATGCCCGGAGAGTGAGCGCGTGGGCAGCGGCGTCAGCCGTTTCGTTGCCCTCGAGACCCTCGTGCGCGGGAGTGCATACTATCGTGCGGGACGCGGGGACCCCGATAAAATTGCTGCCTTGAAGTAAGCGGTACGCCAAATAGAGAATAAAGCGCCTTTCGATGTTTCTGCAGGCCCCTCGCGAGTCGCTAATAATGACCCGCAAGTCCTGATCTGCGGCGGCGAACGCGATGGCCACCTCTTCCGCATGTGTTATGTCTTGTGCTTTGAACGTAAGGCCGTTCACCGCGGTGTTTTGGTGGACGACTGCGGCCGTATACCAACCCCCATGGTGCGGGCCGGAGGCGTCCACGTAGAATACTCCGTGCTTGTTCCCATAACGACGTGCCAATGCTTCCGCCCGCGCGAGGCGCCGGCCACAATGGTCGTCTCGTGTCATGTTGGCCGGAAGAGGGCGCACGTGCAGGGCGTATCTCCAGATTTCCGGGATGCGCACGCGCTCTTCCGTCAGTGTCGGATGATGGATGTGTAGTCGGGCAAGAAGGCGGCGACCCGACGGCGTCTTTGAGAGTCTTGTGTAGTGGTTCGTCAAGTGTGCTTCTCGCAGTTCCGCGAAGGTGTTGACCATTCCCAGGCCGAGGAGGCGCTGGTTGGATGTGTTGACGAGGAGGTCGAGAGCACGCTTGTAAATATTGCGGAGAATCACCTCGAGGGCGTTCTCGTCAAACCTGCGAAGGTGGAGATAAGGAGTCGAGTACAACACTCGACTGGTTGCGCATGCCTGCGCCAGCCGCAAGGCGTCTTTGCATGGTAAACCCCCGCGTTTATTGGAAATCCGGCGAACCATGGGGGGGGGGGGGGGGGGGGGGCCGGCCCACCTGGTGCCCCACCTTGCGCAGTTTGGCCAGTGTTGTTCGACTCGGCGGTGTTTATGAATGAAGAGACCCAGTACTCTGACCTCATCGTGTTCTGTGATGGGTCCATTTGGGAGGGACAGTTCGATTTCGGTAGTGCACTTCGGCGAAGGGCGAATGTGCACAAATTGAGATTTGGCCGGGAGCATTGAAGGCCGCAGCGGCGGGCGTAGGCATCCACGATCTCCGCCGCTTGCTGCAGGTTGGCTTCAATGTCTTCTACCGATCCGTGTTTAGCCCAGATGGTGATGTCGTCGGCATACAGCGCGTGCTGCATGCCTTCTACATTCCCCAGCTGAGCCGGGAGTTTCAGCATTGCCAAATTGAATAATAGAGGTGAGAGGACCGCGCCCTGCAGCGTACCTCTGGTGCCTACTTGATTGGGGCCGTGTTCTTAATCTTGTATCCGGATGTACGATTGCCGGTCGGAGAGAAATTGCTTAACGCATTGAAACGTGTTGTGTCCACAGTTGGCTTGGGAGAGGTGCGTGAGAATTATGTCGTGTGTGACATTGTCGAAAGCCCCCTTCAAATCGAGGGCGAGTACTGTCTTGTCATTGAGGGGGTATTTGACGGGATTTAGAATTTCGCGGTCTAGTTGAAGCAGAACATCCTGCGCGGACCGGTGCGGGCGGAAACCGAACATGGTGTCTGCGAAACCTTTTGGTTTTCCAGAAACTCAGACAGCTTATTTCGCACCATAGTCTCCATCAGCTTTCCCGCACAAGACGTGAGGGAGATGGGGCGGAGGTTGTCCGTGGTTATGGCTTTGCCGGCTTTCGGAATGAAAGTGACCAGGGCGGTCTTCCATTCGTTTGGGAGGGGTGCCTTACTGAGCCAGATTGAGTTTATGTATGCGAGGAGCGCCTCGTAGGCCGGATCGGGAAGGTTGGCAAGTAATTTCACTGTTATTTTGTCTCTTCCCGGCGCCGTTCCTCGCTTCATTTTAATGAGGGCCGCCTTCAGGTCATGGAGCCGGAACGGTTGGTCCAGCTCCGCGTTCTCGGAACCTGCATACGAGTACGCTGGCCCTCGGGGGTCCTGTTGTACACACAGGTATTGATCGCGTAGCTTGCATGGTAATTTTGAGATGACTCCGTCGAAGCTATGGATAGCCCGTTGGAGATGTTTTTGTGTCTCGGCTCTGGTCTGAGTCGGATCGACCAAGGCGCCAGGTGCTCCGGCTAGACATTTGTCTAGCGGCCGTGTTGCATCGGTCCACCCAATTCGAGTCGGCGAGCTGGGCCGCGTACTCTGCCGCTCGTTGGGTGAGCTCGGCCATGCGAATTTTGAGCTTCCGACTGTGTTTTTGGCGGTGCCACCTGCGGACGAGGCTGTGCCGCGCCTCCCATAGGTGCAGGAGGTGGTTGTCCACCTCCGGCGTGGCTTCCGATAGTTGAACTTGAGTTTCTGTCGAACGAAGGTGTGAAACCAATTTTTGTGACCACGCGTGGTAACCTTGTTCGTGGATAGGGGCCGAATTAGTGTAGTTTTGCCGGAACTTGGTCCAGTCGGGTAGGCAGGCTTGGGCGTGGGATCTTGCCAATGGTTTGCTTCTGACGGTTGTGTTGAGTATGCAGTTGTCACTGCCGAGGGTTTCCTCGGTGTTGGCCCATTCTGCGTGTCTAATGTTTTTGGTGAAGGTAAGGTCCGGACACGTGTCCCGAGTCACGGAGTTACCCACCCGCGTTGGATGTGCAGGGGGTCGGTGTGAAGAGTCAGGCCCAGCGTGGACGCAAGTTCCACTAGCTTGCGCCCGCGCTTCTCTTCATGCACGTACCCCCAGAGTGTGCTGTGAGCGTTGAAATCGTCCACGATTACCAGAGGGTCCCTGCCCGCAGCCTTCAGGGCGCGACTGAAGAGGGCTGCGAAAGTAACATTTTTGAGCTTGGGAGAACAATAGATGTTGAGTATATGTAATGGTGCGTTTTGTTTCTTAAGCGGAAGAAGGGTGACCATCACATAGGAATAATCAGTATTGAGTTCCAAATCAACCTGGTTGGCTGTATAATTTTTGCGCACGCAGATACAGGAAGAGGGGACCTGCTGGAACGTGGTATAATTTGTAAGGGTGGCGCCACTCCCTGGCACCTGGAGGGCAACCACCGCGGGGAGTGAAGCGAATGTTGACAGGAAAAGCCGGAGGTCTGCCCGCTTGGTGCGGGAGCGGAATCACCGGCAGTTCCATTGGGTAATTTGGATGGGGGTGGCCGAATTGGTACGGGAAGAGCGCCTAATTGGAGGGCTGTCCGCCATGGTCATTGAAGGGAAAGACCGATTGCAGGGACGCTGCTCCGGAGCCAGCACTCGCGGGGAGGGGAGCATCCTCCATTCCGGAGAGCGAGCAGCTGTCATTGTCTTCTACTTCAGTTTCAATGGTGCGGCGCGACGTTTTCGGACAGCGGCCAGACACGTCTTTGATAAGACCGCCGGTTCGTCGGACGCCACGCGAGGATTGCGCGATCTGTCGTGCGACGATTGTCGGTATGCTTTCAGGTATTTTGGCGATGGCGGAGGTGATTGCCGCGGAAATTTCACTTTCTAGGGTATCGAAACGGACGTCCATGCGTGCCTCTAGACGGGCCTCAAGGACAGCTTCCGCGCTCAGTGCTGCCTTTGGTGCCGCGGGCTCACTCTCCATAGCCTCGGTTGCGGGGGTAGAGGGGGGAGTGGTAGGCTGTTTTGACTGCGATTCCAGGAGCGCAATTTTCTTGAGCAGCATCTCAATTTGACCCTCGACAGCTGCTATCTTGGCTTGCTCGGCACTGCGTCCCGCAGTGGGGGAGGAGGTAGGGGAGGAGGAGGAGGCTGCCCTGCCCGTACCGCTCACATGCGTTCCGGGTTTCACGGCCTTGGCCCAGGCCCTGGCCTCGCCGCGTGGTGGCGACGTCGACAGTTTTCCAGTGCCGCCGTGAGGTGGCGGCTGCGTCGGTGGTCGCTTGCCGGCTCCTCCAGTAGGTGGCGCCGGCTTCTCGGTGTTACTGGTGTTGCTGGTGTTGCTGTCGTCCCGGCTCGGTGACTCACCGGGGAGGCCAAGATGGCGGCTGTTCTTCTTGGCCGCCATTTTCCTCTTTGTCCCGCCCTTAGGGGCGGCCATCTTGTGTGTGCGGAATTTTGCCGCACACTCCCGCGAGTTTGTGGCGTGTCCACCGCCACAAACAGAGCACCGCGGAACACACTCCTGAGGGGCCCGCACCCCCTCCACAAGCAGGGCTTGTTGCCCGCAGAGTCCGCATGTGTCCTGCTGCGTGTTAGGACAAGCATCCGCTCGGTGGCCGACAGCCCCACACAGACCGCAGGCCGGGATTGTCCGGTAGTAGGTTTGCACTGGGATGAGCATGTACTCATAGTGCACAAAACGCGGTTTCTCCCTCCCGTCGAAGGTTACCCGTGCTTTGTTAGAGGAGCCGAATTTCCTCACCTCGACGATGGTGCCTGCTCTCCATTGCACCTGCTGCCGAAGCGATTCAGTAGTGTCAGAGTTGCTGACGACGATGACGCCGTGGCAGACATCGCCTCCGTCTTGTCTAAGGTATCCGTGGAGTGGAATCGCCCCACGCTCGGTGTTGATTGAGAAGTCCCCGAGGAGCTGATCTGCCGCCGCCGGGTTCGGGGTGTGGATCAATATCAGGTTTTGTTCACGGGACGGCAGAACCGTAACAGACCTTGCCACCTCAGGCCCGAGGTAGGCCGTAATGGCGGCACCGTAGCGGTTCTTCGAAAAGGCTTGGTGCAGCGACACATGTTCGCGTGGCTTGAGCACGACCACGAAGTCGTCAGGGCCCGGTTTTGGAAATGGGCGAGGCTTCCAGTTGGTAAGGGCCTTGCCTTTGCTTCTCGCAGCGCGTGAGGCAGGAGGCTGCGTCTTGCCGGCCGGTGTGCCGGAGGCCGGGGCGTGTTGCGTACTCCAGGGTAGCGTACCGTACTGCTGCCGAGAAGTAGCGACGCCTGCCTATCGAAGCTCGACCGACATTACTTGTTGGGTTACGGGGCGTTGTCGGCGAGCTGCAGGCATCCGGTAGATCATGGCGACCAAGCAGGGGCGAGACGATTTGCTAGTGCAAAACTGGCACGGTTTATTCAAAGCTAGTTGAAAGAAAATAAGAAGAGCGTGAAGTATGAAGTCTCAAGTATGAAGTATAACAAAGTACATTTCGGAGCCCCTTAAATAGCTCTCTACAAGTGTGGGCGGGATCTTGCTTCCATCATTGACACGTGACAGGCACGGAGAGAGGGCCCCTCCTTTTGCAATACCAAACACGGGTAGGAGAGGTCGATCCTCTCAGCGACGAATCCGGTCGGGTGAACGACCCCTCCGGTGCACGTGGGCTCCGGTTCAGTAAAGTTCGGGTGAATGACCTCTCCGGTGCACTGGGCTCTGGTTCAGGAAGGGTAGGGTCAATGACCTGTCGCCACGTGGTGTCAGACGCCAGCCCTAACAGGCGGCGGTGGACGCCGCCGTCTTGGCTTGAACGAGCGAGCGACGCGCTACCGCTTCATTGAGAGATTGGTGCCGAAATGTAGAAATAGGAGCGGAGTTTTGGTCTTCTGATGTTTAAACCGTCATCCAGGCCATGGCGTCGGGATCGTAACCCCTCAGGAATGACGCGGGAGCCGTCATTTTACCTGGGGAAGCTGGTTCCACGCCGCCGGGCGTCGGCGTCGCCCACGTAGGCGGGTGTAATTCGCTCGTATAATATTCGAAAGTGGTCCCACCTGGTGAACATTAGTATCCACGTGGTCCAGACGGTTTGCTGCGTCGATTGACGTCGGTCTTGTAGAGGTGCAGAGGATTGAGCTGTGACTCCAGCCGAAAATCGACGGAGCCGATACGCCACACGTCTTTCGCCGTCGCGCGCTAGCAGCGTTCCCCATAAGCCCCAAAGGGTGCAAACTTTTTTAAGAGTGTATAGGCTAAGGAGTACTGCAGCTTCCACAGTGCTGCAAGGAACTACTGTGATTTCGAACTACTGCTTTTCCTTGTCTTTAAATGAAATTTAAGGATTGCTGACTCATGTTGTTGCCGTTGTCTTCAATAGCCATGACTTCCATTAAAATATAGTTAATTAAATTCTGACGTGTTAGTCACTAATTATGGGGAAATTTATAATTACGAGACGATTATTTACCACTTACCAGTGCTTTTAAATAACCTTATTAACTCGAACAGTTCCCTTACCGATATTTCCAACACACACCTACGCAGTTATGTTATTGGTCGCTCTGTGACTGAAACAGCTGCTTAAATGTCATGCTTTGTACGTAAACTCTACATGTAAACAGGCGTGTTACATTAACAATTCATTTTTCCAGCTTATGTTGCGTCGTCAAGAGTTGTCCTTTTTTAAATGCGCAAGCATTTATATGCCAACCCAAAGTGGAAACCCGTCTGTCCGTTCGTCTGTCACGTAAGACGAATAGCCATGAAGAAATTAATGTATCAAAACACTATCAATCCAAAAGAAAAAAAATTCCCCGTCGTTTGCTATACTGCCTATTGCGAAATTTGAGCGCAGCACTGTACGTGTTTTCATTTCGCGGTATATGGGCTCGCGCCCACAATCTGTCTCGCGCGGCACGTTGTACACGGTCGTCCACTCGGCTCAGCGTGACCGTGCTCCGCGGGGCGCCAGTGCGTCCGGCGCGGCGGCGCATCGAAGCGAAGCGGCGCAAGCGCACACGGACCCAGGGGAGGTGCTTCGCGTCGTCTGCTACAGCGCTGGAGCGCGCCGCTCTGGCTTTGCTGTACACTTCGCTAGACCCACAGGTGAGAGTGCCAGAGGCGGCGTCGCGGGAAGGTGCACTTCACTAACTGGAGCATTTTCCAGCTGGCTCGTTCTACAGCTTGTGAACAACCTGCTTAATCAATATACATTAACAGAAACAGGCTTCTCACCACATAAATCGCTTAGCATGTTTTTTATAAGTGATGAGGGTAAAAATAGTCATTTTTTTTGCGCTCTTTATTAGGCTGAGGCCATTTTATTTTACTCTCACAGCACTTGGTGTAGTGCATACCGAGAAACCTATTAGGCGCGCTCTTCTTCGTTGGAGTCATCATGTGATGAGCCAAGCGCGCCGTTTCGCGCTTGTCTTGATGCTAAAACGAATTTGCTTAATTGACCCAAGAACGCGACCGAAACCCGCAATAAGTTTCACAGAAAGTTAGAGAGCGATTGTTCAATCACCCATCATCATGTTTGCCATCGATTTTACCATTAAGGAGGGCAATAATATTACTTCGACAGCAACTAAGAAGTGACATCCGCTACTTCGCGACTCTCTTATTGACGCGTTAATGTCGCTGGTAGGGGTGCATGCAGCGCTTTACGCGATGTAGGAAAGTGCTCTCCCCGGCATGGCAACTGATTTGGCGCCAATTTTACTCCCCCTTTTCATCTTTCTACATCCTATAAAAAAACGAAATTCATTTTTGTTGTCACAGTTTGGGTAAAATCACCGAAGCGGTGCCAGCCCTTTTACGGCTACCTGACGCGAGAAGTAACATTCTAATTTAGAGGCATCGTCGCTCAATTATTTGATTACAGTGATTAGGTGAAGTAAAACATGTGGCGCCGTCGTTTTTTTTGGGGGGGGGGGCGGCGGGGGGGTGTTTATTTTTGTTTTCCGTGGAGTCAACGCCCACCGCATGGGTATACTGTTTCTGTCCGTTTTGAATAGGTAATTGTGGAAAATCTATAATCTACATGTCTGTTTTCTAGCTTAAATTACGTCTTGCCGGGTAATTAAGTCCTTATTCGCTTCTATTTCATTTGAGTACTTGCTCGAAATAGGCCGTATGCATATTTTCACTAGCATATAATATTTGTTAATTGTGCGGTATACGTCCCGAAGCGACACATGGCCTCTGCGTTACGCCATAGAGGTGGGCATCGGATTAATTTGGAGAAAAAGAGGAATTGATTTCTCTTTCTTTATTTATGGGTTGGGGGGGGGGGGGGGGGGGCTGAGTGGGTAAAACCCAAATATGAATACGGCACAGGAACCCTCGCCGCGAACAAGCGATGCTGTTGCCGTCGTGGGGAAGTAGCCGGTCCGTGTGTTGGACGAACGCGGCCACGATAATTAAACCGGTGGTCATGAGGCCGGGCCGGTGCCGTCTGCCGACAGCATGCCGGTGGTCGTCAAATGGGCTCGCCATTTGTAAAAGCCAATCCAGATTGCTGTGGTCGGGCCAGTCTACTTTTTAACTGACCATGGGCGTCAGCCCGATCTACCGACGAGCCCCCCCCCCCCTCCTTTTTTTTTTTTTTTGCTTAGGTCATGCTACCCCATCTTAGCTTAATATGATGATGCGGTGCAGCCAACGGCTGCTCAACTGCGTGACTGGCCGCTCACGAGTCAAAGATTCTGGCATGACTCGTCAAATCAAAAGACACCACAGGTGTTTCCATTAAACGCATTTCTGTCGACTTGCATGATCAATTGCATTTTGTTCGGTTGCTGATTGCCATGGCACTTCGGCGATAAAAACGCTGTAACAGTGCAAGATAATTTTATTTCGCCGGTGCACTTTCGGAAACTAGCCTTGTTGCGGGTACCGCAAAAAGAAAGACGACGCATTGTAGATCTGTGCCTACAAAACTATTCTCAACGCGTTATATTGGAGATGACAAAAAGGCCACTGAAAACTGTGAATCGAATCGTCCAGGCTTACAAGAAGGATGGAAGAATTGCGGGTGCTCCCCGAAAAGCCCGGCAAACAGTGACCACTGAAGCTGAATACATGACCACTGTTGCGGCGGCTGCTGCAAACCCGACCTCCACCGTTCGGGAAATTAAGAACAGCCTCTGGCTGGATGACGTCTCTGACGCGACTATCAAGCGTCGCCTCTACGCCCCAGCCCAATAAAGAGCGCAAAAAATAACTGCATTTTTACCCTCATCACTTATAAAAAACATGCTAAGTGATTTATGTGGTGTGAAGCTTGTTTCTGTTAATGTATATTGATTAAGCAGTGTTTTCACAAGCTGTAGATCGAACCAGCTGGAAAATGCTCCAGTTAGTGAAGTGCGCCTTCCCGCAACGCCGCCTCGGGCGCTCGGTCACCTGGGTCTAGCGAAGCGTACTTTACAGCAAAGCCAAAGCGGCGCGCTCAAGCGCTGCAGCAGACGACGCGAAGCGCCTCCCCGAGGTCCTTGTGCGCCTGCGCCGCTTCGCTTCGATGCGCCGCCACGCCGGACGCACTGGCGCCCCGCGGAGCGCGGCCATAGAATCACTCGAACAAATTTCAGAGTACCACAAAGGTCGGGATTTGACTGGCAACACTGAGCGGCCACCGCCATATATCTTCCAAGCCGACTGCGTCGCGGGAAGGCCGCCGTGTTGGATGAGCTCGATATTCGGTGACACATCGGGCTGAGTGTTTACTGAAGTACAAATACTTTGTGCCCGGAGATAATGCTAAGAACGAAAATAAAATGTTATTTTGGGCGAAGTAAAGCAGCCGGTGGTTGTTTGGCACGCCGATCGTGTTTACTGCTGGAACTGTGCTACGATTGTGGGCAGCAGCTTAGCGCTGCTATCGGGAGCTTATGCAAGCGTTCTTCTTTTCCCCTTCCGTGGTGCGAGCTACGAAGGAAACATTTCGTCACTTCGAGCTGGAATGAGGCAAGCTTGTGCTTTTGGGCATGAACATCGTGGACCGCCGTCGGCTTCTATATTGAATGTTTCCAAGCAGGACGAAACTAACACCTGACAGTGCCACAGGCACGTACGTTCATTGTATAATTTCACAAGCTAAATCGGATACATTTAATTTAGTTTGTAAACGGATACCTCGCGTTCTCGACTCTGTCGGGCGACTTCGTCCGCTGTATACGCAGGACACACTGCGACTTCCGTGTGCGCACCGGTGTTTAGCCATGATCGCAAGACGATCTGTGCACAGCAGGCGCAAAAACTAACTTCTATGACCATTTTGCGCACTAAATTTTGTGGAAGGCCAATATGAGCCATCTGCGTGATTACAGCAACGTATATGTAGTTCTGTAGACTGATAATGAGCGAGAGTTTGCTAAATTGCGATTTATGAACGCGGCTGTCTAGTGCGTTCATGAGCGGCTACTCCTCTCAACTTATTTATGACTGTTTTCTTAGACTGCCAAGACTTGCTGCCTGTGTAAAAAAAAAAAGCAAGAACGCCCGCTGGTGACGCAGCACCTTTTTTTCTAAGTTACATCGGCGATGCATGAAATTCTTGTGCTTTTAGAGCGGTTTATGTAACATGCATAGTGACAGAGTGAAACTAAAGCTACTGGGTGTTCTGTTGTTTTGTCTTTCTTGTTATGCATCAAGCACAACATTGTTTGGGTATGCACCGTAGCATTTCAACATAAAACATAATATGTATACTGACTTCAGTTCATTGCATGTGCTTACAAGCTCAAAATTTGAAGCATTTGTTGTGAATGTCACCTGGCCATTGGTTTCATGGTCGAAATGCATATATATAAATGAGCAAAGGATAAGTGGAAAAACGGTAGTATCATGGGCCTCGTATTGACCATGTTTTTATTGACTGCGATCGTCACGATCTGCGAAAAACAAGTGCCATATGGGTCCAGTGACTGGAGGCGAGCGCGCGCTCACGGAAATCATGCGAGTACCTGGTGCACGTGAGGACTCGGAATTCTCGCGCAACAAGTGTGCCTTTGCGTGCCACGAGCATGGAATAACCGCGTGTGTTAAGCAACAAACGCGTACACGTGTACCCACGTCAAGCGTTCAAGACGCGAACGTCGAACGATCCCTGCAATGAACTCCTATTTTCGTAGCATCGCTAACACCGCGTGCACTTCGATTAAATATCTTCTAAAACAGTGCCGGAAAGCAGAAGCAAGGTGTACTTATACCTCGCACACGCGGGTGTTTTTTGCAGGCTTGAAGTACTCCCGGCCGATTCTGTGTAACCACGCAGAACGACGCTCTCGTTCATTTCTCCCGGTCGGAAGCTAGAAAAAGTCTTTCCAGAATCAGTTCGGTCGCTGTATCCGAAGGCGCAGCCGCCAGGCATGATTTCTTTGCCGTGAAATGCGAGCGCGACAATCGGAACACAAAAAACGTAGGGAACCTGCGCTGCCTGTGCTCTAACACAGCCGGCCCGCCCGGCGCTTGGAAGGTATATGACACTCCAAAATCACGTGGTGCGGTTGGGCCAATGAATGCGTCGGCGGCGCGGGGAAAACGAATACGGTACCAAGCCTGTGGCATGTTGCGTGTTTCGCGTCCAAGCCTTGGAGTGGCGCCACCATCGAAACGACGACAGCGCACCGCCGGCAGCGGTAATCGAAACGCCAGCTAAGCCTTTATTATTTAAACTTTATTTGTAACGCATCAAACCCGCACGTACAGAAAAAACATTTCTATCTGAAATTATAAATTTATCGAAGTAAATTCAGCTTAAACGCTGAAAATTTTTATAACGTGACTTCTAGAATGTTCAACTGCGAGAGAGCAGGCATTATGGACCAGAAGTCGAACAGTCGCGACAGAATTCGCCCTTGTGAAAGCTACGTGTTTCTGCTCAAACAGGAAGCACTGGCTCAAATCAAGTGGCAGTTTATGAAAATTGTGAACGAAGTGACGTGACATCTTCAGCTACAAAAGTGGAGGAACTTTACCAACATACCAGCGTGCGACGACATTATGTGGTCGGATGTGTTTCTTCATTCAGCGGCGGACAGCTTGTGTTCACCAGAAATGTGTGGCGAGTCTGTACGTAGTATATTATTGTACATAAACAACTATGCATGTTACGCACCAGTATATCTTTGAAACGCTATTCATGTGCTTTTTATTTCGTGTAAACATCGGTGATGTTATAATAAAGCTGTTTATTGGGAGCAAGTTAGCGTCGTGATTTCTCTCGGCCTATGAAGCAGTGCCAACGTTCAAAGGTAAATAAGAATATATATATATATATATATATAGTGGGATATACCTGGCCAAAGCAAGCGGGCAGCGCAAAAGCAATAGCAGAAGCAGACGACGCTGGTGTCGGTCGTCTGCTGTGCGGCATTCCTCACAAGCGTCATTTCGGTTTTGATACGCATGTAACTTTCTAAGCAACTAAAAATTATTCAGACGTCGCCTGTCATTCTTAAATTTAGACTGTAAGGGAATAATATTCAAAACATTATCTATTATTAGTAAGTAAACATTTTTCTGGTATCAGTGCAACTACCGTTAGAATCCAGGTGGCGCTAGCGCCGCCTGCGAAAATCGGTCCCATTGGCCCTATGGGAATGTCACGGGCTTGGCGGTACTCTGAATTTTTTTCCAGTGACTCTACGCGGCCACGGTGAGCCGTGTTCACCCTAAGAGTGGACAACCCTGTACACGGTGCCAAGTGTGGCGCGACTGCCTCGCTAACCTAGAGATCGCGAAAGCCAGCGCACGGGTTACGCGTGGGAGCGATTCACAGCAGCCGCCGCCAACAGGCCTCCCAGACGACGCGCGCTACTCTGGCGCCATTTCGTATCCACCGTCGCCTCGCTACGCTTTTCGTCTCAAGCTTTCACCATAACCTTCCCTGCTTACCGCTTCATGGTTCCGCTGCACCCTCCTCTCCACTTTCCTCCTCGCGTCTTTCATCCCCCGTTGCTCTCCGGGTTCGCTTTCACCTTTCGCTGAGCTCGTTCGCTCGTTTACGCCGCCGCCGACGCCGACGCTGGCCGCAGCAATGAACGCCTAAAACCTCCTTCACATGATACGATTTTCGTTGCACCAGAAGTGCGATTTCTGTCGCATGCGACGAAAATCACAGTCACAGTACCGACCTCCTCCCCCTTTTTCGGCTGCAATCAACCGGTTGGTCGCCACGTCGCAGCAATCGCAGCGATTTTCCGTTGTAATTGCGCCGAAGGCTATTTCCTGGTTTGTTTTGGGAAATGGCGTCTCCCTGAGCAACTTCAATGCGGTGGATTGCCAAATTCGGTGCGTACGCGAAGAGAGAATAAAGCTTTGTACCGCAGATTCCTTTCTCCCATTTCTATAAGTTCGTTGACATGTTGCGTGGCAAATCAAGTGTATTTTGACGTTTGCTTCATATATAATTGCGATTTGTCAATACTACGAGGTGTTCGATTTCCACGAGACGACAAGGCCTTTTGAGGCCGTCACAAATTTCCCTTGTTGAGTAGCATACAAAAATTGAGCGTGCGAAGCAGTTCAAATAATTACAACCTCAGCAAGGCCAACTGACAAGAAGACAAAGTACCCGAAGATTTAACGTTGCGCTGAACGCGGGACTGTATAGTTGCATTCTTTTCTTGTCGGTTCTCAAGCGTGAATTTTCAGACGCATCTTGAAAGGTTATCTACCTCACTTACTCATTAAATTTGTCATGCTAAACGTGCAGGCTATCGTATTGAATTTTATACGATTGCATTGACTCTGTGGCTTGAATAAACAGCATCGTGAATTTGTTTTCGAATATTTCATGCACGTTATATTGCATCTCTTCTCTGATGGAGAATCTTTTTCCCCTGCATATAAACCAAAAAAAACCTTGAATATGCTGTCGACTTTGTATCCTTAGTGCACGTGTGTTAACCTTAGCTTTGAATGGTAATTAACTATGCAATTAGAAATATTATTGGCTTTCTATAGCGGCACATTGACAACACACACTCCTGCACCGTCGTGCAAAACTCGCGTAACGATGCAAAAAGCACACAACCACCTCTTCTTGTGTAGATGAAACAATAGAAGACACGTTAAAGAAAAGTAAATCAAAACTGCGCAGTGAAGTCAGCCAGTTGCATCCCTTCCTGTGAATCTTTGCATCCTTTAGGTATAAACGCTTCTTGCACGTCCACAGCCAATCAAGTGTGCAAAAGCATCCATGCCTTACGTGTTTATAATAAGTCTGTGATCAGATTTATTGGTGTGTAAAACTATATAACGATATCATCCGTGATTACTACCATCATAAGAAGTGAAGTACCATGCTACTTGCACGAACATTTCACCCTGGGATTTTAAAAGAAATTTCTGCAGTTCAACTGTACACAATATGCAGTTTATTCAATAAAGGGCCACGAACAGCTTTCTGCGATGAAATTGTTCTTCAATTTGATTCACCTGCCAGTGCGGTTATGGCATCCCGCTGCTAACACAAGGTGAGGGCTTGAATTGCCAGCCGTGGCAGTCGAATTTCAATGGGAGTCATCGGTTAAAAAAAGCTCTTGCATTTAGATTTAGTTCATCATCATTCATTGAACCCTTAACCTTCCGAACGCTATTGCATAAGGGTGGCATGCATATGCAAAGTCTAACAAGCAATATTAACACCATCCAAAGGCAAAGGGCACAATTTTAAAACAAGCATCTGTCCTGATACTTCGAATGTGTAAACCTTCATTGCATCAATATGTATTGTTCAACAGCACTGCACAGTAGCTGGTTCTACAGATTTACAGATGTCAAAACACATGAATGATCATACTGCATCATGCACATCACAAAAAAATACATTTTACAAGAGTTTTCCCTTCTGACGGATATAAGTGAGTCATAGGCAGCAGAAATTTTATTAGAGTGCGTTGTGTAATACTGCTTACGATGGAATGAAGAGAGTAAGAGACTTTCAATACATTACCTCATGCTGATTTAATAGAAGCAACGAGGAGCAAGAAGATTTGTGGTGGAGTACAAAAGTTGAACTATAACTTTTTGAAAGACAGAAAATTCCAGGTGAGAGTTGGAGGTACATTTGGCCCATCCACACCAGCAATATAGGCATACAACAGGTACTACAGTCTGTTGAGTAGTACAGTCTGTGTGAAAACTATCTTATACAGAAATCAAGAACGCTGCAACAAGCTCTCGACAACATTGCAGACTTTCTTAGCCAGTCTGGCCTCTCGCTTTCTTATAAGTCAGCTTACGTCGATGTCGCAAATAAGACTAGAATCAAGGACTATCCCAGATAGCTTTTTGCTTCACAAAGCTATCTGTAGAAATGTACCCGCAAGTCAACATCTCCAAATCCTCAGCTAGAGTAAGACCAAGACGGCAGAGCCAGCACGTAGGTGAAACGAATATGCCATGCCTGGACACAAATTCTACGCATGGTGAAAATAATAATCTCAAAATAACGGGGGTGGACGAGCGGATAATATGCAAAATTGCAGATGATGTACTTTTTCTCCAAGGTATCGTACTGTATGAATTACCAGCAGTGTGCAAAAAAAAGACAACTCATCGAACACAGGCATACGGGTGCTGTCAGGTCTTTCCAACTTTACCGAGCATGAAGACCTCTACCAGAAAGAGCAAACAAACAAGCACGTAGAAAGAATAGAAATGCAGCCTGCGGCACAAGTTCTTTGCATCAAGACCTCGGAACCTGGTCGCAACATACTATGCCAGCTAGCATATGAGTTGGAACGACGACTACCCCTCTCTTTAGAAACACAACCTTGGGATCACCTGAACTCAACATACAACAGGCCCATACCGTGCAATATGGAGGTAACCAATTAGGCCAGGAGACTATATGCAACTGCCGAACACACAGAGGAAGTTACGACTCATGAAGACACAGACATCAGGCATATATAGTATGCTGACCCGTATGCCTCTGTTCGATGAGTTGTCTTTTTTTTGCACGCTGCTGGTAATTCATACAGTACAATACCTTGGAGAAAAGTACATCATCTGCGATTTTGCATATTATCCGCTCGTAGCAAAACCGTGTAACAAAGTATGACACTACATAAAATTAAATATCATACAAGTGGGGACCATTCCAGTGCATCCTACACTCAGAGAAACTGAACCGGAATCGCACTTGCAGTGCAGATTTGTAGACAACAACATCCTGCATGCCTGCATAGATTCACCAGAAAATGTAAGGGCCTGCACATCACAGAAGATTGTGAGGGAAATTGGGAGACTGACACAAGACTTGCAAGCACACAGCCAAGAAATTAAATTACAGGATACACAGCCATGCAGATATTCCAAGAAACAAGCGGGCTCGTGAGCCCGACATAAATGAGTACTGGACGAGTTGGCGTGTATTCATTATTAACTACAGTGCAACAGATAGACAACGGACAAGAACAAAGCGCTTTGTGTGTTCCCTTCGTTGTTTTATATTGTCTTTCTATTGCGTAGTAGTTAATGAATTCATGAGGCTGCACCGGATAAGAGTGATTCCCCCGCACAAGGCCTCAATTCTACACACAAATCTATGCAGACACACGCATAAATTTTACAAGTGCACATAGCACGAACAAGTATCAACAGAATGACGCCAGACAGGGACGAGAGCTAACTTCCAACTGAGGTTTATTGTGAAAGTGAGGCGATTTATACAGTTTACCAGAAAAAAAATACAGCAAGAAGGTCGGGTAATGATTTGTGTTCGAGGTAACCAAATATAAATAAAAAGTTACAGAAAGAATGTTGATAAAGAATCCAAGTGAAGGAAAAAAATCAATGCAATCATCAGTCATGCATTCCAGCACCTTTACATAATTACGGTTCTTTTTCTAATAAACAGACGGGCAGCTTGCTTATGCAAGTACACTCTTCCAGTTCCATACCATTCGGGTAAAAGCCGAGTGTCTTGGAAGGTAGTCGTATGTGCAATTGGGGATCATGTTTTCTTCCCATAGATTTGTAAATTTATTTGTATTTTCTCTCTTTCCTGTCTTCGAATGTTTGCTTTCATCAACCACTGGTTTTTATCATGCTTTCTTGCAGTTCTACTTCCTGGTGACCTTTATAAATTACTATTTTCGCAATAAATCTTTCAGTTAGGTTGAAGCTAGCGTACCCTGTTCTTGCTGCTTTGCATTATGCGCTCTTGCACTATTGCCCTAATAAAAAAATTTTGCAACGTACGCAGAATCATCATAAGGGCCATTCAATGACTTGTTGCAGTCTAAAAAAATAAAGAATAGCCTGGCTGCAAACGGTACCAGTGAACAAATAAGATGAACAAAAAAGTGAGATTATCTAACAACCGAAAATTTAACGAACTCGTGTTTCGGTATGCCAGCAAATGCAAAAACGGGCCTTTGGCTTTCCGGATCAAGTCCTTGATTGTGCGGACCATTCGCTCCGCCTCACCATTTGACTGGGGAAAGCGAGAAGTGCTCGTAGCAAGCCTGAACCCCTAGTTTTTGGCAATGTCCTGGAAGGTTTTGCTAGCGAACTGGGGTCCGTTGTCCCTACCCACACTGTCGGGAATGCGGTGTCTGGCGAAGATACTTTTCAGCACCACGATTACGACTTCGGTAGACGTGGACCGGAGGGTAACGACATGCGAGTAATGAGAATGGTAGCACACCAGTAGTAGCAGCTACTCCTAACTGTTCATATGGAACAAATTTGTGGTCATTCGCTCTCAGGGTGCTGCCAGCGCTTCTGTCGGTATCATCAGGTCGGCTCGTTGGACCCTTGTAGTATCACACATACAGTCACAGTTGTAGTCCCAGTTTGTCACTGCTGTTTTCACCTGGCTTCTGTGACACCCACCCACTGAATCTCTGGCTAGTACCAAACACCGCTTAACACCTTGGTGACCATCGTGGAGCAGGTTCACCATCTTTTGGCTTGGTAGAGCTGGCACCACCAGGCGTTCTCCCGTGTGTAGAAGACCATTGCGTATGAAGAAGTTGCCCCGGTGTTCCCAATAGCGAGTCATGTTAACGGCAACCTGTCACGTCTAGGCCAGCCTTTGGAGCAATAGTCATTTATCACTAAGCATTTCCCGTCTGATTCCTGATGAGCTCTGAAGTATTCACGGCGCACCGTCAAAGTTGAAGGAAGAGATTTCACAACTTTCGACAAGAACATCTCGTCGCTATCCATAGAGTCTGGAGAGGTGGAGCGCTCAGGGTCCCTTGACAGATTGTCGGCCGTGGCTAAGAGATTCCCGGGACATACTTGACCCTGAATTGGTAGCGTAAGAGCTTGATGCGAAACCATTGCACTCGAGGAGGCAAGAGGTCCAGATAATCTGATCCCATCATCTTGATGAGTGGCTGGTGGTCGGTTTCAACGACAAAGCTGAAGCACCGCAAGAACTCATCGAAACTTCGGACTGCGCAAGAGACGACCAGTGCCTCGTTTTAGATTTGGCGGTATCGTTCAGCCGAAATCAAGGCTCACGAAGCGAAGGCTTCGGGTCGTCTTTCCCTAGTTGGTTGATTCTGCAGAAGGACTGAGCCCAGTCCATAGGAGCTGGCATCGGCAGACACTGATGTAGGAAATGCATGGTTGTGCCAACCCATGCACGAGCATGAGGCTACCATATCTTCGGGGAGTCGATGGCCGTTGCTTGTGCAGTTTCCCAGGTCCAGACAATGTCTTTGTTCAGTAGCAATCTTAGAGGCGCGATGGTAGCGGGCAAATTTGGCAAAAAGCGTTCAATATGGTTAAGCATCCCCAAGAAGCACCTTCCACCTACTAGGTCGGTTCGCGGTTGCATGCTAGTGCACTGACCTTGTTTGGGTAAGGCGTGATGCCCCTGGAACTGACGACGACGACGAGGAACTTGACCGATGATATACTGAAGTAACACTTCCAGGCATATTCAAGGTAACACCGAGTTCCTGCAGTCTCTGGAGGAAGGCTTCAAGATGGCTGTCGTGCTCGAAGCGATCCCTGCCAAACACGAGAATGTCATCCACCATGTTTAAACTGCATTCGATACCTTCCAAAATTCTTGACATTTGGCGCTGGAACACCTCTGGCGCCGATATGATTCGAAAGGACAAACGGCAGCAACAATAGCAGCCAAGGTGGTTAATGAATGTGGTGTATTCTTGCCAGCTTTCGGAAATACGTACTTGATGAAATCCTGCCCTAGTAGCTTTGAGAAGGCTGTTGTATACCCAAGTTGTCCGAGTACCTGGTCAACGGTAAGAATGAGGTGCTTCTGGCGCAGGACAACCTGGTTGAGCTTGGTCAGGTCGACGCATAGGCGGTATCCTCCTGTTGCTTTTAGAACCAGCACAAGACCTGCACACCAGGGAGTCGGCTTGTCTACTAGATGGATGACATCTTCCTTTTCCAGCTTGTCCAGTCCGTCTTTCACCACCCCCGTGAACGGATGGGTATTGTTGTAATCGCACCGCTGGCACGAGTTGTTGGGAACTCGGCGCTGACGCCCGTTGTTGCACCTGGGTCGCAAGCCCCAAGGGTAGCGTTGGCCTGGCGGCCTGGGGTACAACTGGAAGCATCCGAAGGTCCCGGCAAAGCATGAGTCGACTGGTAACAACAAAACAACTTGTTTATTCTAACATCGCAAAGAGTTGGCGGTCAGGTTGACCGAAGTAGAGAGACGGGAGAGCACGTTACTCAACAGAAGAAATCGGAGCCTCTTTGGCGTCCGGGGGCAGCTGCTTTTATACTCTCGCAGTTGAGGGCAAGAAGGAACCCCTCTATAGACGAGCACGTGACTGTGCCGCTCGGGAACAATGGGATAAGGTGGCGCAGCCGTCGTGCCGGCGCCGTTCGGGCACAATGGGAAGAGAAGGTGGCTCATACGTCGTGTCGGCGCCGGTCAGACCCCTTCGCTTCACAGTTGGGGGGAGCTCCTCTCCCCGGCTGCCGCGCTTCGACAAGCGTGGGCACCAATATGCACATACACTCACACACGCACATGAAGACACGTGGCATTGGAACATGCCTGGACGCGCTTGGCGGGGAGGCGTAGCGGCGGCGCCGAACGGGCCAAAATGTCTGCCGCTTTGAACGAAGCCCCCGCGTCCGTTGCATCCGCGCCGGCTATACCGCGCGTCGTAGGCGAAACGTAACAGTATCCGCCTTGCGACCATTATCTAGAGCGGCACGGCTCCAGGCTTCATGCGGATGTGGTACTAAACCGGCATCGTACTGTAGTCCTGCGAATAGCGGCATAGCGGCGACAGGCTGGGGTGGCGGCTTCACGGTGGCAGGGGCGCCTGCTACAGAGTCAACGAAGTGGGCTATCCCGAGTGCGACTGTCGTGGCGTATACTAGGAGCGGCGCGTCAACACCGTCGACAGTTTTGGGTTGCTATGGCGGCCTCGCCAAGACAGCGTAGCGGGAACGTACCGAGCAAGTCCAGTTTACAACTTCCCGGACCGATAAGCTGTTTACCGGTGGTTTGATCGAGCGAGGCGGGACATCTACAAAACGAGTGGGGCTCGACGAGGAACGTCCGCATCTGAGTCTATATTTAACTTAAGGAGGTAGCCATTCACCTGTACCACAACGTGCCGGCCTTGTTCTTGCGACGACTCGACGGAGAGCAATTGTATATGTGGCTGAGACGCTTCGTCCCGGAGCGGCGCACTGATGCGAAGTGTGCCCGTTTTCTGCAAAGGTTGTAGGTCGCTCTTCGAGCAGGACATATAGAGCGTGAATGCTCTTCGTTGCCGCAGTAACCGCACCAACCCTTCGGTCAGCTTCGAGGCTGGTCACGGTGCTGGTTTTCTCTGCTTCTGAAAGCTTACCGAAACCGTAACCATAGAGAAAGTTATGCCGTAACCCTGCCATCGTCTTGGTTTGCTTCCGCGACACGGCGTCGGCGTTGATGGAACCCGGCTGTGAGTTACCGTTGTGTAGTTTTTTTTTCTGGTTTTTGGTGTCTTCGTGCTGTCTAGCTTGAGTGAGCGCGTCCTGGAGGGTCAGTTTTGGGTTTGACAAAGCTCCCCCGACAAGCGAGTGTTCATCAGGCCGACGACAAACCGGTCGTGTACGAGGCGTTCTTCAACGTCTGCTGACGAGTATTTGTACTTTTTCACCATGTTCACGAGTGTTGAGTAGAAGGCGTCCGCCGTTTCACCGGGCGTCTGCCTGCGTCGGTGGAACCGGCAAGATTCGTATACTTCGTTGACTGGATGCACCAAGTGGCCTGTGAGCGCCTCT
This sequence comes from Dermacentor variabilis, assembly GCF_050947875.1. NCBI lineage: Eukaryota > Metazoa > Arthropoda > Arachnida > Ixodida > Ixodidae > Dermacentor > Dermacentor variabilis. The sequence continues at coordinate 24,986,863 of NW_027460280.1, forward strand.
TTGACGGTTTCATTGCAATGGTACGCCTCGGCTTCCCTCACGTGCGAAGCAAGAATGGCCCGCGCTTGAATACGCATGCAGTACAGGAGCGTGCGCAATTTCGTCACTTCAGAAGCGGCCGTCAGACCCAACGCGAACGCACAGTCCGCGAATCGGAGTAGCCATGCTGGCACTGACTTGCGTCGTGGAAGGTGAAGGTTGGCGGGTAGCAGAGAGGGACGCTGGCGGTTGCCAACGGAGTGGCGGGCAGCTCGATGTCCGACATTCTGACACCATGAACAGAGAGCATTTTTTAGCGTAGTCGAGCTGCTCTGAGCTCGACAGCAAGCAGCGACTGCACGGTGCTGTTGATGTGGCTCGAAGAACCCCGACTTTATTTTTGCTGCAAAATATATACATTTAGGAGACGCAACTATCAAGTGATTTAGGGTCTATGTGCCCTCTACAATCAACCCTTATCGATTGTTATCAACCCTATCTGACTCTATGTGAGCCTTCTAAACCGTTATCGGTCGGTATCAACCTTATCGCAATCGATCCGCTGCGTATCGACCCTTATCTGTCCTTATCAAACTTATTGGACATGATCTTACCCTTATCAACTCTTATCGGTCTTTATCAACCATATCGGACTTGATCTGACCATAATAGGCTATTAATCTTATCAGAATTGCTCCGACTATTATAAACCTTCATTGCTGTTTAACACCTTATCCACCCGGGACGAACCGTTATCAAACATGGCGAGTTCTATATAACCCGTCATCACTCCTTATCAACTTATTGACTGCTTATCTGTGTGTTCCGCGATGTGAAGCGCATAAGCTCTCAGAGATAGGCTGCATTTCGGTCGGTGAAGGAACCTCCCAACGAAAAGCGCATCCCGTGTATTGGGGATGTGGCGTGTTTGGCATTAAATTTTCGCAAAATCGGAATTTTCCTTATGTCTACAATGTTCCACGCCGGTTCTACATGTGGTCCTAGAGACGGTTTTTATTCCACTATCAACAAATCTTTCAACGATGCATTTATTTATTTATTTATTTATTTATTTACTCTCAAGGTCGGAACATTACAGACAGGAGTGGGTAAAACAGGCAAAAGAATAGAACAGGATAATAGAATTATACAATGATTCCTGTGGTGGTAGTCTTGAAGGCATTTGTATCTGTGACTGTAGCAATGGCGGCTGGAATGTGGTTCTAGTGGCGGGAACAAATGAATTAAAGTAGAAATTGTTGCGGCAATGATGAAAACATTTTGAGGTACACCAACTTTGTAACAATAGTTCATCCGTTGTGAAATATATACGGGTTGTAGAAAAAGTGAGTCTCGTAGGACAGAATTAAAATGATAAACTTTATGGAAAAGACAAAGGCGGGAAAATTTACGGCGAAGTGACAGGCCAAGCAAACTGAGAGATGATTTCGTAAGGGTAATTAACACTAGCTGTTGGTGAATAGTTCTATAGAATAAAGCTTAGAGAGCGATTTTGGATTGTTTTGTTAGAAAGAATGAGGGAATTACCATGGGGATCCCAAATAGATGACGCATATTCCTATTTAGGACGCACTAATGTTTTATAAAGGAGGAGTCTTAAGCTGCTAGGGGCAAGGGAGAAATTACGCCTTAAGTAACCAAGTTATCTATTTGCGCTATTGATGATGTGGTCTATGCGTACTTACCATGAAAGGTTCTCGGTAGTGTGGACGCCTAGGTATTTGTCTCAGAAAACTTGAGACAGCGAAGCGTTGTCAAGAGAATAATTACAATGTGTGAAATAACTAATATAACGGCAAATTCTCATTATTTTGCATTTGGTTACATGCAGTTTCACTATCCAAGTATCGCACCATGCAGAAACCCTGTTTAGGTCTACGTGAAGGATGGCATTTTCACTGTTGTTAATATTTCGCGGTAATTTACGCAGTCATGAGCGAACAACTTTATAGACGAGTAAACGTTATTTGGTAGGTCATTTATGTATATGAGGAAGAGTAAAGAGCCCAGAACTGACACTTGAGGGACGCCGAATGTTACAGAAGAGCTGTTAGAGTTATAGCCGTTGTTTGGATCGCACCGCTGGTACGATCGGTTTGTTGGGAACTCGGCGCCCGTGGTTGTACCTGGGTCGCAAGCCCCAAGGGTAGCGTTGGCCTGGCGGCCTGGGGTACAACTGGAAGCATCCGAAGGTCCCGGCAAAGCATGAGTCGACTGGTAACAACAAAACAACTTGTTTATTTTAACATCGCAAAGAGTTGGCGGTCAGGTTGACCGAAGTAGAGAGACGGGAGAGCACTTTACTCAACAGAAGAAATCGGAGCCCTCTTTTTGGCGTCCGGGGGCAGCTGTTTTTATACTCTCGCAGTTGAGGGCAAGAAGGAACCCCTCAATAGACGAGCACGTGAATGTACAATGGGCTAATGGTGACGCACACTGTCGTAGCGCTGCCGGTCGGGCACAATGACTGGAATGAGAGGATGACTCCTGCTGTCGCATCGCCTGGTTCAGGCACAATGGCACATACACTCACACACGCACATGAAGACACGTGGCATCGGAACATGCCTGGAAACGCCTGGCGGGGAGCGTTGCGGCGACGCCGCACGGGCCAAAATGTCTGCCGCCCCGCCGCAGTCGCGCCGGCAAAACCGCGTGTCGCAGGCGAAACGCAACAGACCGCCCCGCCGGGGGAAGGAGATCCCGATGGACAGGGGACTGCATCCGCTGTCCGGAGGGATGTCGCTCGATGATGCTCATAACCGAAGTCGGGCGTCCCTCGACGTTGAGCGCAGCGCACAGAGAAGGCCTCGTTCTCTCGTTCAGGTTCGCACGGGACACTGCAAAGTGACTTCGGGAGAGTTCACATTTTTGCTCTCGTTCCCGGCAAGCGTTAGAACTACGCTGAAACTCAACCGCTCAGTCAGCAAGCACGGCACAACCCTCACTAAGCCCTGCCAGGCTCTTTCCCCTTTTTATACCACTGCCTAGTTCCTTACAGTAGTCTAGCATCACTCAGAACGCGTCCACAAATTGAAAAATTGCACTAGAAAGCATATCATCACTTTGAAACACTAAACAAAAGCAATATGTTAAAAAAAATCCTGCCTCAGGAAGAAAAACATCAGTAACAAACAATTTTTAGGCTGATTCCTACGTTAGGGGCTTCGACTTAAGCCATCGGCGTTACCGTTGAGACTCCCCTTTTTGTAACGCACCTCAAAGGAATATTGTTGTAAAGCGAGGCTCCAGCGCAGGAGGCGGCCATTTTTGGGAGAGATGGTCTGCAGCCATTGGAGAGGGCAGTGATCCGTCTCAATGATAAACCTCGAGCCGGCTAGATAGCATGACAATTTCTGAACGGCCCACACGAGACACGCACACTCTTTCTCGGTGGCGCTATACGCCTGCTCACGACTGGTCAGCTTACGACTAGCATACAGGACGGGGTGTTCTACTTCTCCATTTTCCCGTTGGCACAGTACAACGCCCATGCCTCGCTCACTAGCATCGCACTGAACAATGAACCCTTTTGTATAGTCTGGCGATCGTAGCACAGGCTGGTTTGTTAGGGCACTCTTTAGGGCGCTAAAAGCTCTTTCCTTTGTCTCGTCCCAGACGACTGTTTGAGGCTCTGTTTTTCTTAGAGCATCCGTCAGGGGAGCCGCGATATCAGAGTACCTGGGGATGTACCTCTGATAGTAGCCGGCGACACCTAAGAACGACCGAATATCGGTCTTTGTGCGCGGTTGCGGGAAGTCTCGCACAGCGGCCACCTTTATTTCAGAGGGGCGGCGACGACCCTGACCAATCACGTGACCGAGGTAGACAACCTCGGCCTGTGCTAACTGGCACTTAGGAGCCTTGACTGTCAAGCCCGCTTCGCGCAGGCGGGTTAGCACTGCCCGCAAGTGTGCCATATGCTCAGACCAGGATGCGGAGAATATCGCTACGTCGTCTGGATACGGTAAAGCGAATTCTTGCTGTCCCCGCAACACTTTATCCATGAGGCTTGAAAAACAGTATGGCGCGTTCTTCAAACCAAAACTCAACACTTTAGGACGGAATGTTCCCATTGGTGAAATGAACGCCGCATACCTACTAGCCTCTTCTGTAAGTGGAACCTGCCAATAACCCCTGACAAGATCTAGGGTGGAAATAAACTGAGCGCTACTAACTTTCTCAAGGCGCTCCTCGATGTTAGGGATCGGATAAATTTGATCCTTAGTGATGGAATTAAGCCTGCGGTAGTCGACGCAAGGACGAGGTTCCTTGCCCGGTACCTCAACTAAAATCAAAGGGGAGGTATAATCACTCTCACTAGCCTCAATAACACCGAGCTGTAGCATTTTCTTTACCTCAGCCTCCATAATATCGCTCTGGCGGGGTGACACCCGATACGCCTTGGATCGTACTGGCTCTGGGGAGGTAAGTTCTATATCATGAGTAAGTACAGAAGTCCTACCAGGCCTCTCAGAGAACAGACCTTGAAACTCTTGTAATAGCTGGTGTAGTTCGGTTTTCTGCTCGGGCGACAGCGGTGCTTTACTGATAAGGTCACTAATGACTTGACCGGTGTCTTCCCTGTTCGTCACTGAGCCTAGTCCCGGAAGCTCGACCGGAAGCTCTTCAGGAACGTTTACCATCATGCACACCACTGCTTCCCTTTGTCTATAAGGTTTGAGCAGATTACAGTGGTAAACTTGCTGTGCTTTCCGCTTTCCTGGCAGACTTACCACGTAGTTAACGTCCGACAGTTTCTGAACAATTCGTGCTGGGCCCTCCCACTGCACGTCTAGTTTGTTGTTTAGCGATGTGCGCAATATCATGACCTCATCGCCCACCTCAAAACGACGGGCCCTGGCTGTCCGATCATAATAAACCTTGGCCCTCTGCTGGGCCTTTGTCATTGCTTCACCTGACAACTCCTGTGCCCTTCTTAAGCGTTCGAGGAGCTTAAGTACGTACTCCACCACGACTGGGTCGTCGCCCCTGCCTTCCCACGATTCTCGAAGCATGCGAAGCGGAGACCGAAGCGAGCGACCGTACACCAGTTCAGCTGGCGAAAACCCCGTAGCTGTATGCGGCGCGGTTCTTAACGCAAACATCACCCCAGGCAGACACAGCTCCCAGTCAGTTTGATGTTCAAAACACAAGGCTCTCAACACGCGCTTCATGACGGAGTGGAGCTTCTCAACGGAATTCGACTGTGGGTGGTACACTGAGCTGTGTAACAGCTTTACCCCACACCTTTCGAGAAAAGTTGTCGTCAAAGCGCTAGTAAACACTGTGCCCTGATCTGATTGGATTTCCGCAGGGAAACCAACTCGCGCAAATATGGACAGTAGTGCATTAACTATCTCAACTGAGCTGAGTTCTTTAAGCGGCACTGCTTCAGGGAACTTTGTCGCTGGGCAGATCACAGTCAAAATGTGTCTGTACCCCGTGGCTGTTACCGGCAGAGGTCCCACTGTATCAATAACGAGCCGTCTAAAAGGCTCCGTTATGATAGGTACCAATTTCAACGGCGCCCTTGATTTGTCCCCTGGTTTGCCCACCCGCTGACAAGTGTCACATGTCCTCACGAAATGGTCTGCGTCCCGAAAACACCCTGGCCAATAGTACTCTTGCAAGAGACGGTCCTTAGTTTTCTTAACTCCTAGGTGTCCGGACCACGAACCCCCGTGTGACAAGCGCAACAGATCCTGACGATAGCATTGAGGCACGACCAGCTGATCGAACTCCACTCCTCGGCGGTCTAGATACTTCCGGTACAGGACTCCACCTCTTTCCACAAAACGCGCAGTTTTCCTGGCGATACCTTCTTTGACATTGCAGCGTATGTTTTCTAGGCTACCATCCTTCTTTTGCTCGGCTATCAAAGCCGACCGGCTGACTTTTAGCAACCTATCAAGTCCGTCTGACGTAGGCGCGATGAGCAAATCAGTAGATAGCTCTTCTAACTTTCCCGTGTCGGGCGTTTCCTCTCCAGTATCTGGCGCCTTTAACGTTACAGACTCAAGTTTATTCAGTTCGGGCGTGCTCTGAATATCAGCTTGCTGCGCCTCTGACCCTTTTTCGTTGTTTGATAACGTCGGCCCCGCAACTACCGCCTTTGCAGCGAGCTCCCGAACCTTCGATCTGGTTAAGGCCTGAACACTAGCTTCACCAAACAAAAGCCCCTTCTCGCGCAGGAGGTGATCGGACCTGTTTGAAAATAGGTACGGGTACTGGGGTGGCAGCATAGATGACACTGCCGCCTCCGTCTCAAGCGCTCCGAAAGGTCCTTCAATAAGCACCCTTGCTACTGGCAGACACACGCTATGAGCTTCCACGGCTTGCTTGATCCATGCGCACTCGCCCGTGAACATATGGGGTTCTACGTAAGACGGGTGAACTACATCCATCGTAGCTGCGGAATCGCGAAGCACTCGGCACTCTTTCCCGTTCACGAGGAGGTCTCGCATGTAAGGCTCGAGAAGCTTCATGTTCTCGTCAGTGCTGCCTATTGAAAAAAACACAACTTTTGGTGTTGTTTCCGGACACTGCGCCGAAAAGTGACCCGGCTTCTGGCACGTATAACAAACGCGCGCTTGCCTCATCTCGAACCGCTTTCTGCGTTCGGCTTCGGCTGCCGCCGTCTCCTTAGGTTCGGTCGCACTGCTTCCACTCGCATCCGCACTACGCGTGTTCCCCTTTGCTCTCATGGGTGTGAACTTCGGCCTCTCGAACTTCGAGCCAAATTCACCCTTTTGACCGTCCTTAGCTCCGCGAGCCCGACGCGTCACAAACTCCTCGGCTAGCTCAGCGGCTTTAGCCACCGTACAAACGTCTGGCCTATCCAAGACCCAGTATCGCACGTTCTCCGGTAACCGACTATAAAACTGTTCTAGCCCGAAACACTGCAGAACTTTATCGTGGTCACCAAACGCTTTTTCTTCTTTGAGCCACTCCTGCATGTTTGACATAAGCCTATACGCAAACTCTGTATATGACTCACTTTTGCCTTTCTCATTTTCCCGAAACTTCCGACGGAACGCCTCCGCAGACAGCCGGTACTTTTTTAGAAGACTCGATTTCACTGTGTCGAAATCCTCTGCCTCCTCTCTATCCAAGCGAGCGACTACGTCGGCCGCCTCGCCGGGTAACAAAGTGAGCAAGCGCTGTGGCCACGTTTCCCGAGAGAACCCCTGCTTCTCGCACGTTCGCTCAAAGTTAACCAGGAACAAACCAATGTCCTCTCCAAGCTTAAACGGCCGCATCAGGTCAGTCATCTTGAACAATACTCGTTCTCCTGCACCGTGTGCCTGACTTCCATTACGAGCGCGTTCCATCTCTACCTCAAGACGCTTCATTTCCAAAGCGTGTTGACGGTCACGCTCTTCTTTTTCTTTCTGCTCTTTAAGTTCGCGCTCCTGTTTCTCTTTTTGCTCTTTAAGTTCGCGCTCCTGTTTCTCTTTTTGCTCTTTAAGTTCGCGCTCCTGTCTTTTTGACCTCTCCTCAATAGTCTCAAGGCATTCCGACAGCTCGTCATCCTCAGCCTCTAACTCAAGAATAGTCCTTAGCAGTTCAGGTTTTCTTAGTTTGTCTGAGACATCCAGACCCAACTCTCTTGCAAGCTCCAACAATTTCGGTTTGCGCAACGACTTCAAATCCATGGCTGCTCTGAATGCTGCTTTCTCTACTGCTTACTATTGTCTTGCCGCAAACTAACCCGGCAGCAACGACAACCACAATTACCAGCTCTGTTTCTGACACTAACAAAAGCCTGGCAAAGCTCAGAAGAAGAAAGTCCCGCACTCACCAAACCTCGCAGCCAAGAGTCCAGCGCAGTCGTTCCGCTGCAGGCAACCAGTCATCACACAGGGCTCGTTGCACTGCTCCCGGATCGTCGTTGAGCTGCTCAGCATACAGTCAACTGCATCTCTTCGCTGCTGGCCTCCGTTGTCGCGAACTCACCGCTGGCAGACAGTTGTTTGAAGTCGGAGGCGATCTCACCGCTGCCAACCAGATGTTTGGATCGCACCGCTGGTACGATCGGTTTGTTGGGAACTCGGCGCTGACGCCCGTGGTTGTACCTGGGTCGCAAGCCCCAAGGGTAGCGTTGGCCTGGCGGCCTGGGGTACAACTGGAAGCATCCGAAGGTCCCGGCAAAGCATGAGTCGACTGGTAACAACAAAACAACTTGTTTATTTTAACATCGCAAAGAGTTGGCGGTCAGGTTGACCGAAGTAGAGAGACGGGAGAGCACTTTACTCAACAGAAGAAATCGGAGCCCTCTTTTTGGCGTCCGGGGGCAGCTGTTTTTATACTCTCGCAGTTGAGGGCAAGAAGGAACCCCTCAATAGACGAGCACGTGAATGTACAATGGGCTAATGGTGACGCACACTGTCGTAGCGCTGCCGGTCGGGCACAATGACTGGAATGAGAGGATGACTCCTGCTGTCGCATCGCCTGGTTCAGGCACAATGGCACATACACTCACACACGCACATGAAGACACGTGGCATCGGAACATGCCTGGAAACGCCTGGCGGGGAGCGTTGCGGCGACGCCGCACGGGCCAAAATGTCTGCCGCCCCGCCGCAGTCGCGCCGGCAAAACCGCGTGTCGCAGGCGAAACGCAACACCGTTTACTGACACGAACTGCTTGCGATAGGAGAGGAGGCATTCAATCTTCTGTAAGATATTAGTATCCAAGTTGAGTGCGCTGAGTTTTAAGAGTAAGAGCTTATGGCAAATAGAGTCGAAGGTTATTGCAAAATCGATGAAGACGCAGTCAAAGAGCCATGATGAAGTCAAGAGAATAAGTAGTGGGTAAAGGAAACGCTTTGTGTTTTGTACGAATAAGCTTTCCTGAAGCCGTGTTGATGTACATTAAAGAAAGAGTTTTCTTCGAGGAAATTTGTTAAATGACTGTAGATGACATGCTACATTAATTTACAGGGTATGCTTGTCAATTAAATCAGGCTATAGTTGCCAGGAGAGTGTACATTACCTACCTTATGCAAGGGAACCACTTTCCCAACCTTCCTATCGCTCGAAAGTTTACAGGTATCTACTGACCGCGATACAAACTGTTACCTTTTGACTTTTGTTTTGTACCGCCGCTGCAACACATTCATATGGCTCACATACATTCACCGTCTGCAAGCGTGTGTGTTTAGCCCAGCTGCTAAGACACCCTGCTTCTTATTTTGAGACCGTAGGTTCCAAAGTCACCACCACCAACGTTATTCTTTCGGTTTATTTTGTTTTATAGATTAATTTCATTATGGCGATTCGTGTTCCCTAGTTGATGGGTTTTCTCGGTGGGGAGGCATAGAAATGCTTACCTATATAAAATGTAGTATAGTCAGTGGCGTAGCTAGGTCGTCTGGCACCCGGGGCCCATAGGCCTTTTGTCACCTCCCCCCCCCCAGGGTGTAGCCGGCGGAAAGAGGGGAGTCTTCAGACGTATATGACACCCCCTCCCCTCCTCTGGCCCCTTGCACCCGGGGCCCACGGCCCCCCGGCCCCCCCTGTTGCTACGCCACTGAGTATAGTCGCCTGAAATATTATCTGAAACATGGTCGAATGGGCCCCGAAGACTGCACTGCGGCGCCGATATACCAAAAATTGAAGAGCTCAACACCGTTCTGATTACTTGTATTTAATAAACGAATATTTCGTGTCAGTGGAGCTGTGCAGTCTTGAGGCTGCTTTCAGCACGGGCAACGCGTCGCAGCCCGCGTCGCACCGCATCGCAGCCCGTCGCAGCCCGCAGCCCGTATAATGCGAATGTTCGTATGTCAGTAGTGGTGCGAAAATCCCTCTCTTCCTATTTCGGTTTGAACCTGAGACCGTACACGCCATGGTGGCGTAGTGGCTTTGGCGTTGCGCTGCTAAGCCCGAGGGCGCGGGATTGAATCCCGGCCGTGGCGGCTGCAATTCGATGGGGGCGAAATGCAAGACGCTGGTGTACTCTGCGTTGCGTGAAAGTTCAAAGAACCGTCAGGTGGTCAAAATTAATTCGGAGCCCTCCACCTCCCCTGCCCAATACTACAACGTGCCTCAATATCATAATTTGGTTTTGGCACATAAAACCGAAGAATTTTTCAGAAAAAATACTGTAAACGAAAGGCTAATTATATTTGCCGCGAAGCACTCTTCCTAAAATGTTCGGTATTTTCCATTCCAATGCATATGTCCGCATTGTCACATCTGTTCCGAATTGCTGAAAAAATAATATTCACTGCTGTCCCCCAGTCAGCTGTTATTAATGCGAATAGCATTATTTGCCTGTGCTTCAGCTGTTTTGAGCCTATCTATCTATCTATCTATCTATCTATCTATCTATCTATCTATCTATCTATCTATCTATCTATCTATCTATCTATCTATCTATCTATCTATCTATCTATCTATCTATCTATCTATCCACTTACGCCGACCCAGTAGCCCAAGTAGTGTACCCGCTTGGGCCACTACGAATGTGCTCCTTTTATTCCCGATGACGCCAGGAAACTAAGCCTGGTGCCACCAACGCTCAGCAATCTAGTCGGGAGCGCAGGCAATATTTTTCCACACCTTGTGTGATGTACCGTAGTGCTGAGGCGCATCTTGTATAATGTATGAAGGTCCGTTGTAAAGGAAGAAGTGCACGATTGGGCACATGCGTTCTAAGTTTATGAAGTTGAAGTGCATCAAGAAAACCTGTCGAAGCATTCGCACCTGCTTTATCAAAAGCGTACTGCACTATGAATATTCCGACGATATCTTTAACGGCACCAAATTTTAAGAAACAGACCCATGTAAATCTTGCCGCCATTATTGTTATAACTCGAATGTTTAGATGGTAACCTCTGGATACGGAGCAAGGTGAGCAGTTGCGTGCGCAATTAATGAAGTTAGGTTAACTAAGTTTTAACTAATTGATCTTCCTAGGCAGGTAAAGCAAGTGAGTAGTTTAGAACTCCGTCATCTAGATTGTGTAGCTGAAGGAATACATGTTTATTAAGAATGCTCCAGTACGAGCTAAGAACAAATATGTTGCAATTAAATGCTCAGTGAAAGCGTAACTGAAACGGTAAAAGACCGTCGGTAACTTTGACCAGACCACATCCAACCATTGGTGATATTGTCATCAATAATACGACTCCGTAAGCATGTTCCTTGCGGCCAGTCCGCCATTGATTTTAGAGCGACAGCTCTACTACTCCAGGTACAAAGCCATAAAACGCCTGATTCCGTAAATCTGACCTTCAAGCTCAACCAAGGTCAAACTGAGACAGCTTGCCACTACCGGCGGCTGCTGCGTACGCCGCATGGGCGCCCATACCTTGAAAGCGATGTGCGATGTATACAAAGTGCGCCGAGTGCTTGTAGCTTCTTATGCGCTGTGCTTTCGATGGTTAGTTCGCGTTGAAGCGAGACACAGCATGAGGTCAATCCGCTTGCTGCTTCTGCCGCGCCGAGCAGCGTGTGTGTGTTGTTTTGTGGTGCAATTGTAGATGTGGTAGTTGCTGACGGCGCCGAGCAGCGTCTGTGTCCTTTCCCAAAGCAAGCAAAACCGTGCAATCGCTCGACAAACTTGGTTTAACCGCCTTGCACCACGGCAAATGTTTTATTCATGTAGCTTTTTGGAATGCAAGCAGTTTAAAGCTTTAATATCAATATAGCAGCGAACATGCGCTGTCGAAAGCTTGCTTTGTCACTGAAAGGCTACACGACTCAATGATGGGGCAGACTTAGCGCTACATTGCCCTCAAGACATTGCGCTGCCGACGACGGAAGGAAGATAACGAATCGCTTAGCAGTTTCTCACGGAGCCGTGCCGATCAAGGGTGGCAATATTGATTTCACAAGTGCTTTCATTTTGCGTTGGTTTAGCGTTCAGAGATAATGCTGCAAATGCAGTGTCATTCGTGGTTTTAAATATGGGTTTAAATAATGCATCCATCCTATTTGTTTGCTAGAGTAGGTGTAAGCAGGAAAATGTTCGCTCACACACACACACACACGAGCGCGCGCGCATGCGTGAAGAAAAACAAACACAAACATTCGCACACGTACACATGCACACGCGCCCACGCATGCACCGCAAGCCCGCAACCGCACCCACAGCTGGCGCATGCACGCACACATGCACTAAGTTGCATACACAAGAATGCACACGCAAATGCGTCAACGACATCAGTAATCAACATGGTCATTAAAACGGCGCACTCAACAAGCCGCGACTGCATATTGAGCGAATGATCGACGTCACTGCTGCTGTGCTCACTGAAAGGTACACCAGCGTTGTCGCATGAAGCGACCTATAGGGGCGCTATGGGTAAACGGCCACCGGAGAAAGAGAATGAGAATTTGATCGAACAAACTCGAAGGTCTGCGCGCCCGCGGGCGCGTCCCAAAGCACGGCCCAGGCCCTCCTCTCCCAGCGACCTTGACGACGGAGGGCCAGCGCGGACGAAAGATCCAGAAGGATCGAGCTCTTTGAAGGAGACAAAGAGGAGAGCGGAGCAATGTAGCGCGCGCTGCGGCGCCTGCTGCTTTTCTGAGCGCCGCCGCCTGCTGCTGGAATTTTCGGGCCATGTTATATAAGAGCTTGCTCAGAGTGCGGCATGTTGTTGTTGGATTTTTAGGCCAGGCTTAGAGCAGCGAAGTAGACAACCCCGGCTTATGGGAAGTCGTGAACTGTGAACGTTGAGCTGAAGTGTTAAGTGTTGTGTCAGCTTTGGTAGCTGAGTGTGAAGCTTTTGTTACTTCTGGGAGTGCGTGTGTTGCTGTACTGTTCTTGAAGTGTTATATAAATCAAGTTCTGTTTCTCCGTGTGTCGTTCGTCGATCGTCTGCAAATCTGTCTACGACACGTCGCACGCCAAATCAATGCGCACCTCGAAGTAGGCACTGAGGTGAAGAAAGAACCTTGAACTTCACTAGACCTGTTTGTTTCTGTATGTACACACTGCAGCACTGTTAGCACGAACAAACGATTGGCGCTTTTTTTATGTTTTTACAAGGAAGCTGTTTACCTTTAGCCCCGTACGAATGAGCCGCATGTGTGCTCTCGTAGGGGAAGGAGGGGGGGGGACGATACCTGGGCTGGCTAACGTCCGTGTAGTGAACAAAAACGCCTTACGGCAAAGCCAACTTTGTCCAGAATGCTCTGCAGAAAACGGCTGTAACCCTCGTTTCATAAAAACTATCCCAAAAACAATTATATGACAATTTGCTGCTAAGACGACTCTATCATTACGCCCTGCTTCATTTATTTTTCTTAAGTAGTTCACAGTGAAGGTGGAAAAGTTGTGGAATTCCTGTCTGCTGTCAATACATGGGATTCTACGGCTGGGAAACGACGGTCCCTTGTTTGTCTGCTAGGTTAAAATTTTAGTCCGTTCAAGTTTCATTAAGCTAATTAGCTGAGAAGTATGCTCAATCGCACATTACAAGCAAATGTGTTCTGTTTCGTGCAAACGTTTGGCTTTGCTGTCCAACCACGTTCAAACCATGGATTGGGGGGGTGAGTTTGGAAGCACAACGACAGCTTCGCTGGCATTCCACCTTCATAGAGTGCATTGGCACCCAATTTTTCTCTTAAACGCGAACACACTTTTGACACTTCATTCTTTAGTGGCCTTACCTTCCTGGTATTGTATTTCAGGAAACCGTGAAAAACAATGGACAGCTACCTCATCAGGAACGACAGACCTCCCAAAGACGATGACGAAAGGACACGCACTCCATGCGGCATGGGACCTTCAACGTCCGCTTCTGAACACACCGAGGTTTAGCTTAGCGGCAAAAGCTTGACATCTGCCACTGTAATCACTGTCTCTACACCCGTGCGAATTGTTGGTAAGGATCCAGTCCCTAACGTTAAATCACTACAGGGATGACATTATCAACCAGCTTGGAAACATGCGTACAAATGACTTCTGTGTGGCGCGTAAACGGACAAAGTATTTTGTGAGACCTGTCGCGCTGCTTTTGAGGTGAAGATTTTTCTTCCAAACACTTCTAGGGATAAGAACTCTCGCTTAACGTTTGTGCAAAATGGGTGTTCAAACTGGAAGAAAGCTCTTATAAAATTTGAAAGTCATGAGGCCTCGAATCTGCACCGTGCGGCCATGAGCGGAACCGGGCGTGAAAAGGGGGGTGAATGTAGTAACAGGTTGTGTAACTGGGAAGCTAATCGAAATGGCAGACGCAGGGAAAGCGCTGATAGTGACATTATCTTCATTGCAATACTTAAAATACTAGGGATTGGCAGTGCTTGGTCATTATTATGCAGAAAGTAATCTAAAACCGCTTCTAGAACTTCGTGCCAATAACATTCCGGAGCTGCAATCGTGGCTTTCTCGAACCAAGTACAGGTGGCTCTCCCACGAAATTCCAACGAAATTATGGAAATTTTGGCTAATGATGTTCTGCGGTCACTCACAAATGAGGTTCGTGAAGCGGGGCACTATGCCGTGATCCTGGATGAGACAGCGGACATATCTGCAAAGGAGTGTGTGTCGATCTGCTTTTGTATTGCCCAAAAGAACTTCGAAACGCATCAGCTTTGTTGAACGACAAGAAAGGGGGTTAAACCGAGGGGCCCGTATTTTTATTATACATATCATGAGAAGCCAACAAACAAAGACGCCAAGGAAAACATATGGGAAATTACTTGTACTTACTAAGTCAATTAATGAAGTGATAAATTAATGGCAATGAAAGTGGATGAAAAAACAATTTGCCGCAGGTGAGGAACGATCCCACGTCTTCGCATTACGCGTGTGATGCTCTAGCCACTTCAGCTACCACCGCGGTTTCCCCATCCACTTTCTGAGTATTTATGTGTTACTACTAGAAATAACCTTGTGAGTATTAGCAAGCGCCACCACTCACAAACCTTGGCGGTGGATGCGGAACATCCTTTCACGGACGGAAGGTACGAGAAGGCTCAACGCTCGCACACGTACCCATGCACACGCGCCCACGCATGCACCGCAAGCACGCAAGCGCACCCACAGCTGGCGCACGCACGGGCACATGCACTAACGTGCGTACGCACGAACGGAAATGCGTCAACGACATCCGTTTATGACACCTGCGACATCCATGTTATAACACTGCGGACACCAGAGCGGCCAGTCTTTTGGCACTTCTAAAGGATGTCCTCTGCCGTTTTAATTTTAGCATTGACAATTGCCGTAGGCAATGCTATGAAGACGCTGGACAGCACGGTGCGCTGCAAGCCCTCATACAACAGGAGGAGCCGCGAGCACAGTGCGTATACTGTCTTGAGCACTTACTTAACTTGGTGCTGCAGGACATGAGTCAGAAAGTGGAAATGTGTCTTGATTTCTTGGGCATGATATCAGAAATGATAAACTTTGTTACGTGCTCTCCAAAGCGCCTAGACATGCTCCAGGCATTTCAGAAAGATGAGAGCGTAAACTTGCGGAAGTTTTGTCCCATGAGATGTACGCTAAGGGCCATTTCTTTGAAGTCGATTGATCAGAATAATAGCCACCTGATCTCGTTTCTTCATGGTCTGGCATCAGAAGAACGGAACGACGCCAGTGGCGAAGCCAGAGAATTTTTGAAAGAGCTGTCAAAATTCGACACATACTTCATCCTCAAGCTCGTGACAATCGTGTTCTCGCAATTAGAAACAGTAAATACTGCGTTCCAGAAAGCAGCGCTGAGATTTGATCAAGCAGAAAAACTTTTCAGGGCTATCAGGGAGAGTCTTAACTGGCTTAGGAAAGCAGGATTTTGCCGATTTTAGAACGAGACACACGCACAGGCGTTGAATTGAATGTTAAAGAGAAAGAAGCTCCTGCGCCAAGTCAAAGGAAGACTCCACGACAGTATGACAACGGATCTCTACCTCACGTATTTCTTTCGGCCGAGGACAAGTACCGCCACCACTTCTACGATCTGTTCGACCCAGTAGATTGTTGTTATGCTTTCATTCCATATTCAGTGTATCATTAACATCGCATTGGTCACTATTTACTGAAACAAACTTCTGCCTCAAAGTGATAGTGGGAAAATGATTTTCATTACCCATTTTGAACTTCGCATTGAGGTTTTTTACTAGAGCTTAACACTTGCGGAAAAATCTATAAGGGGATAAAAGTGGAATGTTCGATTATGTTTTCGCGATTAAAGATTGGCCCTGTTGAAAAGGAATGTTTCGCAGAAATATCAGCGTAGTATACGCTCGAAGCACTGGTGGTTTCGACTGCCCGGTCTGATAGCACTACGTTCTTTCCGGACATTTGTTTGCTAGGCCAAATGCACTGAAATTGAAAGAGAAATCGCCGGAACAATTTTGAGCTCGCATTATATAGGTTCAGTTCACGCTGCGTGGGCGGTCACGTAGAGGTCTCATTTTTTATTGCGCGTTTGCCACGCACAACGTTCTCTGTCTCTTTGTTGACAACAGGCCCAACTAATCGCCTACTTTTGATTAAAGGTCTGGCGGTCTTTAGAAAACATTAATTTGTTCTCGCACAATATTGCCATAATATGCCAATAAACGGAACAAAAACGGAGTCCAGTCTCGTGCACTCTTTCTTTATATTTAATGGACGTGCTTGCATTAAAAAACAAGTCATTGTGTCTGTCAGTAGAGTTCTCGGTAGGAAGGCTCTCATAAGCATGGAAGACACGATAAGTACGTCCATTCTTTAAGATGTGTAAACACAAAAAACCCATGAAACGGGTGGTTCAATTGTGCTCCAGCAGAGATTGATTCCAAATAAGCGAGCGGAACAGAACACAGGGTCATAAATGACGAAAACAGCGTCGCCTATACTCATAATTCAGAATTCCAATTACAGTACCCCTGTTCTTCTTTCTGCCAGTTGTATGCTTTTTCCGGTTTCGGCTCTGTTCAAACTATTGTTGATTTGCTTCTTTTCCCATTTTTACTGACCGCGTCTCTTCACCGATCACTGCAAAACCAGTCCCACGTTTCAGAGCTCCAGCCCCGCTCTAATTTGCATGTTTAGGTGTATCTTTCTGACATGGCAAAGCCCGAACCGATATCAAAAGGACACAAAAGAGGAGCAGTAATTAAGACGGGAAACCTCAACCGATTGCAGCAATTGAAACGACCGTACCTACGGGACGCTGTGTCATCTACACGGATGCAGTGGTTAACCCGAGAGGAGGACAAAAAGCTTTGTCAAGCACGATACAGCCTGAGATCCAAACCACCCGCAGCTATGCAACGGTCTTTTCAGACCCCTTATTACTTGAGCTGCAAGCTATACACGATGCAACTGAAACCCTCGTCATCTTGCCTAACATCAACGAAGCCCACATCTATACTGAGAGCCTTGGCATAGTTTAACAGCTCAAACTAGTAACATAAACGTCGTAAATACACAAAATTGACAGTTCAACACGTGTGAACATTACTGTCCACTGGGTGCAGGCACACAGTCATGACCACAACAATGACCTTGTGGACCGCATTGCTTACTCTTTCTCGACACCCGTAACTCCTCCTCTTTCTCTTCCCTCTAGCTGATACCTGCTCTGTTCTCATTGTCAGAAAAAAATCAATGCTCCGGTGGAACACGGGTGCCCTCATCCCCCTACGTGTCTGCTCCCTTCCCCGCTATCTTTCTCCAGAGACTACGGACCGCGGCTGGCCTTACACCAGTCATCACTTGATAAAAAGTACTGAAAGTTGGTCCAGTTTGTAGCTATTCATTATAATGAAACTATTCATTATAATGAAACCTTATTATGTTTGTTACCGTTGCTTTGTGTCTCGTCATTGCGCGCGCTGCAGTTTCATATTGCATCACTTACTCTTGGGGTGAACCATGTGAATATGATGTCCAGTGTCCGAAGTGCTCCGCTCATGCACCTGCAGCAGATGCCCGCCATCTACTTTGGGCGCACCCGTGGGGCAAAGACAACTCGCGTAAATGTACTTAGAGGTGCGAACTTGAACAGTTACCAAGCTGAAGACTATGAACGATGAATTTTGGACAACACATTCCATAAGTCACTGTTGCAATATGTGAATAAATGGGCCTACATGTTTTTATTAATTTCATACCTAAGTTATGCCGTGTGGTAACCCATGCGAATAAAAGAAAGTAAAGAAGAAACATTAGGCATATGGTAGTAAAGCATTCTTTCACGATTCTGGTTCCATTTACTTCCCGTGAAAAGGTTGGTTATTACTGGAGAAAATGAAGGCCGAAGTTTCAATTCTTGAAATTTTGCGCCGGAACTTCGGCACCGCAACGACAGTGTAGTCTCACGGCATCGAAAGCATTTTCGCGTGTTTGCGCCATTTTAGTGCGGAGAAGCTCTCAGTCAAAACTCTCTAGGTTGTGTTTTCCTTTTGAATGCGACGTAATTCTTGCTTACTATTAAACTATTTTCCAGCCCCACGAAGAAGCTGTCATAATATATGACGCCACATAGAGCTAATACGGGAACTGCAAGCTCGCAAGCTAAAACAGTGATCAATATTTTCTGTCTTTATTCTTTTTTTATTTTATTTGGTACAGTACTGCGGACAATTGTCCAAGCAGGAGACGGTGCAAAAAAAGAGAAAACATGTATGTTAACAATTTGCAAAAGTGTTGTGTAACAAGGGTGAAGTAGATGACTTCCAAGCTTCCGAGCACGCTAAGACACGTTTTCTGTGTCCCGGAAGTGCAATCTCTTAATGCAGTTTAATATACCTCTTCAGCGTACCTATAAAGGCGTCCTAAACCTGAACAATAAGGAAAACTGTCCCAGCGACTTAGTCTTTCGGCAGCACTAAAAATATTGGTCTTGCCATGCACGCACACGTGAACATAAAACATGTTTAGCTCAGCTAGCTTTTTTTCCTTTTTTTTAATGTGTTAGCGTTAGGAGTGTCAAAGTGGAAAAAACTGCATGTGTGTGAATATGGAAAGCCGTTTTCGTGGTAGTTGTAGAGAGGAGATGGGAGAGCCTAAAAGAGCGTATATACCAACTATCATGCACCAAGATTTAAAAATATGTAAATGCCACGTAGCTGCACAGAACCAAGGTAATGTTGTTTGCCGTCGCTTGAAGATACTCAGATTACTTTTTTGCATTCCCCCTCAATACATAATTAGTCTTAATTAATCAATCAACTTCTAGACTATTATAATTAGATGAAAATTATAACTGAGGAAATTGTAGAGAAAAATGAAAAACTCCCGACAAAGCTTTCCGTTGCTCACTACGTGCTACATAAAAGTGTTTTCCGAATAATTCAGCGAATTCACGCAAAGTGCCTCGAGCGACAAGTCGCGCAAATTGCCGCGCGACTGGTCAGCATAAAGTGCTCTACTCTGTCGTCACCCACCGAAAGTAGCACGAGGCGCTGTCTGCCATGCATAGGAAATAGTTAATGCGACTCCCAGCCATATGGAACACAGCAACACTGTTTTGCCAGAGGAAAGTCCAGGTGAGAGAGAGGGTGATTATGAAGATGGAAAGACGCTATGTTCTGCAGCAATTTATTTATTTATTTATTTATTTATTTATTTATTTATTTATTTATTTATTTGTTTATTTGTTTATTTATTTATTTATTTATTAAGAAATAGGAGGACTGAACCTCGGTGGAAGCACGTCTCAGCACATTGGGAAGGGAGCTATGGAGGACAAAAAGAGGGAAAAAAATAGAGTCCAGTTGGCAGGCGAAGCCGCAATTAAGGATCGAGAGAACATCAGCGGGAATTGGTGAAAATTGAATTCTGTGGGTTTACGTGCCAAAACCACGATTTCATTATGAGGCACGCCGTAGTGGGGTACTCCGAATTAATTTTGACAACCAGAGGATCTTTGACATGCCGCCAATGCACGGGATACAGGCGTTCTTGCATTTCGCCCCCATCTAAATGCGGCCGCCGCGGCTCGCTAAGCCACCGCGGCTGGTCAAGGTTGGTGAAACCTGTTGAATTCCCGTATAGATGTGTCATGTGGCGAGCAAATGATTGGAGACGTCGCCCAGCATCCGTTCTTTGCAGTGGCATAGATAGCCGCTGTTCTTGGTAATAAACGTTTCCTGTATACCAATCTTGCCATTTATTTATTGGCCACACCTCGTCGCGTATTCCTTGGCAGCACGCTCTGTGGATTACAACTGCGCTGTGGCGACAACTTACGAACACACCGTGACATTTACGGTGACGGTTGCCGTACTCCTGCGATTACAGGAATGCTATAAACATGGTTTTACGGCCCAATTAGAGAATAGCCAGGTTAGACTAGCAGTTCTCGCCTTACATACGTTCAACGCAAGCACCTCTGCAGCATGTTACGGCCCGCGTCCCTTCGAGACAGAATTTAATGTAAGCGAACGCAAACGTAGGACCGCGTTAGAAGACAGGGTGCCCATCCTGTGCCTCGTGCCAAACATATCCGAGCCAACACAATCTATTAGCGACCATGCTGTCGTTTCTATGCCCACGCGTCTCGTTAGGCCTATACGGAGGCCGGATTCTCAACACCGACCGTTTCTGCACATAAGGATGGATTTTCTGGGGCTCTTTCCGATGATAACATCTGGAAACAAGTGGAAACTACTTTACACGCTATGCCGAAACGAAAGCCCTGCCAAGAGGTAGTGCAGCGGTATTAGCCAGTTTCCCAGTGAACACTACGGTTCCGCAAGCTGCAGTTGCCGGGAACCGTGCCAAGCACTCAGGGATCTTTGAATGCTACCGTGGTCCACTCTTAAAGGTGAAGCTTAAGCGCCCTCAAACTTTTTAACAGTGAAGCTGTATGTGCCTAGCCGATTCGTCCATCCGCACATTTGTCGCCTGTACCCCGAAAACTCCTCCGGCGGTGTACCCCATGTGCATGCCCGAAAAAAAAAAGAAAATAGTTGCACACGCGATTGGCTACGCCAGTAGTGACGACGTTGCTCTCCGACGCAGTCCTGCGCCAGTGTTGCCAGGTGTGGCTATATATAGCCAAATTGGGCTATAGAAAAAAATGTTTGGCGTCGAGTTGGGCGAGTTGCCTACGTGGCTATATTTTGGCTGCTGAAAATCTGCGACTTGGATTTGTTTGGGCTATAGGTGGTGTTGCAAATGGGTCGCAAGCCCCAAGGGTAGCGTTGGCCTGGCGGCCTGGGGCACAGCGGGAAGCATCCGAAGGTTCTGGCAAAGGATGAGTCGACTGCTAGCAGAACAACTTGTTTATTCTCGCATCGCAAAAGAGCGGCCGGTCAGGTCGACCGAAGTGGAGAAACGGGAGACCACGTTACTCGACGGAAGAAATCGAAGCCTCTCTCTTGGCGTCCGGGGGCAGCTGCTTTTATACTCTCGGAGTCGAGGGCAAGAAGGAACGGCTCGGAAGAGGCGCACGTGACGGCGGTGCACGGACATGTTGTGACAAGAAGTGACGTATCCGCCGGGCCGGCGCCGGTCAGACCTCCTCGCTTCACAGTTGGGGAGCTCCTCTCCCCGGCTGCCGCGCTTTGACAAGCGTGGGCACAAACATGCACTCACACACACACACACACACACACACACACACACACACACACACACACACACACACACACACACACACACACACACACACACACACACGAAGACACGTGGCATTGAAACATGCCTGGACACGCTTAGCAGGAGGCGTTGGGACAGCGCTGAACTGGCCAAAATGTCCGCCGCTGTGAACGAAGCCCCGGCGTCCGTTGCATCCGCGCCGGCTATAGCGCACGTCGGAGGCGAAACGTAACAGTGGAGCCTTAATCCACTCTCCAGAGGTGATTCTCATCGATTAGAAACAAATCTCTAAAGCTATGTTTGAACTGGCTGAGCCGGCAGCGCGGCTGTGGCGTGTGTTACATCGCACTTCACCATGCTAACATTTACGCCAGTAACGTCGTCTCATCCCGAAACCCGATCACCAGGCATCGGGACGAGCCTGGGAGTGGAGGGTGTTTCACAGTACACTGTATTAACATTGTTATACTGAGAAACGGAGAGCAATGGAGTCGGGCGATCGTGGCGCCAACGTGAAAGAAAGGAAATGCGGGTAGATGACACGCCCCAATGTGTCCATGGCGAAGGCGTCTGGTTGAAGTATCGCGCTGGGCACAACTTTGGACCTACTGCGCGTTTCTCACGGTAAGCTTTATTGCCATTTTCCTATGCGTGCGAGATTAACTTTAACGCGATAGCGCTAAGGGCCCCGTGTCACAGAAAATCCGGCGTAGGCGCCGTTGTATGTGTGAGAAAAATGATCCGGAACCACGTAAGGCCTTCGGCTGGCGCATATGCGTGGATGAAATAATTGAATTTCTCAAAGTAAAACGCGTCAGAAAATTCGTAAAGTACGACTTACACTCAACTTGCAGACATGGTAGCGTCGAATTGTAATTCGAAGATACGTGAAAACAACGCCTTTTTCCAGCAACCGTTCAACGTCTTATTAGGAGGATGATTGTTTGGGCTAGTTGGGTTTCCGTGAGACCTTGTGGTCTCATGGAAACCCAACTAAGTAATTAACTAAGTAGCTAACTAAACTAAGTAGCTAGCTAAAAGTAACTAACTAAGTAAGAGAAGTAATTAATTAAGAGAACATGAGACACCCACCCATTCGTAGAAATTGTTACAAAGGAAACCCATACAGGTTTCTGTAAAGAAAACCCTCGCAGCAGAAGAAAAAGTAGTCCTGGTTTGGGACTCGAACCCGAGACCACCACCTTTCCGGGGCAGCCGCTTGGAGGAACCCATATAGGTTTCCTTTGTAGCAATTACTACGAATGGGGGGATGTCTTATTTTCCCGTATTTAATTACTTTTATCCACCTTGCGGGCTTCCGCAGAACTATTACGTCAAACTCTTGCTTTTGTCTCGAGTTGACAAATTCGACTTCGCCATGCCATCTGCTAGCCGCCTGGTTAGCTCAGATGGTAGAGTGGCTGCCCCAGAAAGGTAGTGGTCCGGGGCTTGAGTCCCGGACCAGGACGAATTTTTCTTCAACTCCGAGGCTTTTCTTTCGAGGAACCCGTATGGGTTTCCGTCGTAGCAATTGCTATGAATGGGTGGATGTTTCATTTTCCCTTAATTAACCTTGTGTGGTATGTCGTATCACTGACGCGTCTACTGGAGGACACTTCTTGTTTAATTTTAAAAGCACAAGGGCACATCTGGGTACACGCGTTTATGAACTGCATCTGCGTCAAGAAAATATGTCCAAGAATTCGGATTTCCTTTTTCAGAAGCGCATACTGCACCATGAATGTTCCGGCGGTATTTATTTAACGGCATCAAATTAAAAAAAAAGACCAGTGTCAATTTTGCTCACATTGCTATTATCATTCGAGTGTTCAGATGGTAACCTCTGGATACGGAGTAATTTGAACAGATGTGTGTGAAATTAACAAAGCTACTTTGATTACCTTTTCAAAAATTTGACCTTAGGTGGCTAAAGCCAATCAGTAACTTGGAGCCTCGAGATGTTCTAGCTGAGCGAAGACGTTTTATTAGACATGCTCCTCTAAGATCTACGGGAAAAGGTATTATGCTCTCTGAAAGCATAACTCGGCAGTTCTAGAACCGCATTTTCAACCAAACGTATAAACACATCACGTATGTAGAGAAATAGCGTTGTCCTCCCTGCGCATTCTCCGAATGTTATTGGGTTTTTGCGGTTTGCGTGCCCTTTGATAAGGTACGCTGTTTGGCGAGTTTAACACTCATCATTTTCACGCACGCTAAGAAATATCGTTGTCCAACATGGCGGCACCCATGGCTCCCGCTTCAGCATGAAGTCTCCTGATGCCTACGCTCTCACTCTCGTTGACCTGCCCTAACTATTAAAATTAGCTTGCGCTTCCTCTAAGCTCACCTGCAACGTTAGGTGTGAGCGCATAGCATGTCCAATTTCTGAGATCGTTCAACGATTCCGGCGTCCATAGGCCTCACGAGACGCGTCCGCACCAAGAAAGTCATATCCGCATATCAACAATAGGATGGTTGCTATGGATTTCCTTGACTTGGATACGTCTTGCACAAGGCACCAGACGACGCCCTGTGTTCTAACGTCTTCCTCACGTTTGCGCTACCGTACTAGAGGTCCTGAAGGAACGCACACCGCAACTTTCCGGAAAGGTGCTTCCGTTTAATGCACGTAAGGCGACAAATGCTATTCGAAAACTGTCTACTGACGCGGAAAAAGAACTTCTTTGACGTCGACCTCACCGCGCCCAGCCTTTCGTGATGTTACCATCGTCATCAAAGGCATGGCTCCGGATTCCTTGCGCCCAGCCCGATTTCGCTCTTTATTCACTTTGTTTTTTGTAAGGCAAGCACTTTAAAGCTTTAAACAATTAAAGACCCATTCCATCCTGTGAATGTGGTTGGACAGTGAAGCTGCGGGGGGACCACCATGTACGATATGGCGACGCGATAAACAGTAAACTTTGGCAAACATTTTATTTTGTAACAATCGTCATCACTGATTTGTGATCACTATGGTATACATCTAAATTTTCACTTTTAACCGCAGAAACACTCTTTGTCAACGTAAGATCAATACACGTCACATATGTGGTTGTTGGCTGAGTGGCATAGCTGAAGCGCATCAAGGCAGACTCGTGGGCCACGAACTGGACAAACCACCGTGTTTTGTGGCTTGGCCGACGGTGTGACGAGTAAAAACACGTCAAAAATGCTTGGACTGACGTCAGATTTGTCAGGAACGTTTATGTAAACTGTCAAATAATGGAATTGAAAAGAAAAAAAAATGGCACACTTCGGCTTGGGTGGGAATAGAACCGGGACCTCTGGGATGCGAGACAAGCACGCTTCGCCGACGCTGTGGTGTCTCCACTGTTACTGCTTACACAATGCGGTATGAGCCATTTTTGATGATGCCAGTTGTTCCTCGCACTCTTCTGTCCGCGCACACGATTGTGCCGCTGGGGCGTAGCGGTAAACAGCTTCGCTGTAATTTATACCAGCGAACGTGTACAGCCAAAATCTGGCTGGGCCGCACCTAGAAGCGCTGCAAGTCGCAATAAAGGTGCAGATTTAGCGCCTCGCTTGCATCATGACAATGCATTGGCGCCGAAGGATGGCAGATAAGGAAGGTGAGCAGCTAGGCAGCTCCTATACGGAGCCGTGCCGATGATGATGGCGCCATCGTGACAAAATCTGGAACGGCGATCTTCACGTCTCAGGCGCCTTTTCTTTTTTTTTTCGCGTCAGTTTCACTTTACAATGAGATAGTGCATTCAAACGCAGTGTCATTTGTTGTTGTGTTGTGCATTTAAATATGGGTCAAGAACTCAACATTCCATTCAGCTCCCATGGTAGGTGTAGGCAGGGAAATGCAGACATACACCCTCACACACACAATACACACGCACTGATATGCATGTACGCACAGGTTCGCACGCGTGCATGCTTAAACGGGAACACACACTTCCGCACGCTTACACATTAACACGCGCCTATGCATGCACCGCAAGCACGCAAGCGCAACCATAGCTGGCACACGCACGCACACATGCACTAACACGCGCATACACAGGTACACACATGCACACACGCTGCAAGCAGTCCCACATGCATACACGCACTCGCGCGCATGCGAATACGGAGGCACACGCATAGTCATACGCGCACACAGGCGCATAAAAGCATACGCGCGCAGGCACTCAAGACGCGCACTCGCATAATCACTTTCTCTCCCTTCTGGCTGCCTCAAATACCTGCGCTTGCAAACTGGCTGGATGACACTCCGTCTGCCAATACCGTCCCAACGCCCCCTCCAATAAATCGCTTCACGATTTAAAGGGAAGCTGAAGAGTCTGCCGAATTCAATAAGACGCTCATATACGGATGCGGGAACCTTATAAACCATGAAGGTAAATTTTTGGGGGGGGTGGGGGGGGGGATTTTTCACTTAGGAACGACGCAATCGTCCGTTAAAATTGCGCTGTAGCTCCGCCCCCCGTCGAGCGCCGCGCGCTGCTGCTGACGCTGACGATGCGAGCGGAGACTGGAAACCGCGGCGTAGTGACGTCAACACTGGTGTTCCGCTCCTTCGCAGTGTCCGCGACCGTGCCTGACCGGGCTTATTTCCGCGTGCGTGCCGTCCCAATCTGCTTCGCTCGACCCTACATTCCTTTGTTTGTGTGTATATAGGAGTGGTAGCTGACGTGCGCAGCATCAATTGAACTTGTAGGCCGATCATGCCGGCGTTCTGTGCAGCCTACGCTTGCACGAACACCAGCGGGCGTGACGATGTTTCGATGTTCCATTAGTTCCTGCAAGACAAGAAGCTTCAGCTAAGTGGGAGGCTGCTGTGAAGCGAAACAACTTCAAGCGCTCAAGAACAACAGTGTTGTGCTCTAACCACTTCCGTGACGATTACTACCGGAGTTTATCAATAATGCGTGCTTTGGGTTCTCCTAAAAAACATAGCACGCTGGACGGAAGCTGCATGTTTATCTCCCACCCTTGACGCAGGTTTCATCGCCCAGCGCGGCGAATTTTCTATTCGCACGTGTGTTGTTAAACAGCCTGCATGCATCTACCATAACGCAGTGCAAGCGTAAAGTTTGCATGTGTTGGAAAGCCTACTCACGCCAGGACGCTGCGCTCCCGCTTCTCTCGCACACATAGAGAAACCGGCCATCTCACGTAGCTGACGGAATTCGCCGGTTACGAGTAGCGTGCGGATGGCGCGCTGATGAAGGTTCTATACTACACGTGCTACAACAGCCGGTAAACTTTTCCCGCGTTTAAACCGTCTGTGTAGATTGCCGACAGCTTTGGGGCAGCGCACAAATGCCGAAGATCGCATCACCGCTTACGTTCTACGAGGAGACATGCAGGAACATAACGCTACAGTTGTTTGCCCGGAAACGTACTCACTGGAACGCTGAATGCAGCTTAGCAAAAAACATACGCGCCAAAGAACATTGCCAACACAAGGAGTTGCTAACACTTCGCCTTCGTTCGCGTGGAAAGCAGTGCGTGCACCAGCATTTCTTGCTTCTTGGAGAGGCCAGCTCTTCGCACTCGGCTCTTACATGTAGGGAGTAAAGTATAAACCCCTTACAAGTGATCTTGCACGCGACAACGACAGCGCGACAAGCGAGGCGATGTCTGTCGCGTTCACTCGTCGCCGACAAGCCGAACTCCACGCGAGCGACGGCTTTGAGCGACGACTTTCCGTTACGAGGGCAGCAATATACGCGCCGAAACTAGCGTGACGCATGCTTTATCAATTTAAGTTGATGTATTTTACTGAAGAAGGAGCATAAAATATTTCTGAAGGTCTTGCACTAGGTTCTTATTTTTGCACGTGTAAAATTCAATAGTTATTTGAGTTATGTATATCCAGTTTCGGCTTCGCACTATTGGCTAGCGCTCATAGCATTTCCGGGCGACGAGCGACGAGTTCTAGATTTATAGAAACGAGTGATCGAGCGACAACACCGAGCGATCTGTTCAAGCGACGGCCCGTTTGGTCGCTCGAAGCCGTCGCCCGTCACCGTCGCGCGCAAAATCGCTCTCGTGGAGTTTGGACTTAACGCCGCACTCCTCAGAGAAACGCAAGCTCTCGAAATTTTCCATGACCGTCTCAGCAAACGACCACCAAACTACCTTGAACCGTGCTTCGTGTGTAGCGGCAGCAGTCGGTCCGGACGAACACCATTCTTGACGTCACGAGGCACCCGAACAATCTCAGGCGAAAACGAGGCGCGCGAGCTGGGCGTGTCTGCTGCTGCACTTTTCGTCGAAATAAAATATGTTTGCGCTTTCTTTCGCTCAATGTCGATGCGATATTCGAATTCAGAGAGTTGAAAACCACGACGTACTGCTCTTCACTCATTATTTCTGGAAAAGCTTTCAGCTTCCCTTTAAATTCTTCGTCTTTTCATGTGAGCATTCCCTCTTTCGCGTGATCGCAGAAGGATTTGCTCTTTTCGTGGGGCTTCACCCTCTACCCTGACCATAATAAAGTATTAACGCAGCGCCAATCTTACTACTAAGTACCGCCAAAGCAAGTGCTGCTTCAAGCGAGTAGCCTCTTAGCGGCAGCTGTCAGTTGAAACTTGTTGATACTTGGCCGATATTTTGAAAATACTTTCCTAAAATTTGTGCCCTGAGTTGCGCTTGTGCATTGCCATGAAATTGCAAGAATTTCTGAACATTAATGCAGGGTCACGTCACGCTCACAATTGCTTGCCGTACACAACATTGTTTGCCTATCTGGTAATGCATTGTGAAACGCCAAAGCATGCTGGATAGGCGGTTACCTGAAAAATGTTTCTCATTGATTCTATCAGAACGTGTAATTGGCCTGATTCTTTTTACAGCGAAGCTGTATATGGCTAGCCGATTTGTCCATTCGTCGCCAGTGCGTCGAAAAGTCCTCCGGTGCAACCCCATGCGCATGCGCGAAAAAGAAAAAGAGAAAGCAGCGTGCGATTGGCTGCTCCAGTAGTGAGGTCGTTGCTCCATAGAGTAAGAAATTCAACAAGAGCGGACACTCGGCGAAAAGTGGCAACAGGAAACACGTCACGGCTAGAATTAGTCCCATCCGTTAGTTGATGCGAGCATCGGAAAAAAAGAACGTCAAGTGAACTTACAGACAACGTCATATATTTTTTGTTATTCTTTCCCGCTAAACCTAAAAAGTATAGAAAGGGAATAGGAGGAGAGGGAGGGGACGAACTGTTGATTGCAACATACCAATCGGGAAAAAGAACGCTGGAAAGGCTGGAAACGGCGCGTGCACTCGGGCAAGCGCCCTTTTCCAGCACTTCCGGTGACGACGGCAAGTGGATTGCATCCTTCCTGTTGGAACGGTTTGGAATTGAGTGCTACACGGACGTCAATGTGCCGGCCACGCGTCGCCGGTCGCGCCACCGGTAATGGTCTTGCCGAAGATGTAATCTTTGGCAAGAACGTGTCTAGCATGGCAGTACAACCGGTCGCGGTGTACCACAGTGACCACAAAGCTATGGTCCCTCTGATAACGAATGAGACAAAATAAAGACAATAACGACCTCGAAGGTACGTGTATACGTCTTTATTCAATCAATATTAAAAAATCAAATTCTGAGGTTTTACGTGCCGAAACCAATTTCTGATTATGAGGCACGCCGTAGTAGAGGACTCCGGAAATTTTTACCACCTGGCGTTCTTTCACGTGCACCTAAATCTAAGTACACGGGTGTTTTCGCCCTCACCGAAATGCGGCCGCCGTGGCCAGGATTCGATCCCGCGACCTCGTGCTCAGCAGCCCAACACCATAGCCACTGAGCAACCACAGCGAGTCTTCCATCAATATACCAGTAACCATATATATCAGTATAGTCGTCGATATGTTCATCTCAATGCAGCTTCGCTGATTATGCATCTTCACAGAGTGGAAGGGCACTAAATTTTGTTTGCCCTGTTTAAGGAAACGCAAGGGCACTCATTACATATCAACGCATTTGCTTCCCGATGTTAGTTCCTTGTATTTGTAACCTCATGCCCTTCCTATTTTGTTAGTTTTTGTATTTATATATAAAAAAAATGAAAAACAGTTGTATAACTCTTGCAGTGCACTTTCTGGTGCACGTACTCACGTGTTCACTTGCTCCGGAACTGCTGCACCTGTTTTGTTTTTCTTTCTTTTATCTTTGTACGGGCACCCGTACGGCAGCCATTTCGCAGTATATAGAACTGCAACGCTACAAACGCGCATATATATAATCATGCAGGATGGAGCTGAAGCAGTGATCCGCCTCGCACGAACCTAAAAAGAAAAACACTTGCACCGAAGTAGCGGTTTTCGCTCTAGAGTTGAGCGCTAGATGTGACGGCGATTAAATTTAGGTGCTAGGATATGCGAAGTTCATCCGTAACAATTGCCTCTGGATTGAAGTTAACGTGGGAACACTTGGCTGACACACAAACACAAAAAAAAATACTTCTCATAAGGCGCGTTAGAACCTTAAATCATTCTTTTGTTTAGCCACACCGCCAGAGGCACACTTATTATTTGTTCATTGTATAGTGTGTCAAGTGCACTCCCCTCTCAGCGACCATTACTCAATGCCAGGAGCGGGAGCATTTTGCATGCGTCTTAGGCAGTACAGGCTCATATCCGGAGTTAGACCGTGAATTAGCAAGTTATGGCTAAGCGCATATATAATGTCCGCTGCCACTGGCGTGGCTCCGAGCAGTTCCCCTTACACCTCGATAAGACAGCCAATGCTTTGTATATTCTTGTATTTTGTGTAGGTATACACGGCGTGTGGTGAAGGCCTAATATGTTGCCGCGATCTATCAGCCTGATATATATATATATATATATATATATATATATATATATATATATATATATATATGTATATATATATATATATATATAGGGGTTTTCTTCAAAGTTCAGCACGCAGGACCCGACGTAAAATACGCAGGAAAGAGACGACGAACTTTTTGGGAGACTTCTTTTTCTTACTTAACGTTTTCGGCTGGTGGACCAGCCTTCGTCAGAGTACAGTGACGAGCTGTACTCTGACGAAGGCTGGTCCACCAGCCGAAAACGTTAAGTAAGAAAAAGAAGTCTCCCAAAAAGTTCGTCGTCTCTTTCCTGCGTGTATATATATATATATATATATATATATATATATATATATATATATATATATATATATATATATATATATATATATATATCGCTTTTGAACTAGGATTGCAAGCAGAGGGAGGAAGTATGCGAAGTTATTTGCATGTCTCTCCATCACTGTATTTGTTTTTACTTTTAGCATATACGTTATTCTACATTTGACGCTTGCGGCAACCGTTCATCGCTATTTTCCAATACATAAACACTGACCAGCGCATAATCAGCAAGTTAAGGCGTATAGTAGACAAGCTAAGTGAGCAAACATATTGCCGAAAACTTTGGCAAGATACGTGGAAGTACACCGAACTGTTTTTAAAAGCTTTTGTGCAAAAAGTAATAACGAGGCACCGCTTTCCTACATGAAATATGCAAAAGCGTGCTACCTCAGGACGCCGTCTACCTTTTCGGATACCATGCTAGCCGACGAAAGCATAAACGCGCGACTGCGCCGTCTAATTTTTGTCTTTAGTTTCATTCATGCAGCGCAAAGTCCACTAAAGAAAGGCTGGAACACTTATACCTGCGAAAGAAACGAAGTATTGCGTAATTCTCATTCATTGGTGGATACCCAAAAGCAACACGACGCATATCAAAGGCGCCGTATAGTAGAGAGGCGTCCACCTACTACCCGAGTAAATTAGGGTTTTTGCATTCTGTTCCCATCTGAATGCGACTGCATGTCGCGGTAACATGAAACCACCATTGTATTCAGCAGAAAAGCGCCAGGCCAGATCTTGAGCAATCGCGGCGGTTGAACGTAGGGTTCTAAAAATGCCACGCGGCTGGGAAGGGTAAATTTGCAGCGCACATTCGCTGCGTGGTTGGACATTTGTCTGGAGTACAGGCACTTTCGTGGGGACCCATGCGTGCCGTAGCCTTAAGTACTAAACTAAGTGGGCTATATATATATATATATATATATAGTAGCTGTGTGTGTTATAAAGGAGATTTATTGGGGTTCGTAGCGACCGCCGGTCCTGGGATGCACTGAGCAGTTCCCGAGCTCGAGCCTCTGCTGAGCGCTTGATGCTGCCGATGCTGCTGACTCTGTGCGCACGTTCGTCATCTTCCTTACAATGGCCCCGCGGAAGTTAATGGAGCCATCCTGGCGACTTAGTTTTCTATAAGGACGGTAACATGGTGATACGGCTAGATACGCTGAACGTGAACGACTTCGCGGTTACGACGTCGCATGTCGGACGGCGGCGTTAGCGGCTCAGCCAGGTAATTGACGAGTGATGTTCTCTCGAGAACGCGGTATAGCCCGTCATACTTCGGAAGGAGTTTTGAAGCGAGCCCAGGCGTGCGGTGTGGCACTAACAAACAAACGAGAGCGCCCGGGAGAAAAGTGGGAGTCGAGTTCTAGGCATCGTGACGGTTGTGGTCGTCCGAGGTGAATCGGCGGGCCAGCTGGCGACATTCCTCGGCGTGTCTGGCGGCTTCCGAGATCGGCAGGCATTCAGATGGGTCAGGCCCGTAGGGTAGAATAGTGTCAATTGTGTGCGAAAGATGACGGCCGTAAATAAGGTAAAAGGGTGAGAATCCGGTAGTGGCCTGAGTCGCGGTGTTGTAGGCGTAGGTGACAAACGGAAGAACTCGGTCCCAATTAGAGTGATCAGGTGAGACATACATGGCGAGCATGTCACCAAGAGTTCGATCAAAGCGTTCCGTGGTACCGCTAGTCTGTGGGTGATAAGCAGTGCATTTACGATGAACAATGGCGCATTCAGCAAGTAGTCGTTCGATGAGTTCAGATAAGAAGGCGCGACCTCTGTCGCTTAAAAGTTCACGTGGACCTCCGTGACGAAGAAGAAAACGACGAAGTATGAAACTGGCGACCTCCTGCGCTGTAGCATTTGGTAGAGCAGCAGTCTCCGCATAACGGGTTAAGTGGTCTACCGCAACGATTATCCACCTGTTGCCGGTAGGAGTCAACGGAAGTGGCCTGTAGAGATCTATGCCCACGCGATCAAAGGGTCGTGATGGGCATTGTAAAGGCTGGAGTTCACCGGCGGAGTTGTGCGGTGGCGCTTTGCGGCGTTGGCACTCATGACAAGAGCGGACGAACTTTCGAACGAAATTGTACATTCCCCGCCAGTAATAGCGGTGTCGAAGTCTTTCGTAGGTCTTGAAGGCTCCCGCATGACCACACTGAGGGTCGACGTGGAATGAGGAGCAGAGCTCTGATCGCAAGATTCTCGGAATGACGAGTAACCAGGTGCGTCCCTCTGGGGCATAGTTGCGTCGATATAGTAGCTGGTCGCGAATCGCAAAATGAGGAACTTGGCGCCGAAGCGTACGTGACGCCGGAACTTTCCACGTATCCGAGAGAAGGTCTAGCAGAGATGCAGTCCAGGGATCATTACGCTGTGCAGCAGCGATAGTGTCAACGTTCAGAGAGGATAAAGTACACTCGCAGGCGGAGTTGTCACTGGCCTTCGGGGGAAGCGGCGATCGGGATAGCGCGTCAGCATCGGAGTGCTTTCGCCCGGAACGGTAAACCACGCGGATGTCATATTCTTGGATTCGCAATGCCCAGCGGGCAAGGCGGCCCGATGGATCTTTGAGCGTCGTCAGCCAACATAGTGCGTGGTGGTCGGTCACTACGTCAAACGATCGGCCGTATAAATATGGGCGAAACTTGCAGAGCGCCCACACAATGGCCAAACACTCCTTTTCTGTAACGCTGTAATTCGTCTCCGCCTTGGTTAACGTGCGACTCGCGTATGCGACGACGTATTCTGTGCGGCTAGGTTGACGCTGTGCCAACACAGCGCCAAGGCCTACACCGCTTGCAACGGTATGGATTTCGGTTGGCGCTTGAGGGTCAAAATGGCGAAGAATGGGTGGCGTCGTGAGAAGGCGGCGCAAGGTTTTGAAGGCGTCGTCACACGCTGGAGACCATGATGAGAAACCTCTAGCGCCACCAAGGAGCTGCGTGAGAGGCGATATAATTGGCGCAAAATTTCGAACGAATCGCCTGAAGTAAGAGCAGAGGCCGATAAAAGTGATAGCTCTTTCATAGTGGTAAGTTCTGCGTTGCGAAATCAGGGGCGAACACCACAATGTCGTCAAGATAGCAAAGACAGATTTTCCATGTGAGGCCACGCAGAACATTATCCATCATTCTTTCGAACGTAGCAGGTGCGTTGCAAAGTCCGAAAGGCATGACGGTGAATTCATGCAAGCCGTCTGATGTAACAAAGGCAGTTTTTAGGCGATCGGCCTCTGCCATCGGAACCTGCCAATAGCCTGATCGCAAAGCCAGCGAAGAAAAGAACTCGGCTCCCTGCAAACAGTCCAGAGCATCATCGATGCGTGGTAAGGGGTAGACGTCCTTCAGCGTGATCTTGTTCAACCGTCGAAAATCAACACAGAAGCGGATGGAACCGTCTTTTTTTGTGACGAGGACCAAGGGAGAGGCCCATGGGCTTTGGGAAGGTTGAATGACGCCTCGACGGAGCATGTCATCGACCTGGTCTGCAATGACGCGACGTTCCGTAGCGGACACGCGATATGGTCTTTGTATCAGCGGTGAGTGAGAGCCAGTGTCGGTGTAATGCTCGACCGTCGATGCATGGCCAAGAGATGTTTGCGCAACGTCGAAAGAATGGCGGAAGCACTGAAGGACTGCGAAAAGTTGAGATCGCTGCGAGTGCGTCAGATCTTCGGCGATGAATGGGCGGAGCACACCAGTCCATGTTGAGTCGGGTACGGAGAGGGCACTCAGTTCATGGTCGGCAGTAGAAGGCACTTCGTCGAGGATGGAGATAATTCGTGTTGAATCGACCGACTCGACGTAACCAAGGCATTTGCGTAGGAGCAGTGATAGCGGCGACGAAAGATGATTGGAAATGGGGATTGTGCTGACACCGGCGTCAAGGTCAAGAGCTGCAAAAGGCAAAGGAAGCGCTTTTCTGGTAACAAAGTGATGAGAGGGCATGAAGAAGACCGTCCCGTCGGATATGGTACTACAGAAGACTGGTACGATTGCTAAAGAGCACGGGGGAACACAGGTGTCTTCTTTCACGAGAATTTTAGCGGCAGGACGAGCATCGACGGAGGCCAGGTCACCAAAGTGGAAAAGTTCAATCTCAGTCCGAGCGCAATTGATGATGGCATTGTGGCGTGAGAGAAAATCCCATCCTAGAATAACGGCGTGGCAGCACGATGAAAGAACTATGAATTCAATCGTGTACAAAACGTCCTGTATGGTCACACGGGCAGTACAAGCAGCGGTAGGGCAAAAGGGTTGAGCACTCGCCGTTCATAGCGACAATCCAGACAGAGACGTCGTCACTTTACGAAGCGAACGGCAAAACCTGGCATCCATAACTGAAATAGCGGCACCGGTATCGACGAGGGCGACTGTGGCGACATTTTCGATAAACACATCAATGACATTGGCAGGTAAAGGCGGAGGACTTCGGCATGTCGACACTTGCGCAGTTCTTGCTTCAGGAACTGCGTCGTCTAGTTTTCCTCTTCGTTAGAGACGGGTCGTCGACGCATAGGGGAGAGCGATCGGCGACGTGGAGAGGGTGATCGGAGGCGTTCGAAGCGAGGACGGCGATCAGTCTGGGAGCGAGCTGGTGATGGGTCGAAGGGTCCGTAAGGCGCATTTGAATGAGGCGGCACATAGGGCGCTCGGCGGTCGTCATCGAACGCCTGCGATCGGCGGCGGCAGAACCTTGCGACATG
The DNA here is from genome assembly GCF_050947875.1 of Dermacentor variabilis. Classification (NCBI taxonomy): domain Eukaryota; kingdom Metazoa; phylum Arthropoda; class Arachnida; order Ixodida; family Ixodidae; genus Dermacentor; species Dermacentor variabilis. The sequence goes on from NW_027460280.1 coordinate 25,022,199, forward strand.
ACCGGGACATCTACATGCGAAGCATATAGGGCGATTGTCCGGCGTACGCCACGGGTTAGCGATGGGAGTGGTGTTCCAGGGGTTGGGAGGGGGAGGGCGGTGCACAGGCTGCTGGAAGCGATGCACGGGCACAGTGCGAGGGGCCATTGCAGCAACTGTAGCATAAGTGACTGGTGTAGTCACGACATCCTGCTGGTGAACAGCCGGCAGCGCTTCTGCGACCTCTTCATGGATCATGTTACGGAGATGAGACGGTAAAGTGCTGGCAGACTCCTGAGTGACGGACACCAGAGCTAGCTGTCGTGCGACTTCTTCGCGGACGAAGTCCTTGATTTGGGTTATCAGGGAGGCTTGTTCTGGGCCGGTGGTCAGGCTGCAGAGTGACGCCGCATTTGGTGTGGGATGTCGCCTTGTGAGAGCTCGCTGCTTACGTAATTCATCATAGCTCTGGCACAAGCTGATGACGTCGCCAACAGTGCGCGGGTCCTTGGCCAGAAGCATCTGGAACGCGTCATCATCGATTCCTTTCATGACGTGCTTGATCTTTACCGCTTCCGTCATGGCAGCGTTCACGCGCCAGCACAAATCTAGCACGTCTTCTATATAGCTGGTGAATGTCTCACCCCTGTCCTGTGCGCGTGTACGCAAACGCTGCTCGGCTCGTAGTTTCCTGACGGCGGGTCGGTCAAATACTTCCGTAATCGACGCCTTGAACGCCGACCACGTTCGGATATTCTCATGATTTCTGAACCAGAGACTGGCCACGCCCGCGATGTAGAATGATACGTAAGCCAGTTTGTCCGAGTCATTGCATTTCTTGTGAACGCTCACCCGTTCGTAGGACGACAGTCACTCTTCAACGTCGTTGTCGTCGGTTCCGCTGAAGATAGGAGGCTCCCGCTTGCGAACGGTGCCAGCGCAAGGGGCGGGTGGCGATGGAAGAGTCTGCTGGTCGGGGTCCGGCATGGCGGAGGGTAGCGTCCGAGAAGGCAGTTCCAGGATGGCAGAATGGAACGTTACCCCGCACCTCCACCACTTAAAAAGGAGATTTATTGGGGTGCGTAGCGACCGCCGGTCCTGGGATGCACCGAGCAGTTCCCGAGCTCGAGCCTCTGCTGCGCGCTTGATGCTGCCGATGCTGCTGACTCTTTGCGCACACGTTCGTCATCTTCCTTACAATATATATATATATATATATATATATATATATATATATATATATATATATAAACGAGAAGAGAGGGGGTTAACCGAGGGTCCCCATTTTTAGTAGTCATATCATGAGAAGCCAACAAACACTGACACTAAGGACAACATAGGGGAAATTACTTGTGCCTAATGAATGAAATAAAGCAACGATAAATTAATGGAAATTAAAGCGGTTGAAAAAACAACTTGCCGCAGGTGGGAACCGAACCCACAACCTTCGCATTTCGCGTGCGATGCTCTACCAACTGAGGTACCGCGGCGCCGTTTTCCCATCCACTTTCTTGGGTATTTATGTGTCCTAGTAGAACCTTGGGAGTGTTAGCCCGCGCCACCACTCGGTTCCCACCTGCGGAAAGTTTTTTTTCATCCAGTTTAATTTCCATTAATTTATCGTTGCTTTATTTCATTTATTAGGCACAAGCAATTTCCCCTATGTTGTCCTTGGTGTCAGTGTTTGTTGGCTTCTCATGATATGACTAATAAAAATCGGGACCAAGGTAAATATACCTGGTAGCGAAGCTTCCATAGGAGCCCATACGTTCAAAACATGGCGGTCCATTGGCGGTTCATGGGGCTTAGCGCCATCTGTATGTGGTGGGAACACTTCGGGCGGAAGAAAATATAATGTGACACCATGTCCGTTAAAAGCAGAAATGACGTGATTTTGTTTTCGAAGGCGCGAAATTTGTTGTTCTCCTTCGTTTGGAACTATATATTCAAATGCCCCGCCATTCAACTTGATGGGCGTTTCGAGCTTTCAGCGTGGAAAGTGATGCAGGAAGAGGCCAGCCGTACGGTTGTCGAAATCGCATCACTGCACAGAACATACTTTCTTCGGAGGCCGACGAAAGCTTTAGGTGTAGAGTGCTGATCCAATTGTCGGATGCCAAGCCCGTCGGCCAGCGCAGTCTCACGAAAACAACTACACAATTATCTGGCGCTCGTAACCAACTCCTTTTAACTGAACAGATTCAGAAGCAATGAACCTACCCGCGTCACCAAATTCAGACAAACTTCGACAAGCAAGAAAACACAAACTGTGAGGGGGGGCGTATTTCAACAGGTGAATTTACGAGTGCGCCTTTCTGCCCATTTCAAGACGTGCATTGCATTGCGAGTGATAGTGGCGTCAACGCCCCCTGTAGCGATGGGCGCTGAAAAGAAATGCATTTATTATTAATAATAAAATTAAACTTGTATTTTCTTAACTCGTCACGAATATATAAAGATGACTAGGAATTTTATTTTCGTTGAATGAATCTAACTGTGTCTCGTTTGAATTCAAAAAGGCGTTTTTCTTCCCCAATGTTTGTTCCCTCCAAACATAGTCGCGCTTCAATCGCTGCTCCCATAACCCCCCATGCTGATGTCGGTGACAATCTGTACTGAACCGCTTTTCGCCCGAAGCTTCGCGACCTATTTCAATCGACCTTGTCGGGACCTTCGGTTAACCCCCTCTCTTCTCGTTTATTACATAACGAGGGTCTCGAATCCGGCAACATTGATGCCTTCAGGTGGCATATGTGAGTTTATTAACCAGTTGCCTTCACCCAAAAAGATCACGCTCTCGTGACGCCTGCGGCAAAAAGGACGTTCCACGTCCGCCGCCAAGGTCTGTGAGTGGTGGCGCTGGCTAACACTCCCAAGGTTCTACTAGGGCACATCAATACCCAAGAAAGTGGATGGGAAAACGGCGCCGCGGTAGCTCAATTGGTAGAGCATCGCACGCGAAATGCGAAGGTTTTGGGTACGGCTCCCACCTGCGGCAAGTTGTGTTTCATCCGCTTTAATTTCCATTAATTTATCGTTGCTTTATTTCATTTATTAGGCACAAGTAATTTCCCCCATGTTGTCCTTGGTGTCAGTGTTTGTTGGCTTCTCATGATATGACTATATATATATATATATATATATATATATATATATATATATATATATATATATATATATATATATATATATATATATATATACATATATATATATATATACATATATATATATATATATATATATATATATATATATATATATATATATATACATATATATATAGTGATTGACTTTTTCAATGGGCCACGCGCATTTAGACAGCTGAACAGCACAACTTCGCAGCTATCTTTGGATTATTTATTTGCGCAACAGTTTGAACCAACACTGTTCGGCAAATAAACCAAAAGCATCCGCGACGTTGTGTGTTATATATATATATATAACACACAACGTCGCGGATGCTTTTATATATATATATATATATATATATATATATATATATATATATATATATATATATCGTAATTGACGTCGTTAGCATAACGTAGGGCTCAATAAGGCACTGTGTAGCGAGAGAGAAGCTTCTGGGAGAAGCCGACCCGACGAAATGGTGACCAAAGCAGCACCCAAGCACCTGGGGTGAACTGAACATCGCGATGGCACCGGTCGTAACGCTCTTTTTGCAGATGCTGCAAGGCTAATAAACGAGACCGGGTGACTTCACGCGCCATGTGAGCGCGATTGATGACTTCACGAGTGTACTCAGTGGCAACGCGTGGTACAGAAGGCAGGATGGTGTCAAAGAGCAAAGTGGGGTCGCGACCATACAAAAGATAAAAGGGTGAATAGCCTGCCATGTCATGTCGGGATGAGTTATACGCGAATGTTACGTAGGCCAGCGTGGCGTCCCAGTCGCGGTGATCGTTAGAAACGTACATCGACAGCACCTCTGTGATTGTTCGGCTGAGACGTCCCGTAAGACCATTCGTTTGTGGGTGGTAGGCGGTGGACAGCTTGTGCTTAGTGGCACAAGAACGGAGGAGGTCGTCCACAACTCGAGAAAAGAACGAGCGGCCGTGGTCTGTAAGTAACTGTCGAGGTGCACCGTGCTGGAGAATGGCGTCGTGACGGAGAAAACTGGCGACGTCAGTTGCCAAACTAGTCGGCAGCGCCTTTGTTATCGCGTAGCGTGTCGCGTAATCGGTAGCGACAGCGATCCACTTATTCCCTCTAGTCGTCGTCGGAAAAGGGCCAAGCAGGTCAAGGCTTACACGAAAGAAAGGTTCAGGGGAAACTTTAATTGGATGTAGTCGTCCGACAGGTGGCAGAGGAGGTTTCTTCACACAATTCACACAAGGTGGCAGGGAAGGTTTCTTCTGTCACAATTCGCAAATTGTGACATAACGACTCACAGAGCGGTAGAGACCAGGCCAGAAGAACCGGCATCGTACACGGTCATATGAACGCAAAACTCCAAGGTGATCGTTGGTGCATCGTGAAGTTGTTCGAGAACGACGGATCGCAGATGATGAGGAAGGACAAGGAGCAACTCAGGGTCATCAGGGCTGATATTGCGGCGGTAAAAGATTCCGTCATGCAGCACGAACATGCGGCACGTGCCGTCAGCGCTGCCAGATTGCACTCCGGCGATGATGAACTGTAAGGATGCGTCGCGTTTTGCTCAGAAAGCATATCGGTCATGTCAGTCAAAGCCATCACGCAAGTGACCGTATCATGCGCAACAGGATCGGGAGGATCCACGGGGTGACGCGAGAAGCAGTCAGCGATTTTGTGCAGACGTCCAGACTTATAGTTGACAACAAATGAAAATTGCTGGAGCCGCAAAGCCCAGTGACCAAGCCATCATGTGGGGTCCCGGAGGAATGGCAGCCAGCAGAGGGCGTGGTCGTCTGCAACGACCGAAAACGTGCGGCCGTACAAATATGGGCGGAACTTGGCGACAGCCCAAACTAAAGCCAAGCACCCGCTCGCTGATGGAGTAATCTTTCTCGAGAGGTCATAGCAGGCGGCTGGCCTAAGATATCACGCACTCGGTACCATTCTGCTGTTGGGCGAGAACAGCGCCGATGCCGTGGTCGCTTGTGTCACTGTGGACTTCGGTCGGTGCAGATGGATCAAAGTGGTCAAGTATGGGTGGGGTGGTCAGAAACCCGATCAGAGCGGCAAACGCGTGAGCTCGCTCAGGGCCCCATGAGAACGGCGTGTTTTCCTTAAGATCTGTCAAAGTCCGTGCAACGTCGAAGAAGTTTTTGACGAAACCGCGAAAGTAAGAACACAGGCCGACGAAGCAGCGCATGTCAGAAGCAGAACGTGCAACAGGGAAACTGCGAACGGTGCGAACTTTTTTCGAATCTGATTGTACACCGTATGCGCCGACGAGATGCCCCAACACGGTAATCTGACGGCACGCGAATTTTGACATTTCGTGGAGTTCAGTTGGATACCGGCTTTTCGGAATACCGCAAGAATTGCAGCGAGTCGGGTAAGGTGGCTGCCGAACGTGGTAGAATAAACAATAACGTCGTCAAGATAGCAAAGACAGGAGGTCGATTTGTAGCCCCACAGAAGGGAGTCCGTCATACGCCCAAATGTCGCAGGAGCATTGCATAGGCCAAAGAGCATCACTTTGAACTGATATAAACCATCAGGTGTGATGAAGGCCGTCTTCTCGCGGTCAATTTCATCAACTGATATCTGCCAGTAGCCGGATCGAAAATCAATGAACGAGAAGTATTTAACTCCGTGCAAGCAGTCTAAGGCGTCATCTATGCCTGGTAGTGGGTATATGTCTTTTCGGGTGATCTTCTTTAAATGGCGATAGTCGACGCAAAAACGCCAGGCACCACCTTTTTTTTTTTCACAAGGACGACGGGCGAAGCCCAAGGGCTGCCTGATGGTTCGATGACCCGATTGCGGAGCATTTTGTCCACTTCTGATAGAATGACTCGATGTTCAGCATGCGATACACGATAGGGACACCGCCGAATAGGATTCGTGTCTCCAGTGTTGATACAGTGGTGAAGAACAGATGTTTATCCTAAAGGTTTGTCGCCGAAATCAAAGATGGCCAGGTACAATTCTAAGAGGAGGGATATGTCCGTGGCCTGTGCAAAGGTGAGGTCAGGTGCAATCATCTTCGCGAAGTCATCCGTTAGGGAACCAGAGCTGTAAGCTGCAATTGGTGCTAAAAAACAGCTCTCGGCATTCAGACATTCAATGCTAAATTCGTAAGTATTAGAAACGCTGGCCTAGAACATGCCAGCTTGAAGCGCTGAAATTCAGAAGTGGAAGAACGATGCCGTTATTTGCAGTCGTGACCAGCGTATGTGGAAGAGTAACGTGCCGGTTCAAAAGCAAGTCGATGAAGGGGGAAAGACATATTCACCGTCAGGAATCTGTGGCTGTGCGGTCAAAGCGACGTAAATGACTGCCTCGGGTGATAGACGCACATCTCGAAGTGCGGTGGAGACGAACACAAGTGCGGTGGAGCGGTGCTTGGAGCATTCGTGATTTGAGGCTGTTCCAACTTAAGAACGCTGGTTGCGCAGTCGATGAGAGCGGAATGATGGGATAAAAAGTCCAATCCAAGGATAACGGGGTGAGGGCAGTTGCCGATCACAGCAAAGAAAACAGAAGTAGGGCTGCCGGCTACACTTAAACGCGCATTGAACATTGCAAGAACAACCAGCACGCCTCCGTCGGCCACACGAAGCACTCGGGCAACTGCTGGGGTGAGGACCTTCTTTAAACGTCTACGTAGGCTAGCACTCATAACAGATACGTGGGACCCAGTGTCGACGAGTGTTGGGCAGGTAAGCCGTCTATTTTAACGTCAATTACACTTTTCTTTGTGGGCACAGACAGAGGATTTGCTGCAGTAGTAGACAATGCAGCTCCACCTACGAAGGCTGCATTTCTTAGTTTTCCGAAAGGATGCGGCCAAAAGCCACAGAGGCCGAAAGACAACGTGGCTGCGGCGAACGGGAAGATGGGTGACGCGTTTGCGGGGAACGAAACTGGTGTCCGCGCGGCGATGGTGAGCGATTGTACCACGTGTCCCTAGCAGAGTTGTCGGCGCTGTTAGACTCGGCTTTGGCCGAAACATTGTGGGCATTTCCATTATAACGGCTCAGGTTGGTCGGCGTGCGAGGTCTTGAGGGCCACGAGTTGCGACAGTATCTGGTGACATGACCAATGCGGTGACAGGTGAAACATATCGGCTGTTCGTCCGCGGTTCTCCACTCAGTTGGGTTGCGATAACGTGGAAAGAAGCATCGGGGTGGAGTGAAAATAGTAGAAGGGCGTTCGTTGGCTTTGGGATTGGCGACAGCACAGACAAAATGTAATCCAATGTTTTCAAATTGCTGTCGAACGATGGCCTGCACGAGGGGAACTGAAAAAGGGGTAACATCAGGGCTACGCGAACAGAAAGCTGCGGGCGCCATCGCGTCCAGTTCACGTCGAACGATTCGCACCACGTCCTCTTATGTCGACGCATGCTGCTGTGCGGGCTGATCTTCACACGTCGACGTTGTGGTATTATTGGGAAGTCTGGTGAATGGTTGCAGGACGCGTCGGCTTTTGGCCTGCTCGAATTGACGGCACTCTTTGATGATAGCATCAACTGTAGAGCAGCTTTTGCAGATTAGCAGATTAAAGGCGTCATAAGCAATTTCCTTGAGCACATGCCCTAACTTCTCAGCCTCTGTCATGTCGTGATCGGCTTTACGACAGTGCGCCAGCACGTCGTGGAAATGCGAAACATAGGACTCCGTGGGGTATTGGTCACGGGAGGCCAGTTCCTGCTTTGCGGCAATATTACGGCCGGCTGGTTTGCCAAACAACTCTGTTTACTTCTCTTTGCATTGGTCCCAGCTGGCCAGCTCCTCTTCATTGTTTTCGAACCACACCTTTGCCGTGCCTCTTAGGTGCAACAACAGGTAAGCTAGCATAAGCGTAGGGTCCCATCTGTTGATTCCACTCACACGTTCGTACATAGCCACCCACTCTTCAACGCCGGCGCCATCAGTCCCGCAGAAGGTTCCGGGATCTTTGGGTTGCACAACCACAACCGAAGGGGACAGTGACGTAGCGGGTGTTGGTGACGTTGGAGGCGGCAACGACGTTGATCCCGGTGCTCACCGTCATTCATAGTGAGGACGGTGATGCGACGTCCACTGCGGAGCTCCGTTTCCAGTCTTGGTACACAGCACCTCCCCCCGATATGTTACGGGGATGTTGGGAGTATAAGAGTGTATTTACAATGTATATACAAGGAGAGTCTAAGGGGTTAAGATGGCTGACTAGTAGCGACACGCAGCAGCCAGCGTCTCGCGATCTTCTTCGTCCTCTCTCTTCGGTTATCCTTCCGTAACAATATATTGACACGTGTACTTATCTTTATCGGGCAACCACGTTTCGCCGCTATCGTTGTGCTATAAGTGTAGCCTGTTTTGTGGGCACAGGTTCGCCCAATAAAAGTTAGTTTTGTCTTTCACAGTATTACTACTGTGTTCTTCAACGTCACCACCACGTGACAATATACATATACGTATACATATATATATATATATATATATATATATATATATATATATATATATATATATATATATATATATATATATATATATAGTTTAACGCGCACTTGTACGTTGAGGACGCACGCACGGAGAAAACGATGCTTTATTTCATATCCTGCGGCCGGCATATATATATATATATATATATATATATATATATATATATATATATGCGTGCATGCGTGTGTGCGTGCGACACTCTGGCTGGTAATGCCTTCTCACGAGCAGTATATGTCGCATAAAGCCACCCAGAAAGGACCGCAGGACGGATTCTCCACCCTCTGCTTAGCGTCGAGCTATGCAGCCGCTTCTGGTGACTCCGATTACATGGCTGGCCAACTTAGTAACCCGTGGTTCTCTTGCGGGCCTGCCATCTCTTATTCACGTGAAGAAAAATGGAGCTGTCATTGTTCCAAGCCCAAATTTACCTAGCGGAAAGATAATGAAAGAAAACGGCAAATATAGATGTAGAGAATTTCGTTGGCGAGAAACGTGACAATGAATTCTGAGCAACGCGAATGCGCAATCAAGCCGAATGAAGAAAGAAAAGAAGAAAGGCGAGAGTCATCGGCATGAATAAGAGAAACTCCTCAGTTCTAATGTTCCTGTAACAGGAATGCTGGCAGCGGCGACAAAAGAGGAACAGAGCGCCTAACTTATTCAGTGCATCACGGACGGTCTAGGCAAGGCGCTTCCTCGCTCAGTTGCAAAGGTAAGAAGCCAGGTTCCGATTTCGTGAACAATTTTAGTCTCCAAGAATTTTAATACAAATCGCACAGAGATGCAATGGTTGCTCGAATACTAGAACAGGTATTTTGCTTGATGCGTTCGTCCCGGTTTACCAAGCGTAAGTGTAACACAATTATTAGCACACGCGCACGCGGGAAGATATATAAACAAGAGAGGAAGGAGCAGGCAACAGAATCGAGACTGCCAGCAATGCGGAGATGAAGGGATGAGGAAGAAAGGGAAGGAAAACAGGAGTGGCCACGAGAAGACTAATTACCTTGAGCAAAGTGGAGCAAATGGGACAGGGACCTATATACCATCATGCGCCGCACTGAAGGGAAGTATCAATTTAAATAAAGGTTACACGAGCAATGTGGTTACATACATAATCTCAAGAAAGTTGTTGTGGCGGTCACAGTGCGCTACACGGATAACGGCGAAGTATTAAGTACTGCGTACAAACTGGGAAAACAATCGCGCGTTCTCACCAACACCTACAAAGGGTGTCCCAACTATCATGCACTAAGATTTTAAAATATGCAAAATACCACGTAACTGGACAGAACAAAGGTAATGTTGTTTGCCATCGTTTGGAGATACTCAGACAATTCTTTTTTTTAATTCCGCCATTTCATTACAATTTCAGCCTTCCCATACAATTTTTGCTCGGTTGTCTCTATATATCTCCCTCAGCAGCTCCACAAAATCGTTATCTATGCCTTTTTGCTTGAAAATATCTCATAACAACTCCCTGTCTACGTTGTCGTAGGCTCGCTTAATATCTAGAAATGCTATTCATAAAGGTATATTCTGAGCTACTGAAATCTCTATGCACTGAGCTAGAACACAAATATTGCCTTCTAAGCGTCTGCCTGGTCTGAACCCATTCTGTAGTTCCCCCAGTGTATCATCTGTTTCTGCCCATGTAGACTGTTCTAATTTTATGGCTTGCATTGCCATTCTGCATAGCACCGACGTTACTGTAACCGGCCTGTACGAGCTCGTCCTATCCTTATCATCTTTGCCTTTGTAGATGAGGTTCACCTTGCTTTCACACCATCCATTTGGAATTTTCTCCGTTCTATTCACTTGCTCTGTGGTATTATTCAGCAGTGCCTTGATCTTTGAACCGATGTTCTTGATTAGCTGTATTGGGATTTCATTGAGTCCTGCGGCGGCATTATTAGGGACATTTTCTTCTGCTTTTCTTTAGAAAAAAGTTTCCATGGTAAATTTTGATCTCTCAGGTTTTTCTGTTGATACTGAATATGTTTTAGTCTGAAATAGGCTTTCTTTTGTGCCAAAGTTAGCCATAACCTTGTCGGTGATGTACCGAAGCACATCGTCTGCTTCGAAGATGTTACCGTCTTCATCCCTTATAGCCGTCTGCACTTTTAGTTGGAGCTGCGAGTGCTCTTATATGGTTCCAAAATCTTTTTGCTACACCTGTGTCTGTTGCGCGTAAGTCATACACCTAATGTTCACTTGTGTATTTAATTTTCCTTTGCGCGAGCTCACATGCCACCTTTTTTTCTCGGTATTTATTCCATCTTCGTGTAATCCCAGCGTTTTGGCTTCTCGATGATCCCTAGACGTCTGCTTACGCTCCTCTATAGCTTCCTTTCTTTCCTCGTTCCACCACTTACGTGGTTTCCAGTTTCCAATCCAACAGTTTTGTTGCCCTTGTGTGTCTTATCTCCTTCTGCATAACTTCTACCAGTACCTTATGTTCCCAGGTTGTTGCAGGAACGCCTCCATTTTCTTCTCTATGTTTTTTTTTCATTGTCATTTGCTTTTCATTCATTTTTATAAAATCTGGTGCTATTGGTTCGTGTTTTCCGTTAGTATCTCTTTCAAATTTTATGCTTAAGCGTTTATGATCGCTACCCGAGCTATGTTTTCCGCGTTCACCTATTATCATTTGGCGTAGTAGTTCGTAGACCGTTTCTGAGACTATGGTGTAATTGATACATGACTGCCTATTTCCGCACTGCCACGGTACTTGTCCATGACACTTATTCTTCCTCTTAGCTACTATAAGGTTCTGTTCATCGCACAAATCCAGTAGTAGAGAACCATTGTAATCAGCATATCCGTCTAAATCATTCATGTGCACATTCATATCTACCACCAATATCAGCTAGCCCGATTTCTTGAACTCATTATTATCTTGCACACACAGTAGTCACTCTATCTCGCTTTCCTCTTTCTATTCTCCCTTTCCCTCCCCCAGTTGAGGGCGGCAAACCGGACCCTCGTCTGGTTGACCTCCCTGCCTTTCCTCTCTTTGCTATCTCTCTCTTTCTCTTAATATTGCTTATAATTCAATCAATCAATTCCTTATTTTATCTCTGTTATCACTACCCGTCCACAGGTAAGCTACTCCCAGCCACGACTTCTTGCCTTGCCATGTGCCGCTAATTCATATATGCACCTTACGTGTCTTTTTTAGCCTTTGCCACTTCAGACAACGCCTAATTAGCATGCCTACGCCTCCACCTTTCCTTGCCGCAGTCATTCTGTTGCACCCTGTCCACACAAAACGGTCAATAACAGGTGGCTGCTCCAAATCTCGTAAATGCGTTTCGGTCAAGGCTTCGTCATGCAGCTGCTTTTGAATTTCCAGCCATTCTTCCTGCTTGCGACCAGCCTGCATATTTATGTAACAGATTTTACCTTCTATATTCTTGCACTTTGTGCGTTTTTGCCTAACTCCTTGTGGTCCAATTCTGCCCATTACCAGTGTGCCCTACATTCAGTACTTAATCTTCCTTCCTGATTGCCTGCGGCCCGCCTAAGGACGTTGCAGCACGCGCCACGAACCTACGTCCAACCGGTGCTGCTACGCTTTCGCTAAAGCGTATCCCGTCACGCACAAAAGTACCTTCGCGGCCTGCTCGGTGCAGCCTGGGTTGATGTCAATGAGTGTAAAAATCATTGCCTTAGCTAGCGTCCAAATTTCCCTGTTTACTGCAAGCACTGTCCTTTCAATTGCATACCCCAGCCTTTCAAGCTCTGGCACCGTGCACACTGCAATCGGTACTTCCTTTGAAACATTCCGCAGGTAGCTGACCCCTTTGGCTATTTGCTTCGCGATCCCTGCTCTTCGTCTTTGCAGTGCGTCAATCATTCCACTCATTATTACCACTAGGCGCCTCTCCTCCATTGTAATAAACCAGAAGAAAGGGGGTTAACCGAGGGGCTCGATTGTTATTAATCATATTATAAGAAGCCAACAAACACTGACACCAAGGACAACACAGGAGAAATTACGTGTACTTAATAAAGCGTGGCGTAAATCATTACACAGTTGATCCTTACTTTCGCGTTAGCGAGCTAAACGTTCTTACTTGACATTTTCCGTGAGATAAGGGTAGCGCTGCCTATACCTGGCTATAGGGGCGCATGACGTAGAAGCCAATGTTCACCTTCTTTCGTCGAGGCAAGTTTGCAACTCAAGAGCAGGAGCAGCTGTGGACATTGACGAGCAGCGCCTGGTGTCCCATCACGGTAGCAATGAGCGCGTGCCTCCGCGCCAAGTAGGCGCCTGCTGCGCGGTAGCTGCGCCTCTGCTGCGTGAAGGGTGCGAAGCTTCGGACTTGGTTGAGGGTGGTGCGGCATTCGTGCCCGTGAGACCCGGGGCCCCCAGATTATTGTGTGGTTACGTGGTTCACCTTAATGGACACTACTACACCGATAATGAAGATTGACTATTTTCAAACTCCTAAATTATCAGTTATACGGCGAGTGATAGGCATACAAGTGGATCACTACCGTCTCGAGTGCAGAATTTCGAATTAGTGGCCTGCCCCCCGCCCCTTGCTCGTTCCGCCACCTTGACGCATGCCTTGACCACTCTTTTGACCGATGCGGCTTCACCGGGTTTCCTATGAAAATAAAAAAGTCGCAATTTCAACCGAAAGGCAATGCATCTATTGCGATAGCAAATCAGTAGACAGCTCTACAAATTAAGAATTCAAGTTTTATCTGCCGTATAAACTTACAAACATTCGCTTACTAAATTAACAGGAACGGTGTCACGCGCGCACATGTAGACATGAACGCATCTCACTCGATGGCCGCGGAGACTCGCTGTCAGAACGGTGAAGTCGGGAAGTGCGGCAGCAGCAGCGAGCGAATTGACCGTCGGGCTGCCCCTCGCTTCAACGCAAACTAAACGTCGAAAGCACAGCGCATTCGAAGCTAGCGACACTCGGCGCGTGGCATACTTCGTCCACATAGCAGATCGCTTCGAAGATTAGGCCCGCGCGGCCGCGCACTTCGATCACGTCGCAGTCCGCTTTCAAGATGCGGCGCCGGCGCGGTCGGGCCGTAAGCAGCAGCCGCTGGAGCAGCCGCCATAAGCGGGAGATACACCACCAACCCACCATGAAACTGTGTATGGGAGGCAGATATTACTAGTCACTTTCAAAGCTGTATGCATTTAGAATTAATCTATAACATGGAATAAACAAAGCTTGTGGGATAAAGCAAAACATAGGCGATAAAAAATTCACCGACGATTACGATACTCCCTAATGCGAAATTTCAGCGCGGCTCTATATGTGTTTTCATTTCGCGATACATTGTGGCATTGGGCCGATCATCGCAACGACCGGCAGAGCGGCAACGCGCGGCGCTATATATAGACCGTCCGCACAGTTGTTGCTTCCCGGAAACTTCAGCGTATGCAATCGTAATCTTTACCGGGAAACGCTTGCGGTGAACGCTATGCGCGAAGGGTTCTTTTTTTCTTTCCGCTTTCCTACTCACGCTTCCGCTGCGCCCTCCTCCTCGGCTTTGTTCCTCTCGTTCTCTTTGCTTTTGCCGTCTTTCATCCGCCGCTGCGTTCCGCGATCACTCTTGCATCCTTCACTCGGTTACCCCCAGTGAGGACGAGGCACGCCAGCGCTCAACGCCAGAACGGGCGCCTAAGAACTGCGCTCTAAAATGATATGCCGTGCGTCCCTCGCCACGTCCAAGTTGCAATCCCACCGCCTGTACTTCGGCCGGCCACATGCTGCATACCGCACTGTCATAGCTGGAAGGACCTGCTGCGTCACGGTGCGAGACAAGTTTTCCCCCTCGCCAGAAACCGGCGTAATTGCGCACCCTAGCAGTGCTTTTTTTCCTTACCCCTTAACTACAACGATTAAGCTAGAGTGACTTCGCGGCAACTCTTGAAACGAAATCGCAGACCATTGCGCCACTCTGAGAATCACATACAGATGCACTACTAAGGGGAACTTTGCAGAGACACTTGGTTTCGCTTATGGAAACTACAGTTTTTTCCGCGTAATCGAAATGCCAGCCGATTTATTCCCAGCGCCAGTGTGTTTCATAAAAGCACAACGTCATTCAGGAACCTTCGAATGCCGAGGGAAGCGAAATTTTGTTTAAACTTAGAAGTTGAAAACCTTGTTCCCAGCGCCAGTGTGTTTAATAAAAGCAGAACGTCATTCAGGAACCTTCGAGTGCCGAAGGAAGCGAAATTTTGTTTAAACATAGAAGCTGAAAACCTTGTTCAAAATGAAAGAACAAGAAGGAAGACCAGTAGCCTTCCTGCCATGTTTCTAACGACAACGCTTAGAGGGTATTTCTTTTTCTTTTGTTTATTTGCGAGAGTGACACAGATAGATGTCCATTAGTAAATAAATGCGAGAAACTGTTACCACTAGATTGTTAAGAGAAGGAATGAACGCACGCCCAATGTCGTCGTGTCTCTCAACCGAAACATCTTAGAGTGATGTAGTGAGCATTAGGCACTGGTCGGTTTTGATCGCTGGCCAACAGAGTAACTTCTGTTGGGCTATCGGTAGCGTCCGAGGGAAGACGTCGTCATGAAAATCAATTAGTAATCACACTGTGAATTATTTAGTAATTAACTAAGCAACTACACCTTACAACTAAAAGGGCTATAGTAACTAGTAATCACCAGTTATAAACCTACTACGCTAAGTGGTCCCTGTTTTACACACGATATCCTCTTGGATATCAAATTAGATGCCATAAAACGAGTGATTCAACTGCGCTAACTGGGAACTGGTATGATTAAGTCAACAGTGAAAATGAATCACTTATTTTACATGTACAAATATGGCTTTCATTCGTGGAAGTCTCCACTGATATCAAAAAGTGATTAAACGGCTATTTCTTTGGTTAACGCTCCTGACTGATTACTGCCGGTCATTAAAGATCACTAGTGATACGCTCAGTGCGATGTTAATTCTCGCAACGTCATATGGCTCAGCGTCATGGATATCAAATGAAAAGTCATGCAAACTGTGACTCATTTATAATATATTTGATATTGTAACGATGACTCAACTAGTGATCATAAATCGCTTTGTTTAATATGACAATGGTAGCCTTCATTCGTGCACGTTGTCATTGGAATCAATCCAAAAGTGATTACACGAGTATTTTTGTTACCGTTGCTAACTGATAGCGCCCTTTTATCAGTCATGTCTAGTAATAAGCTTTGTTGGATGTACTCGTCTTTTGTACAGTGTAGCGTCATGGATATCAAATCAAAAGTCACATAAACAGTCATTGAATTATAAGTTGGAGATCGTAATATTGAGTAACTGGCGATCCAAAATCCCTTCCTTTTGTATCACAGTGTTCGCTTTCATTCGTTCGAATCGTCTTAGGCATCACTCATGCAATCATTATATGAGTATATTTGTTTACTATGTCTCATTGATGATGTCGAGCCATTGGTGATCACTAATGATATATCCAGTTCAATGTGCTCATATTTTTAAACAGCATGGTGTCATTGATATAAAATGTGAAGTCCTAAAAATGGTGATTCCAATATGATAACTAGGAGCTGAAAGGATTGAGTCAGTGATCACGATTCGCTTTGCTTAGTATGATAGTGGTTGTTTTTGTTCCTGATTATCACTTCTATGAGTGCCATTATAAATTTCTTTTTTCTTACTATACAGCAAACAGGATCGAAGTACTGATAATTACGAGTAATTATCTTCATTTCAGTGTTCCCGGATATTTACAAATCTCAACATTATAGACATCAAGTGAAAGGTTTCTTAAAGGGCGATTCAATTTAATTACCTAAGAACTGAAACGTTTGAGTCACTAGTGATTACAAATGTGAATAGTGAGGTGGGAATAATGGGGCATGAGCTTATAGTCATCATTAGGTGCTCTGTAATGAAGATAATCAACAAGTTGTTCTAGTAATTCAAACTGTGATTGCTTCATTGACTGACAGACTGTTTGATTGGTTTAATGATTTATTGATTGGCATACCCGGGAATTTCAGATGCAATCACCGCAACGCACCAGCGCAACTCAACGGGCAGCATTTTTAAAAATGATAATTCAACAGCTTTCAGTTTGCAATTTCGAGTGATTATGCCTTTCCAATAACAAGCGTATTTACGCTACTTGTTAGTAACTTTCCCGTTGCTTGATATCAGTGTTTTCATTATGACCAAAAAACTGCCATAAAGCAGCAAATACTACAAAAGACTCAATACAACACGCCAAAAATACGATGCGACAGTGACCAGCAGAACGTTCAGTTCATTGCTCGAAGTCTCGTTCTTCTATGGTCTCAGCCACCGCGTTGGCTAACCCGAGAAATTGTTTTCATGATACATCGCCCCTCGCAAGGTCTTACGAAGTTTACCGATGTTATGACATCGTCATCCTCGATGCTATCAAGTTGCCTGCAGCCTAAGTTACATACTGATGCCGTCCACGTATCTAGTCTGGCAATGTATGATTCGGCTACTTCATTCACATTCTAACAAGCGATGTTGCTGTGCTTCCGCTACCCCAACGGTCATGTTACGGAGCCAGTTGAGAAAGAGGCCGGTGCATGGAAAACCCTTACAGCTGAAGTTTTTTTGAGCTGTTAGCGGACTACCTTGCTTGCCTGCAGGTGCACCTATACCAGTTGTTTTTTTTACAGAGACTTTCAGCTATGTTTTGAAATATCTGCTTGAAATAAAAGGACGTTTCCTTCAGATACATATCGAACGCGGGATGACAGGTGATACGAGGCAATTTGCACCTATTTAACAATACTGTAATAAATAACTCCTAAACTTTTTATTTCAGCCGCCTCATTGGAATGGGCCATTGGAGCCAATCTCTGTACAAATCATAGGTGCAAACCATTTCATTTTTTGGATCCGGAAAAGAAATTACGATTGCTCGCGGAACTGTGGCCATACACCAATGCCTAACCAATGCCTAACCAGGACGCGTCTGCATGTAAAAGAAGTTTCTGGAATGTTATCGATTGTTCCATCCGCTGTCTTCCCCTGCAATTTGCTTAATCTGATTGAATGTATGCGCGACGCGAATAGTGTAGAACTTTGTGGAAGACACGCGGGTCTCAGCGGTTACTCTGGAATATTCGACGACTCATCTATAAAAGCCGACGCGCTTGACCCGCTGATCAGATTTTCGACGATCGCCGACTGTGTTCGCCGCTATCGTTGTGCTTTAAGTGTAGCCTGTCTTTGTAGGCACAGGTTCGCCCAATAAAAGCTAGTTTTGTCTTTCACAGTATTGCTACTGTGTTCTTTAACGGCACTACCACGTGACATCTGGTGGAGGTGCTTTTCGTCCATTTTCGGACGCCCCCAACAAGCCGTGATCCAAGCCCGGACCGCAAAGAGAGCACCAACGTAGTCCCGGACCATCGAGCAAGCCGTCTTCTACAACAGCTGCCCCCGGAGCAAGGACTTCTACCTGAGAAGACCAAAAAGATTGTGGCCAAGACAACCACAATGGCAGCCCCAGTGTCAGCCTTCGTACTTCGACAACCCAGAGAGCCCCCTACCTTCCGTGGAGCTACGTTGGAGTATCCTGAAACCTGGCTCGAAACCTTCCAAAGGATCTGAACCTTCAACAACTGGTCATCTGAGGATAAGCTACGACATGTGTACTTCTCCTGGGAAGACGCCGCGAGGACTTGGTTCGAGAACCGGGAGTCCACCCTTGCAACATTGGAGCTGTTCCGCAGTAGCTTCCTGAGGACGTTCACGAGCGTTGTCCGAAAAGAAAGGGCCGAAGTTCTGCTGGAAACCCGAGGCCAACTACCCAATGAGACCATCGCCATCTTCACGGAAGAGATGACCCATCTTTTCCGGCACGCCGACCCGGAAATGTCCGAGGAGAAAAAAGTGCGTTTCTTGATGCGAGGTGTAAAGCAGGAACTTTTCGCCCGACTATTCCGAAACTCACCGAAGACCATAGCTGAGTTCCTGACAGAGGCTACGACGATTAAGAAAACTTTAGAAATGCGCACTAGGCAATATAACCGCCAAGTGCTCACGCCTCAGTGCGCCATCCAAGCGCTGGGCTCCGTTGATCTGCAAGAAACCATCAGGGCCATTGTGTGCGGATAATTGCGCAAGGTCTTGCTTTCGTCGCAGCCTCAAGTTGCTTCGATCGCTGACATCGTGAAAGATGAGGTTCAGCGATCGCTGGGAGTTCCTGAGGTGCAACCTCAATTACCGCGTCCCCCGCCGGAAGCAATGACCTACGCCCCCGTCGCACGCCGTCAAGGTCCCCCTCCGCGACCACGCCAGGGCCCTGTAACGCCGCAATTCCGTCATCCGCCGCCGCCGCCGCCAGCACGGCCACCCAGCGCTCCTACGCGAGGAAGACGGACATTTGGCGCGCTCCTGACCACCGCCCGCTCTGCTTCCACTGCGGCGAAGCCGGTCATGTGTAACGCCGATGCCCATACCGCGACCTGGGATTGGGAGGCTTCGCAGTCAACGCACAGCGCCCGAGGGAAGGTGAACGCCCTCATGACATCGCCGACTACCTCGCCGCTACTCAGTGGAGCCCTGGACGACCGTCCCGTTCGCCGTCACCAGGCCGCTACCTGTCGCCGCAGCGCCGTCCATACACTGGCCCAGCCCGGGGACGGTCAGCGAGCCCATATCCGTAAAACTAAAAGCAGCAACCGATGGAGGTGCGGTTGCTGTTCGTCGAACTGACGAAGATCCTCCGCCACCAACGAGGACGCCGAAGACACTACCTCGACGACATAACGACACGCCGCCGTCTCGATGAAGTGTGGAAGCAAAGAATACGACGACGAAAGACGACTTGACGACGTCCCATACCAGCGACAGGTCAACGCGACACAGCCGTGATCCGACGCTAAGACCTAACTGTAACGCAAGACAAAGAACCACCGACCTCGACGTGCTTATCGACGGCCACGCAGTCACCGCCTTAGTCGTCACAGGGGCCGATTACTCCGTCATGAGTGGAAACATCGCCGCCCAGTTGAAGAAGGTTAAGACTGCATGGGAGGGCCCTCAAATTCGGGCCGCTGGAGGACACCTCATTACGCCGACTGGAATCTGCACGGCAAGAATTACCCTTCATGACCGGACTTACCTTGCCACCTTCGTTATCCTCCAACAGTCTTCACGAGACGTCATTCTCGGCATGGACTTCCTGAACCAACACGGTGCAATCATAGACCTGAAGTCAAAATCGATAACGCTGTCGGAAGATCAAGCGATACCGCCGGAGAGCTGTCGTAGTCACCACGCCTTGAGTGTGCTTGAAGATCAAGTGAGCATCCCGCCGTGCTCCAGCATTATTTTTTCCATCGGCACCGAAACACCCGCTGACGTAGAAGGTGTCATCGAGGATTCGACAAACACCAGTTGCAAAGCATCGCATAATAACGGTGATGTAACGTGGTAGGGATGTTAAAGAACACAGTAGCAATACTGTGAAAGACAAAACTAGCTTTTATTGGGCGAACTTGTGCCCACAAAGACAGGCTACACTTAAAGCACAACGATAGCGGCGAACACAGTCGGCGATCGTCGAAATTCTGATCAGCGGGTCAAGCGCATCGGCTTTTATAGATCAGTCGTCGAATGTTCCAGAGTAACCGCTGCGACCCGCGTGTCTTCCACAAAGTTCTGCACTATTCGCGTCGCGCATACATGCAATCAGATTACGCAAGTTACGGGGAAAGATAGCGGATAGAACCATTGATAACATTCCAGAAACTTCTTTTACATGCAGGCGCGTCCTGTGCTGTGCGATAACATTTGTTAGGTGGTGAGAAGTGGTCGCCCGATAACGATAAATAAGTACACGTGCCGTTACCCCCCTCTTAAAAGGCATCGTCCCGATGCTACGAATATAAGAGAGCGAAACACAAAAGGACGCCTATTAAACAAAAGTGACAAAACAATGAAAAGAAACAAAGTCAAAAGGTCAGTTACGCGAAGTCCCGAAGTTCATTAATGCTGGTAGTACGGATTGAGTCGCACAACGTGGATTACTTCAGGTCGTGAGCGGCGGCGCTGTGATAGCGAAATGCCGTCTGGCACGACCTCACAGTCCAGTGCGCCAATACGTCGGATGATCTTGTACGGTCCGAAATAGCGACGCAAAAGCTTCTCGCTCAGTCCTAGTCGGCGTATAGGGGTCCAAACCCAAACACGGTCACCGGGCTGGTACTCGACGAAGCGTCGTCGGAGGCTGTAGTGTCGGCTGTTGGTACACTGCTGGTTCTTGATCCGTAGCCGGGCGAGCTATCAGGCTTCTTCGGCGCGCTGGAGATAGGTCGCGACGTCAAGATTCTCTTCGTCGGTGACGTGCTGCAGCATGGCGTCGAGAGTCGTCGTCGGGTTCTTGCCGTAAACTAGCTTAAACGGCGTGATCTGTGTTGTTTCTTGCATCGCCATGTTGTAAGCAAAGGTTACGTACGGCAGGACCGCGTTCCACGTCTTGTGCTCGACGTCGACGTACATTGCTAACATGTCGGCAAAGCTCTTGTTCAGGCGCTCCGAGAGACCATTCGTCTGCCGGTGGTAGGCAGTTGTCCTCCTGTGGCTTGTATGGCTGTAGAGCCGAATGGCTTGAGTGAGCTCTGCTGTAAACGCTGTTCCTTTGTCGGTGATGAGGACTTCTGGGGCACCATGTCGCAGCAGAATGTTCTCGACGAAAAATTTCGCCACTTCGGCTGCACTGCCTTTCGGTAGAGCTTCAGTTTCAGCGAAGCGGGTGAGATGAAGGTGAAGATGGGTGAAGCCCCACGACTATCCACTTATTTCCGGATGTTGACCCCGGAAACGGTCCCAACAAACCATCCCGGTCTTCTGAAATGGTGGTGGGCAAGGAGGTTTGATCGGCTGTAGTAATCCTGCTGGCCTTATCAGTGGTGTGTTGCGTCGCTGATAGTCTCGGCATGTGTTGACGTAACGGGCGACGTCGGCGGTAAGACGCGGCCAGTAATATCTTTACTGTATCCTCGACAGCGTTCGGGAGAATCCGAGGTGCCCAGTGGTTAGATTGCCATGTAGGGCGTACAGTACTTCTGGACGCAGCGCTGACGGTACAACAAGAAGGTAGCTGGCGCGAACTGGTGAGAAGTTGTTCTTTACGAGCAAGTTGTTTTGTAATGTGAACGAAGACAATCCGCGCTTAAAAGCCCTAGGTACTACGTCGTTGTTCCCTTCCAAACACTCGACGAGGCCTTTTAGCTCCCTGTCTGCTCGTTGTTGTTTAGTGAAGTCTTCTGCGCTTATTATTCCGAGGAAGGCGTCGTCATCCTCGTCATCTTCCGGCGGGGGATCGATGGGGGCGCGTGATAGGCAGTCGACGTCAGAGTGTTGTCGTCCGGACTTGTAGATTACTGTGACGTCATATTCTTGCAGTCTGAGGCTCCACCTTGCCAGCCGTCCTGAAGGGTCCTTTAAGTTAGCTAGCCAACACAACGCGTGATGGTCGCTGACGACTTTGAATGGCCTGCCATATAGGGAAGGGCGGAATTTTGCTGTAGCCCAAATGACGGCGAGGCATTCCTTTTCAGTCGTAGAATAATTGCATTCAGTTTTTGACAGCGACCGGCTAGCATATCACCCGTTCATGTCCGCCTTTCTTCTGGACTAGGACGGCACCGAGAGGCCACTGGCGCCAGTGTGGATTTCGGTATCGGCATCTTCGTCGAAATGTGCAACTACCGGCGGTGACTGCATGCGTCGTTTTAGTTCTTGAAATGCGTCTGCCTGCGGCGTTTACCACTTGAACTCGACATCAGATTTGGTTAGATGCGTTAGCGGCTCAGCGATGCGTGAAAAGTCCTTTACAAAGCGCCTGTAGTAGGCACACATCCCAAGGAATCTACGCACGGCCTTCTTGTCGATGGGCTGCGGGAACTTTGCGATGGCAGCTGTTTTCAGCGGGGTGGGGCGTACTCCGGATTTGCTGATGACGTGGCCTAGGAACAGAAGCTCATCGTAAGCGAAGCGGAACTTTTCTGGTTTCAGAGTGAGCCTTGATGATTTGATGGCCCCTAGTACTGTCGCAAGCCGCCTAAGGTGACCGTCGAAATTTCCGGCGAAGACGACGACGTCATCCAAGTAAACAAGACAGGTCTGCCACTTCAATCCTGCTAACACCATGTCCATGACGGGCTGGAACGTTGCAGGCACCGAGGACAGTCCGAATGGCATAACCTTGAACTCGTAGAGGCCGTCTGGTGTGATGAAGGCAGTCTTTTCGCGATCTCTCTCGTCGACTTCTATTTGCCAGTAGCCAGACTTGAGGTCCATCGACGAGAAGTATTTAGCGTTGCAGAGCCGATCCAATGCGTCGTCTATCCGTGGAAGGGGGTATACGTCTTTCTTCGTGATCCTGTTCAGTCGACGATAATGCACGCAGAAGCGTAGGGTTCCGTGCTTTTTCTTGACCAGGACTACTGTGGGTGCCCACGGGCTTTCCGACGGCTGGATGATATCGTCGCGCAGTATTTTGTCGACTTGTTGCCTAATAGCTTCACGTTCTCGCGTCGAAACGCGGTAAGGGCTCTGGCGGAGTGGTGGAGCGCACTCTTCGGTTATGATGCGATGCTTTGCAACTGGTGTTTGTCGAATCCTCGATGACGTCGAAAAGCAGTCTTTGTATCGTCGGAAAAGACTTCTGATCTGTTGTTGCTTACTCATAGGAAGACTTGGATTTATGTCGAAGTCTGGTTCGGGGACTATGCTCATCGGGGTAGATGCGGCAGAATCCGAGAGGACAAAGGCATTGCTGGTTTCCCCAATTTCCTCTATATACGCGATTTTCGTGGCCCTTGTTGATGTGCTTGAACTCTTGGCTGAAGTTTGTTAGCATAACTTCCGCTTTCCCTCCGTGGAGTCCAGCGATCTCTCTTGCGACGCAAATTTCAGGGTCGAGCAGTAGATGTTGGTCGCCCTCGATGATTTGAAGGCGTCACAACAGTACAGTCTACATAACATAATTCACAAACACATGCATATATACAGCGACATTGAAATGAAGGGAACAATAAAAGCGTTAATAACGTCCAACAAAGCCGCTGTCTTAAAGAAAAGTCTTTAGTGCTTTTAAAGCGCTCTTCTGCAAGGACGTTGTTAGCCAAGGACCCAAAAGTTTCCTTAAACTGAAAGGCCTGCAGTCTAATTCAGTTAGGGTTAATTTAAGTCGGCTTCTTGGTGTGTCGTGATGAGGGCAATCTAGAAGGAGGTGATATATATCTTCGTCTACAAATCCACAATCACATTCGGGGCTTTCCGCACAGCCAATTCTGTAAGAAATGCTTTGTGTAGGCAGTGCTAGCCTTAATCGATGAACAAGTTTCCATAGTTCTGTCTAATGACAATGAAAACTTGAATTCAATAAACTGATCAATATGGCATAAGTCCGAGCTCTGAGAATTCTCGTCAAACCAAGTGTTTCTACACATTTTTAAAGACGTTGTCCTTGTAATGCAGCGTAATTCATTCTTTGATATTGGGAGCGGACCCGCATCATCATTGAGGTGTGCTTGCCGTGCTGCTTCATCGGCTCCTGTGTTGCCAGGAATGTTGCGATGTCCTGGTATCCACTCGAATGCTATTGCATAGTTCGCTTCGCTTGCCTTTGTGAGGTTTTGAAGTGTCTCGTATGTTATACCATCACTGAATGTTCTCCCTCTTGTGCTGCAGTGTGATGTTAGAGCCGCCTGTGAATCGCTGAAACTTACCCATTTTTGCGCATCTCTTACTGGCAATATAAATTTTATCGCACATAGGATTGCGAACAGTTCAGCCATTGTGGACGAAGTCGGACGAGATAACTTAAATGATTCTTGTTTGTTGAGGTGCGGTATAATGAATGATGAAGTTGAAGAGGTTGCTGTACTGGAGCCGTCTATATAGACGTGTGTGCATCCTGAATACCGCATATATATCTGGTAAAGTGCTAGTTGTTGAGCATCTTGAATGAACATGTCTCTTTTTTTGAATATTCCGTCTACTGACAATTCGATTTCTGGAAGTATAAGCAGCCATGGAGGATATTCGACATCTGAGTTCCAAAATTAATTTCTTGGCAATATGTGAAGATTTTCTGGAATTTCTATATGAACATAACTTCTATCTCGTTTCATTATGCCTAGAGTCAATGGGTGGCATTTATGCTGTGTTTGAAGACGGAAATAATGTCCGCATGTTTCTGTAGTTCGCCTAACTGGAAATGGTCATTGGCGTGCCTCAGCTATTACAAGAGAGCTAGAAGTCGCTCGTGGAACTCCTAGACATATGCGTTGTCCTCTAGCAAAGAGTCTTTGAAGTCGCTCTTCTGACGTGTGGGAAACTCCTTGTAAGATAGGCGCGGAATAAGCAATTTTTTGTATTAATGCATTGTAAACAGTCAGCATGGACGATAGTGATCCGCGCATGATGTGCCTGCAAGCCTGCGAAGTAGTCACTATGACATTGACCTCGTTTTCGAGTTTTTTTTTTTATGTGGGGTCCTAGGATAGCTGCCACACAAGTATTATGCCAAGACATCGATGCTGTTTGACCATCATCAGAGGGTTTCCTTCCAGATTAAGAGTGAAATTTTTGAACTGCATCCGAGTGAAGGGCAATACAGCTGTCTTTGCGTGAGACAGAACCATTCCTCTCTAACTCGAAAATTGGTTAATGATACTTATGCCGTCTTGCGATGCCATCTGAAGTAGTTGAGCTTTAAACCCAGATGTCCAAGTACACACATCATCTGCATACCGTGAAAACTTTAACTGTGATGGCAATCTTCTTGTTAAATCAGCCATGACGCAGTTAAAAAGAAAGGGGCTGAGTACGCTTCCCTGTGGTACTCCCTGTTTGACAACATGTTCAGCACTCTTTCCTTCACCCGTCTGAACAAATATTTTGCGACCTGATAAAAATTCAGCAATCCATCGCAAGGACCTGCCAGAAAGGCCAAGTTCCACCATGCTTAGCAAAACATGAACGTGACTAACAGTGTCAAATGCCCTCTTGATGTCTACGAATACTGCTATCGTCATGTATCCACGTGCACGCTCGTGTTCCACACAGGTTACTACATCTAATATTGCATCCATTGTGCATCTATGTTTTCTGAAACCTACAAAGTAGTTGGGCAACACATCCGTTTCTTTACACCACCACTGAAGCCGCGCGTCAATCATTTTCTCCATTACTTTGCATAAACAACTTGTGAAACTAACTGGGCGGAAGGATTCAAAGCACAAGGGCGTCTTACCCGGTTTAAAAATTGGTATGCTTCGAGTGACTTTCCAAGAGTCAGGTACGGTTTATTCTATCCATAAGTTATTATAAATATTATTATAGAGAAAGCGTTTGATTCAGTCGAAATCTCAGCAGTCATGGAGGCATCACGGAATCAGGGTGTAAACGAGCCGTACCTAAAAATACTGAAATATATCTATAGCGGCTCCACAGCCACCATAGTCCTCCATAAAGAAAGCAACAAAATGCCAATAAATAAGGGCGTCAGACAACACGATACGATCTCTCCAATGCTATTCGCAGCGTGTTTACAGGAGGTATTCAGCGACCTGGATTGAGAAGAATTGGGGATAATAATTAATGGAGAACACCTTAGTAACTTGCCATTCGCTGATGCTATTGCCTTGCTTATTAACTCAGGGGACCAACTGCAATGCATGCTCACTGACCTGGAGAGGCAAAGCAGAAGGGTGGGTCTTAAAATTAATCTGCAGAAAACTAAAGTAATGTTTAACAGTCTCGGAAGAGAACAGCAGTTTACGATAGGTAGCGAGGCACTGGAAGTGGCAAGGGAATACATCTACTCAGGACAGGTAGTGACCGCGGAGCCAGATCATGAGACTGAAATAATCAGAAGAATAACAACGGGCTGGGGTACGTTTGGCAGGCATTCTCAGATCATGAACAGCAGGTTGCCATTATCCCTCAAGAGAAAAGTATATAGCAGCTGAGTCTTACCAGTACTCACGTACGGGGCAGAAACCTGGAGGCTTACGAAAAGGGTTCTACTTAAGTTGAGGACGACGCAACGAGCTATGGAAAGAAGAATGATGGGTGTAACGTTAAGGGATAAGAAAAGAGCAGATTTGGGTGAGGGAACAAACGCGAGTTAATGACATCTTAGTTGAAATCAAGAAAAACAAATGGGCATGGGCAGGACATGTAATGAGGAGGGAAGATAACTGATGGTCATTAAGGCTTATGGAGAGGATTCCAAGGGAAGGGAAGCGTAGCAGGGGGCGGCAGAAACTTAGGTGGGCGGATGAGATTAAGAAGTTTTCAGGGACAACATGGCCACAATTAGTACATGACCGGGGTAGTCGGAGAAATATGGGAGAGGCCTTTGCCCTGCAGTGGGCGTAACCATGATGATGATGATGATGATGATGATGATGATGATGGGATTTGTACCTGTCGGTCCGAGGTTTCTTAGCATATTGTACGTAATGCCGTCCGGCCCAGCAGCGGACCTTTGGCGACATGATGCAATTGCACATTGAAGCTCGCTTAATGTGAAAGCATGATCTAATTGAGGATGTTGGGCCCAGTAGCAAGCAATAATTTTTTGCTTAGTTAACACTACTGAAATATTAAATTCTGCACATTGCGATGAAAAAGCAGGTCTGGAAGTAAGCTCACAAAATTCATCTGCAACTATAATTTCACGCGTGCCCCTAGCTACAGCGAGAGCACGAAATGGGAGCTCGTGGTTACAGGTCCGCTTAAAGAACGAATTACTAGAAAAATTCGTGGGACAGATGTGTGAGAAGACAGCGTGCCACAGAAATCGCGCCAGCGCCGTTTGTCTAAATTTTCCATGCGTCTGCACATTACATTGTGTATTTTCCGAGCGTTTCTGTATGCTTCTAAACTACCGCTTCGTCAGTACGCTCTTTCAGATTGGCTTCTGATGGCTCTTAGGTGTTCATATTCTCCGTCAACTGCAGCATAATCTTTTGGAATTGGGACCTTCTTTGTGCATATGTTCATATTATGCTGCAAAAATTCTGTAACTTTTTCTAATGTTGCATGTTAATTTGATCCGTTAGGCGGTACCGAAAATCTTCCCAGTTGGTTAGTCTGCTGTAACGCTTGATGTCATAGTGCATGCTAGGATGATTTACACGGATGGGAAAATTATTAGTTCCGCGCGTTTCCATATCTGTTGTCCATCCCATGCCATTCAGTAGATCATGGAAACACTAGGTAACATCTATACAGCTTGAGTAATTATATCCACAAAAAAATGTTGGCGACCCCTCGTTTAAAACTGTCAAGTTGCATTTACCTATGGCGCACTCAATAACGTTACCACGTGCATCACAGTGATCACTGCCCCTGATGATGTTGTGTGCATTGAAGTCGCCACATATAAATGCATTAGAATGAGCTATTTTGAAGATATCCACTAGCGCTTCTACTGAAATCCGGTTTGAAGGTTGTAGATATAGATTAACCACTGTTATAGAGAGCTTGCCAAAGCATACTTGACATACGATGAATTCCGGGAAGTCTGAATCACTGGACTGAATTTGATAATATGGTAGGTCCTTTCTGACGCACAGGAGCGCTCTGCTAACAGCACCTTGACGAGAAGTCTTGTATATGACATAATTCGAGAGGCGAAAGTCGTCATGGATTCCCGCCTCTTGAATGCAAAGTATTGGAAAGTTGTATTGCGCAAGCAGTTTACGAAAGTCAGCACACTCCTTTCGAAGACGGTTGGCATTCCACTGAAATATGGAGACATTTTTGTAGCAGTTATTCATGTACTGCCTGACGTATTTACGACCCGGATTGTTGACATAATAGTGCTTCTAGAGGCCACAAGGCTTTCACTTCTGGTAGGTTGTTTGCTTCCGGTAGAGCAGATAGGATTGCCTTAAGAGCTGCGAAAAGCATTGGCAAAATCAGTTGTGCCACCGATGCGGTGGTATGTTCGCTATTAGTTGGTGTTACTTCTGCAGTAGGTGTGTAAGGTCGCTGAGAAAAATGTGTGCGAATATTGAAGCTTTCTTGTGTATTACCTTCTGCTTGCTGTCGTCTGGGTTGCCGTAGTATTGATGGCAAGGCACTGAAGCCAGCAAAGGGAAGTACTTTCTCATATATATATATATATATATATATATATATATATATATATATATATATATATATATATATATATATATATATATATATATATATATATATATATTTACTTTAACTTTTATTCGCAAGGACACATTGAGCCTCTTCAACTTTCTTGTTCTCTCTCGCTACCCGCGGGCTGGCAAAGCCAAGCCGCATGCATTTTTCTCGTGTTGCCCTGACCAACGCACAGCCACTTTGGTGCGCGTTTGTTTTTGTCTGTCTGAGTGAATTTTCGCCTGGCAGAGTTTTGGGCGCTTTCTGGCTAGCAGACGATAAAAAGAAACAATTGTAGCTCGCCGCCATCCCTGTGGGGACTCGACGGATTGCAAGGCGCTCGCTTGAGGGTAACCTCTCCGGAAAGTCTTGGCTCGCCGGCGTAGGATACCGAGTAGTGTGCTTATGGTACTCTGTGGACGAAGTGTCTCACGTTTTCTTCGATATCCCTGCGGTAGTCACACTAGGTACCAAAAGTAGGCATTCGATTGTGGCCAACATGGTTTCCTTTGCGTTTCTTCATTTCGGTGCCCCCGCCCCACAAAAGAAAACAAAAAAAGAGATTGCTGCGGCACAGCGAAGTGTGGCATGATAAAAGTTTGTGTTTGTTACTTCTTCTTCTGCGCAAAATTACGAGTCGCCGGACGATTCAATTGCCGGATACTCTTATATTATTGCGATAGCAATAATATAGACACTCCAGGCGCATTCCTGCCATCGCCGTCCCCCTCATGTTCCGTATGAAGTCCAAAGCCGATAACATCATGACCACGCCCTGCATTCGGTATGTGCGAGTGAAAGCGTAGGGGGGGGGGGCGGTATGCGTGAGCCGACGATGGTGGCTCAGTGTCGTGTGTGCAAGGGAGAAAAGCGAGCAGGATGCGCGCCTCCTTCCGTCGCGCACTATACGTCAGGAGGAGTAGAGGAGGGGGGAGGAGAGCCTTAGGATTCTGTGATAAGTAAATCTGTGATTGCGCAACATGTTTATTTGCCTTGTTTGATGCATTATACACAGTGACTTTTTCTTAGGTGCATAGATTTATTGGAGACGTTTACGTATATTTAAATATCTTGTTGCGAGCTTTTGTGTACACGTGTAGCGAACTTTGTTTCTAGGGACACTTTTTTGCCGGTTTATCCTACTCTATCTTCGCATTTGTATATTTCATTGTATCTTCACATTTTAGTGTACGAGGGCGAGTCAAACGAAAGTGAGCCAACCCATCCCCCGCAATAATGGTTCGGTTCATTATCTGCGAGGCAAGCTCGTAACACATGGGTATCTCTCATTTACAAAAATGACACGCAGGTGTGAGGATAAATGTTCTTTAATGCTCTCATATATTGGGTTGAGCATGGTTGTGTGAGGATAAATATTCTTTAATGCTCTCGCATACTGGGTTCAACATGGTTGTGTGACATAATGGACGCCTTCAAAAGTTGAACAGCGTGGTGTCGTGAGGTTTTTGACAGCTGAAGGTGTTTCCCCAAAAGAAATTAGTCGCCGTATGGCTGCCGTGTACGTTGAACACTGTATTTCATTGGAGCATTGGAGCAAATGGCTCAAAGAAGGACGTGAATGTTGCAAATACGATCCAAGACCGGGCCAAAGCCACCGTGCAATCACCCCCAACACAATTTCAAAGGTTGATGAGCTGGTTAGACAAGAACAGAGGATAAGCATCGATGAACTGGAAGAGCGTGCGAACATCAGCCGCAGTTAGGCTGACACCATAATTCATGAACATTTCAGTTATCGGCTCTTGTGTGCGCAATGGATGCCCAAGATTTTGAACCACCGCCAGTAGACGGAGAGGTTCGGCGCTGCCTTGACTCATCTGATCTGGCATCACAATGAGGGTGACGACTTCTTGTCTGCAATTCTGACCGGGGACGAATCATGGTGTCACTACTATGAGACTGAAACACCGCGGCAAAGCTTACAGTGGAAACATTCGAATTCGTCACTCTAAAGACAACAACACCAAAAAGGTGTTGTTGACTTTTTTTTTCGGTCGTCAGGGGCCAATACTGATGGAATTTGCTAAACCTGGAGATACTATCAATCGTTTGCGGTATTGTGAAACGCTGGATCGGCTGCGCGTCGCAATCAAGAACAGATGAAGCGGAAATTTGACGAATGTGAGAAACGCTGCAACATCCGCCATACAGGCCAGACATGTCTCCTGGCGACTTCCACATTTTCAGGCAATTGAAGAAACAGTTCAAGGGAACCAGATTCGTGTCGGACGATGACGTGAAAAAATCAGCTACAGACTCTTCGAAGCAGCAACCCAAGATGTTCTATGAGACTGGCCCCGCAGGCGCGTCTGCGTCAGCAGGCGTTTGGTGTGTTGCGACACCACGTACCCGAGCACATGCGGGTTGGACCCTCCCGCGTCTAACCATGCACGGCTTTGCCGTGTCCGTGGAAGAGGGGATCCTGGCGGTTGAGCCGATGTCGGGTGTTTGGACCTTTACGGCCCCTCGGTGGAGGCAACATACCTCTTTGGCCTCGGCTTCACGTAGGTGGCACCCCGGACTGACCCACCCGGGGGAAATAGCTAGTTGCCTTTTTCCTGTCCCTCTCTCCCTTCTGCGTCTTTCTCTCTTCCTTTCAATCTTTCCTGTCTTCTCCTCTCTTCTATTTACTTCCGACTTTCCTGGCAGCGATGGTTAACTTTGTGTAGGTGGTCAAGCTTGGGTACTCCAGATTGGGTTGTAGTAGCACCGTACAACTGGCGAGAGCTTGTCATACTCGTAAGACTTGCTCCGTCCCCATGTTGGGCTCGGTGGTGGGTGGTTGGAGCTGTTGCCGAACTCAAGACACTTATATGGCTTCTAGTAAACCACTTTCCCTTGATCGCCCTCTAAAAAGATGGCGCGCCGATGCAATGTTTCAATTATTTTTGAAGAACAATCAAGAACACTTCCCTAAATACCAAGTAATCCACAGTGAAGGCAACAAGAGCGTGCGTAAATTCTCCCCCTTCTTGGTGGCGAAATGCCTCGCAAACACTATAGGACCTGGCTACAAAGCCACAGAGATGTCCAATAGAGACCTGCTCCTTGAATTGAAGGATAAAACTCAACATGATAAAATTAATGACTTGAAATGCATTGGCGATCACTGTGTCGGCGCATCAAAATATGACCACGAGCCGTGGAGTAATCTCTGAAGACGACTTCTTGGACCTTAGTAACGAAGAGCTGCTTGAAGGTTTCCAGGACCAAAATGTGATCAAGGTAGAAAGAATCCTAATCCGCAGGAACAATAAACAACGTCCAACAAAGCACACTGTACTAACCTTTGGTACTAGTGTGCTGCCTAGTGCATTGGATGCAGGCTATATGAAAGTACGTGTTACGCCGTACATCCCAAATCTTTGACGGTGCTTTAAGTGCCAGAGATATGGGCATCGATCTCAGACATGCCGAGGAAGGCAGACTTGCGCGAAATGCAGCTCGAACGATCATCCATCAGACACTTGTGACTTATCTCCACATTGCGTGAACTGGGATGGAAGCCATCCAGCTTGCTAAATGGAAAAAAGAAAAAGAAATCATTGCACTAAAAGTCAAAGAAAATATAACATTTCACGAAGCAAGGAAACGTCTTTCGTACTTAGATCACACAACCTTTTCCGAGGTGGCGCGATGGAGGGCAGCGTCACAAATGCCTCGGGAGTCTACCGCGGTCACTGATTGTGGTCCGGTAATCACTCCGCCTGCGCCCCTGGTGGCCGCAGAAAGTGCTGCTCCATCATCATCGAAGGTGGGCCTGCAGACTTCGGTTCCGCAGGTTCTAAAGCTAAATTGAACTCCACGGCCTGGGACGCAAGTCTCCGCGCCTAATTCACGATCCTCCAGCGCCTCCGAGAAGGCTATGGAGGTCGATCGAAAATCCTCGGCGTCATCGATGCTGAAAGATCAGCGCTCTCACGAGCGCGCTAGAAGAGATAAAATACCTGTAGCTGCTCAAAGAAAGGGACCGGTAACCTAAACGATTACCGTCCTTCTATACATATCTATCATTAAAGGGAAGCTGAAGAGTCTGTCGAATTCAATAAGACGCTCATATACGGATGCGGGAACCTTATAAACCATGTAGGTAAAATTTGGGGGTTTTTTTTCAATTAGGAGCGACGTAATCGTCGGTTAAAATTGCGCTGTAGCTCCGCCCCCCATCGAATGCCGCGCGCTGCTGCTGACGCTGACGATGCGAGCGGAGACCGGAAACCGCGGTGTTGGGACGTCAACACTAGTCTTCCGTTCCTTCGCAGCCTCCGCGACCGTGCTTGTTTCTGCGTGCGTGCCATCGTAATCTGCTTCGATCGACCCTGCATTCCTTTGTTGGTGCGTCTGCGTGTATGTAGAGTGGTAGTCAACGTGCGCAGCATCAACTGAAGTGTAGGACCGATCATGCCGGCTTTCTGTGCAGCCTACGGTTGCACGAACACCAGCGGCCGCCACGATGTTGTCTTCCATTACTTCCCACAAGACAAGAAGCTTTTAACGAAGTGGGAGGCTGCTGTGAAGCGAAAGCTTTGCAAAAAACATACTGTGCTGTGCAAAAAACATACTCACCAAAGAGCATTTCCAACACGAGGAGATTCCAAGACTTCGCTTTCGTTCGCGTCGAAAGCACTGCTCGCACCAGCATCGTTTGCTTCTTCGAGAGGCCTGCTCTTCGCAATCGGCTCGTACATGTAGGGAGTAACGGCGAACTCCTCAGAAAAACGCAGTCTCTCTAAATTTTCCATTACCGTCTCAGAAAAACAGCACCAAACTACCTGGCACCGCGCTTCATGTGTAGCGGCAGCGGTCGGTTCGGACGAACACTAGTGTTGACGTCACGAGGCGCCCGACCAATCACAGGTGGAAACGAGACGCGCGAGCTGGGCGTGTCCGCAGCTGCACTTTTCGTAGAAATAAAATATATTTGCGCTTCCTTTCGCTCAATTTCGATACGATATTCGAATTCGGAGGGTTGAAAACCATTATGTACAGATGTTCACTCATTTTTTCTGGAAAACCTTTCAGCTTCCCTTTAATCCGTGCTCTTGAACAGAAACAACAAAAATCTTCCTCGATATGGCTACACAAATAATTCAGTGGAATGCCAGGGGCTTATTTGAGAATCTAAATGATGTCAAATATCTACTAGAGGAATATCAGCCATGACTGTTGTGTGTTCAAGAAACACATTTAAAGTCTACACACAAGAACTTCTTAAGACAGTACATAATTTTCCGTAAAGATAGAAATAACGGTAATTCTTCTTCAGGTGGTGTGGCAATCATAACCCAAAAGTCAGTAGCATGCCAGCATGTATGACTCCAGAGTTCACTTGAAGCAGTGGCTGTTCGGGCTATATTGTACAACCAACTGAGTGGGCACGGAGGCACAAGTGGAATGAAGGACTCACAGCGCATCTTTTTTGTTGTGCAGCTTCTGGGCTTCCTTTCAAGCAATGGCCCGGATCATCGAACGCCTCCTGCTGTCCAAATCCCTTGTTGCTGCTCGGCATCGACACGCCTGGCTATCAACTGCGCCGCCACTGAATCTTCACGTGCGTCAGAGAGCAGAGCGCCCGGCCCTTCTAACGTCATTCCTTGCCCGAACCTCGAGCAACGCTGTCCACCGTCAGCGACATCGTCATGGGCGATAACGGACCATTTAAAAGCACGCACCACTTGCTACCACGATAGTGGGCACGGAGGCACAAGTGGAATGAAGGACTCACAGCGCATCTTTTTTGTTGTGCAGGTTGGTGATAACCTTCTCCTACCTTGTAAATGTTACAAGACAGACGACGGATTTGCGGTTGTGCTTCCGTGCCCAGAAGCATTGTTGAAACGCTTCTGTTCTTTGCTGCTTTTGCTTTGTGGCGACATTGAAGAAAATCCGGGGCCTGACAAGGCCATGGCGGAACTAATTCAAATGGTCAAAGACAAATGAGCGCTGTATTCGGATCGAATCTAACCAATCCAGTATGTCACAGGCAATGGCGGATCTTAAGATTTCCCATGAGACGGTTTCTGCTATTGTAACAGACATCACCGTGCGGTTGCAAACTGTAGAAAATAGGATTAACGATCTTCCAAATCTGCAGCAAGAGCTATCTAAGACACGTCAACCGCTAAACCGCGTGGAACAAGAGGCGGCTGAGCTAAGAGCCCGCCTTGACGAAGCCGAAGATAGGTCTCGACGGGACAACCTGCTGTTTCACGGCATATCGGACACTTCAGATGAGAACGCCCGCCAGTCTGAAGAAAAAGTTATTGCTATGGCCCGTGACAGGCTGGACATTCACATGTCATCTAAAGACATAGCACGTGCGCACAGAATAGGCAGGTATGTAGCAGGCAAAGATTGACCACTCATTGTTAAATTTTCTTGCTTCAAATCACAAGAGCTCTTATTGTCTAAGCGGTCTGCCTTGCGGGGTACCGGCATCAGCATTACTGAAGATTTATCCGCACCAACTCGCCATGCTCGTAAAAAACTGGTGGAATTCGGCCTGGGTCTAAAGACGCCTTTTAAGCTGCGGTACAAACGCCTATATGCAAACAAAAAATGTTACATGTATGATGCTTCCGAGAATTCCGTCTGCGAGACGCCTTCCTTTCACTCCGACACCACTTCGCCAATTACCGATGCCCTTTCCCCGAGGGCGACCCGCTCAGGCCGTGCCTACTCTGCCGCTAGCTAGGACAGTGCGAGGGGTGGTGGTACCGCGTCAGT
Source organism: Dermacentor variabilis (assembly GCF_050947875.1). Lineage (NCBI taxonomy): Eukaryota > Metazoa > Arthropoda > Arachnida > Ixodida > Ixodidae > Dermacentor > Dermacentor variabilis. Next base: position 25,057,699 of record NW_027460280.1, read on the forward strand.
GCTTTCCGTGCTTTCTACAAATATTCGCAGTCTTATCCCGAAAAGAGACAATCTAAGCGCCTTAATTAACGATACAGATGCTGATATAATATTGCTGACTGAAACTTGGCTATCTGACAAAATTTCAACCCATGAACTTCTTCAGTGCGAGAAAAGATTCACCGTATATCGTCGTGACCGCGCTGAGAGAACGGGTGGCGGTGTCCTCATTGCCGTGAATGAATGTTTTGAATGCACTCTTTTGAACATACCATGTAATTTAGAAATAGTGTGGTGTTGTATAACCATTGCTTTTAGAAAAATGGTTTTTGGAATTTGTTACCGCCCGCCTAACGCCAACAGCTCTTCTTGCGAGGCAATTCATGATTGTCTAAGCCAGATTTCAGCCAGATTTCCCGGTATACCAGTTTTTCTTCTAGGTGATTTTAATTTTCCATCAATCCAATGGTCTCATTTATGTCCGCTTGCAGAACCTGCTTCCGCCGAAACTAGTAGCTTCCTAGCCACATACTTGGATTTCAGCTTATCGCAACTAGTCCGCCTTCCTACACGTGTTACTTCTACGACATCATCCTTACTAGATTTGATACTAACGTCATCACCTGAAATTGTATCAACAATAACTCACCTGCCAGGGCTCAGTGATCACGACGTGATACATTTTTCTGTCTCTGTACCAACTGCTAAAAGGAACAAGCGCTTTAAACTTATAGAGATTATAATAAAGCTAACTTTGACGCTATCAACACCAATCTTTCTTCCTTCCTCGACAGTTTTTGTATATCTTACACTGACGCATCAGTCGAAGAATTGTGGGCATCATTTAAATGTAAAGCAATGCATCTAATAAACAAATACATTCCCTTAAGAAAGGTTTATCAATCATCTAACGCACCGTGGTACACCAGACACCTTAACCGACTATCCAACAAAAAAGGCAGACTTTTCCGTGCTGCAAAACAATCGTCAACTACTGACAAGTGGTCCGCTTATGCCGTCGCAGCAAAACTCTACTCCAATGCTTTAAAAGAAACTAAATTTAATTTCTATAACACCACGCTTCCATCATTACTCAGAACGAATCCGAGACGCTTTTGGAACATCGTTAAAAACCGCGATAGTCAAGGTATAACCCTTACTAATGAATTAGGTGAGATAATCCCAAGCCGTTATTGCGCATCTACACTGAACATCGCTTTCACCCATTCATTTTGCCCCACTCACTCTGGCAGCTCTCCACCATTCATAGCACCTAGTTTCTTTCCAATGGAACCGATTTTACTCGACTCATCTGGTATCTGCTCTATTATTAACAAACTAAAAAGATCCTCTTCGTGCGGTATTGATAGCATTACGTCCAAATTCTTGCAAGGTACTACCGAATATAGTTCCATTATATTAAACTTGATTTTTACAAAATCTCTGAACAATAGCTCCTTGCCCAGAGACTGGCAAAAAGGAAAGGTGATTCCACTTCACAAGTCAGGCGACACCCATAACCCATACAACTACAGACATATTTCCTTGACATCAGTACCATGTTAAATATTTGAACACATAATTTTCTCTCATCTTGTCAACTTTTTGGAATCAAACCAGTTCTTTCATAACAGTCAACATGGGTTCCGTAAGTCCTTCTCATGCGAAACGCAGTTATTAACATTTTGTAGCGATCTCCATGCTTTCCTAGACGCTGGCTTTATAGTAGACTGTATATTTTTAGATTTTGCAAAAGCCTTCGACAGAGTTAACCACCACTTACTCCTACTAAAACTCGGCCAGCTAAATATTGATCCCCTGGTCTTCAACTGGATTCGAGAGTTTCTTTCTAACCGTACACAATATGTAAGCATTAATGATAATGATTCTCCTGAAGTTCCGGTCGGTTCAGGGGTACCTCAAGGCTCTGTTTTGGCACCCTTACTTTTCCTAATTTATATCAATGATCTTCCTAACCAAATTGCAAGTTCCATTTGTCTATTTGCTGACGACTGTGTTATATACCGCAAGATTGAAAGCACTAACGATACTTTTACACTCCAGGATGATCTCGGTAACACTGCAGCATGGTGCAAGCTTTGGCTAATGGAACTAAACACTTCTAAATGCAAAACAATGAGAATTTCCCGTAACCAGTCAGCTTGCCCCGCCTACATACTTAATGATACTCCCCTTGACCCAGTACTTTTTTTACAAATATCTCGGTGTGTATATTGCTAACAATCTTTCATGGAAAAGACACATCGAATACATCACGTCGAAAGCTAACCGCATGCTAGGCTATCTCAGACGTAACTTTTCTTTAGCTCCACCGAAACTAAAACAACTCTACGTCACTTATGTCCGGCCTAACCTCGAATACGCATGCTCGATATGGGACCCTGATCATGCTACTCTAATAAATATCCTTGAAAGTGTCCAAAATCGATCGGTCCGTTTAATTCTTAGCAATTATCACCGTACTTCTAGCGTTACTAACATGAAACTTAGTCTTGGCATTCCCCTTCTCTCTTCCCGAAGAAAATTATCTCGTCTTTCGCTCTTTCATAAAATCTACTATCATAACCACGAGCTCAAGTCCCGGTACATTACACCAGCATCTTATGTCTCCGCACGTATCGATCATCGCTTCAAAGTTCATGTACCTGCGCAGCGCACAGTTACCTACTCACACTCGTTCTTGCCGAGAACATGTCTTGAGTGGAACCACCTGCCTGCGTCACTAGTCGCTATCACTGATACAGACCGTTTTCGCAGAGCACTATCAAACGAATTATAAGCCTACTTCAAAACTGCGTCACTATCACGTTGTCACCTATTGCTATCGTTTTCTTTCATTGCTATTATTCCATGTTTTCGTTTTTTATATTCTTGTTACTTGATGTTTAAGTGTTTATTTTTGCCTTGTTACTTTTGTGCTTATTTACTTGTTGTTGCTGTATATTATTTGCGGTATAGCTGTTCTTCACTTCTCCTTGTATTTATTTTATATGTACTGATATTCTAATGCCCCTCCCCTCTGTAATGCTTCTTGTAAGCCCTGAGGGTAATAATAAATAAATAAATAAATAAACTATTTGCTCCATATATATATCGCGTGATGAACGGTTTGACACAACAGAATTTGAAAAGCTGATTGACCAGCTTCCCTAACCCTGTATAGCAATCGGAGACTTCAATGCTCACAGCACATTCTGGGGTGACTCAACATGTTATGCGAAAGGACGGGCAATTGAAACGTTCCTTCTTTCATCTGGAGCCTGTCTATTTAACAATACAGAGCCAAGTTTTTACAGCCCTACACACAACACGTATTCGTGTATAGCCTTAGCCATAGGGTCAGCGTCATTTCTTCCATACTTGGAATGGAGAGTTATTAGTAATCCATATGGGGGAGCGATCACTTCCCAACACTCCTAGAAACAACAAAGTGGCACGATGGACCAGCTTACCCCAAAAAGTGGAAACATCATAGTGCAGACTGGTCGAAATTTGGAAACCTATGTAAATTGTCCCTGGAAGATGGGGACCACCTAGGCGTAGATGAACTGACCTCCTACATCACTGAACACATCCTCTGTTCTGCTAAAAACTGCATACCTCAGTCCTGCACAGATAAGGTCAATCCAAAACCGTGGTAGAACAAAGACTGTGAAACCGCAAAGAAACGCCAGAACAAAGCATGGAGTAGATTTTCACGCTACCCAACAACAGAAAATCTAATAGAATTTAAGCGGTGCAAAGCAAATGTCCACCGTATCCGCCGAATATACAAAAGAGAAAGCTGGACATGCTACGTATCCTCCATACACTCATACACGGGTGTTAGCAAACTATATAATATGGTACGTAAACTAAAAGGACAACGTCCAAATCCTTTTCCTCTCACCCCTGGCTCTGGCGATACAATAGAAGATTAAGCAAACACTCTTGGTGAGCACTTTCAGAGGGTATCAAGCTCCAAAAATTATACCGAAAAGTTCTTACACCATAAACGAATAGCTGAAAATATTCCTCTCAGTCCAAACAAGTTGTCATCAGAAGGACACAATAAACCACTAACATTCCATGAACTCAAGCTTGCCCTAGGCTCTTGTGGCAACTCGTCTCCAGGCTCTGACACAATAACTTATGAAATAATCAACAATCTGCCTGGTGAGACCCTAAACTGCATCTTAGGTCTATACAATACGATTTTTGCAGCTGGTCATATACCTTCATCTTGGAAGGAGGCATTAGTCCTGCCAATACAGAAACACGTAAAGACCCTTCCTTAGTTAATAATTACAGATCAATTGCACGCACTAGCTGCTTACTTAAAGTATTTGAAAAAAATGATTAACCGTCGCATTGTGTTCTTTTTTGGAATATAATAGTATCTTGGACCCTCACCAATCTGGCTTCCGAAGAGCAAGGTCTACAACCAATAATCTTGTTCTCCTTGAGTCATATATACGTGATGCATTTGTACACAGCCAATACTGTCTATCTGTATTCTTTGATCTTGAGAAGGCATATGATACTGCCTGGCGATACGGTATTCTGCAAGACCTGTCGTCCTATAGAATTTGTTGTTTTATGCTGAGCATCTTGCAAAATTACCTATCTGAAAGGAAGTTCCGCGTAAGAATTGGCTATGTACTATCGCCCACTTTCGTTCAAGAAAACGGTGTACCACAGGGACGAGTGCTAAGTTGCACAATTTTCCTAATTAAAATGAACTCCCTCCGCTCTGCTATACCATCCATGGTGTCTTATTCTGTCTATGTGGACGACATCCAAGTCAATTTTAAATCTTGCAATCTGTCCATATGTGAACGCCAGATACAGTTAAGTGTTAATCGGCTCGCGAAATGGGCAGACGAAAACGGGTTTAGGTTCAGTGCAGAGAAGACTTCCTGTGTGCTGTGTGCTGTTCATGAAGCTAACCTTCATGCAGCATATAAAACAGTTGAAGCTGAAATGTCTTAAAACTATGAACTTTTTAAGATTTTATCTCACCGGTCGTGGGGAAAAGATGGGTATTGTCTCCTATCTCTTTTTAAAAGCATTGTGTTGTCACGCATAGACTATGGATGTATTGTTTACCAATCAGGTTCAAATACAGCACTTAAACTACTCGATCCTATCTATCACTTAGGTATTCGCCTAGCAGCACTTCGTGCCTTTCGTACGAGCCCTGTCCAAGGTCTCTATGCAGAGTCGGATCAGTGGCCACTGGATTATCAGCGCACATATCTCGGAGTCCCCTATGCAATAAGAATGATGTCGCTAAAACAGCATCCATGCAAAGCACTCATAAATGATCAGTCCACAAACCAGTTGTATTTCAACCGGCCTTCTCACGCCCCGCCGATCCCATTAGCAGTAAAGTCTGTTGCGGAAAAACTTGAAATAGTTTTCACAGATCTGCAGGAAAGTGACTATGCTGAACCCATCCCACCTTGGGAGCGATGTCCAGTCACCTGTGACTTGTCCTTTTCATAGCTCAAAAAGAGTTGTCCAAGTGCCCTCATCCAGCAACATTTCATGGTTCTTGAAGACAAGTACAGATCTATTGCATTTTTCAGTGTTGCTTGAAAGTGGGCAAATTCGGCATCATGTGCAGCCCATGGCCCAAACTTCTCTAACTCTAAAACTTTGCATAACCATAGCAGCATCTTTACAGCGGAAGCGTACGGTATTCTGATCACTGTTGAGTATATAGTACAGTACAGCACAAGATACTAAAGTCTATAATATACACAGATTCTTTACGCGTTGTCACAGCCCTGTCCTGTGGCAAAGCAAGCCGAAACCCTGTGAAAAACAAACTCCTCCAACTCATTCAAGTATCGTATAAACAACACCTTGCTCGTGTTGTATGCTGGGCACCAGGCCACTCTGGGATCGCAGGCAATGAAATGGCGGATAGAAATGCTGGACAAGCGGCTCATCGGGATACAATTGACGTAAGCTGGGTACCTGGTGTAGAAATGAAACCTGCGGTACGAAAGGCCCTCCTTAATTATTGGCAAGCTGAATGGGACAAGGAAGTCGAAAATAAGCTGCGCCTTCTTAAACCGCAGTCAACCAAATGTTTCCCGCAGAAGCTTGATCGACTCACCGAAGTCAGGCTGGCACGACTCAGAATAGGACATAGTTATGGCAGACACAAATACCCCTTGACTGCAACTGACCCACCGGCGTGCACACGCTGCGGTGAGAACTTAACCGTCCTAAATGTCCTCAATCAATGTACTCAACTTCACCGAGAGCGAGCGGCTCATTTTAGGGAACTTTACTCACACCCTATAATCCCTCAATGTTCTTATCAGAGGTTGCACTTTTTAACTTTAAAAGAGTGCTTAATTATCTTGCACAAGTTAACTTTTTAGACATCATCTCATATCATCCTAACCATCAGATTGTGCCTCACAGGTGAGATATGGTCTGATGCACAAAAGTATGTCTGAGCTCTCGCTCTTCTTGCGTAAGCAAGAATTGTACAGCTAGGGACTCGGACAATCCACAATGATTTACCATGTGTGCCTGTAACCAATGCATTTAAGGCCTTATACTTATCTTAATAATTATTTTAGAATTGATGCACAAGTATTTATAGACATATCTTATATGTAGGCCTCTATACAGCCTTTATTTTAAGTCATAGTCCTAAACTCAAAATTTTACTAAACCAAAACGCGTGTCCTGGCCTTCTTTGGCCTTAGATGCCCTTGCGCCAATAAACTTCAAGCATCATCATCATTCTATGAGACGGGAATCACGCCAATCCTTAGTCAGTGGGACAAATGTTTAAATGGTGATGGAGACTACTGTTAAATAAAGTACGCCGTTTGTCATATATTCGCATTGGCTCACTTTCATTTGACTCGGCCTCGTATATTTTGCAGAACTCCTGCTTTTTATATGTGCTCTTTGTTGCGACTATAATTTCGGTGCAATTACTCACAATACACGACCGGTGACAGCTGCTCCTGCGCAGTACATTGGAACAAAGAACAGCGTCATTGAGATATTTCCCTGGTTGTTGCATTTGTACAAAATTGTAAACAGGGTTCTTCAATGACAAAGTTTCATTAAAATATTTGTCCTGAACTTGTTCATTTCATGGGCTTTGCATTTTTCGTATCAACGACATGCACTGCTTTGCTGGTTTCGAACTGATATAGTTCTAAAGTTCGTGGGGTATTTTCTTTACTCATTACATAGACAACAACATGGAAGCATTGATATCAGTTATTCCGGATGCAATTTTTGGGACACACGAGTATGTTATTTCATGAAAAAATACATATTTTGCTTGTCTTCACAGTACGTAGCGTTTAAATTGGTTTGCGGCAGCTTTGGCAATAGAAATGCAGTTATTGTTTATGTATTTGATTCTTCGACAAATTCCATAACGAGGAGGCCGAACTGCAACGTGAGACCACCCCCCCTCCCTCACCGAATGAAATTTCTGGCTACGCAATTGCATAAAAGGCTTTAGTGACCATAAACTTCTGAACTTCACAATTAACTTAACGTTAACATTTTTGTGTAACAACTAAAACTATCCAGGATTATAACCGAGCTGCTTACAACGAAATAAACGCCAAATTAGAAATTCTTTCATTGAAATTTTTCAACCATCGTTTTCTTCACGGTCCGTGAATGAGAAATGGACATATCTTAAGCGCAAAATGTTAGAGTTAGTTGACAAGTATGTGCCATTATTCTCTATAACAAATGATAAAACTACCCCTTGGTTTACTAAACAACTTCGATCACTACGAAATAAAAAGAAACGCTTGTACAATACCGCGAGACGTAATAATGCGGCGCCTTATTGGGATAAATATAAGAAACGCCAACAAGCTTATTATAAAGCATTAGGTGTAGCGAACGAGAAGTATTATTCCCAAACCTTGATCTCACTTACCAGCGGTAATCCTGAAAAATTCTGGAAAGTAATTTCCCCTAATAATTCAACTGAACACATCGCAATACAACATGCAAAACGAGCTCCAGTTTCTGATAAAGAGTGTCCAGTCGGTTTCAACGCGTATTTCTCCTCTGCTTTTACAAAGGAAGATTCTTCCAATGTGCCGTTTGTTCCAGAGCAAAAATTCGCCTTCCTGGTACCAATCATCGACACTACCGAAGGAATCGGTAACATGATTATCAATATTAATGTTTCTACTTCATCTGGTATTGAAAGCATAAACTCAAAAATGCTAAAGAAAACTACAGATATTTCTAGTCGCATTCTGTGTCTCATTTTTAATCAATCGTTATCATCTGTGTGAACTACCTAAGGACTCACCTGGTAATTCTGTGTGAACTCGGTGAACTACCTAAGGCAGTCACCTGGTAATTATCGAACTATTTCACTGGCATGCATATGCTGCAAATTACATGAGCATGGTACAGATTCTTGTATCTACTCTCACCTTGAAACCACTTTTTCTTCTTTAATCAACATGGTTTCAGAAAAGGCCGTTCATGTGACTCACAGTTATTTGTATTCACGACTGACCTTCACTTTAACATTAACACTAATGCCCAGACTGGCTGCCTCCTTCTTCATTTCTCTAGAACTTCCGATACTGTACCTCATTGCCGTTTGATTTCGTTGTCTGCACTTTGTTTCGATTCATTAACACTATCTTGACTTCGTAACTTCCTGTCTATACGTCATCAGTTTACAGTAGTGATAACTTTTCATCTAACTTTTGCGATGTCACGTCCGGTGTCCCCCGAGGTAGTGTCCTCGGGCCATTACTCTTTCAGATATACATTAATGACTTACCGTCCGATCTGTCATGTTCAATTAGGTCGTTTACTGACAACTGCATCATCTACCACCGTATTAAATGTTTCGATGTCCATTATGCTCTACAAAATGACCTTGATCTTAATTATAGTTGGTGCAAAACATGGCAGATATCCCTTAACGCCACTAAATGCAAGTTAATTTGGTTGAGGCCAAACGCACTAACACGGTGTTTCACTATTCGATTATAATACCACAATTTGTAATCCCCCATCTTATAAATATCTTGGCGTCCACCTTACACCTGATCTTTCCTGGGATACACATGTAACAGGCCTGTGTTCTAAAGCTTCCAAGTCCCTCGGTTACCTGCGTAGACACTTGCGTAATACACCTTCTAATATACGGAAATAAACATATCTAACCTATGTTCGTCCTCAAGTAGAATTTGTTTCATCCCTATGGTCAACTTATCAGCATGTTGGAAGCTGTTCAGAATAGGGCAGCCAGATTCATCTCGCATAAGTATGACCATCTTTCTAGCATTAAATGAATCAAAAAAGAAATTTCACTTCAGTCATTAGGAACTCGTCGCATTAGAGCTCTCCTCTGTCTGTTTCACAGGTACATTTATGTCAACACATCTCACACTCTGCCAATTCATACCTATGCGCACGTCACGGCGCCTTCACAACATCCTCAGTTTCATGCACATACATGGTCAAACGCAGGCATTTAACTCATCATCACTCCCTCGCTCTGTTGCACAGTGGAACAGCCATCCGGACGAGATCGCATCTATGTCTAACCTCGAAACTTTTCGTAATAGCCTGAATATGCTCTTTCATGATACTGTATAATGATGTTCCACTGCACTATTTCTAACCTTTGTTCTGTCACATTTTTCTCCTTTTTTTTCTTCTTTCTTGTTTTTGATGCTACATTTTTTTCCCGACCACCTATAACTCCCCTTACTCAATGCCCTTCAGTGAGCCTGTAAGGTATTATGTATAAAAAAATATACCTGAAATGGAAAACGAAGTTCTTGATCATCGCGATGGTCGATTCTGCTCGAAGAGAGATCAGACTAGATTGTACATGGCTACCGAATGTTCCGGAGTCTCAGGCTGCCTCACTTCTGCCTCATGTTTCCTCTGATTTACTTCGCGACACTCCTTTTCCCAGAGACATCCTTATTAGAGCGAAGCCTTCTTAAGGAACTCTCCCAGCATTTCCTCACCATGCCTCACGTCGCGAGAGAGCACGTGGGGGCGCGCCAGCAGTCCGCAGGAATGAAAGGGGAAAAACGAGTGAACGTTGCCTTCCACGCCATACTTCGCTCAGCCTGCATCTCTCTTCGGCATTCTTCCCTCGACAAGCATCACCTTCTCAAACATCACTGCGTCTCAAAGTGTGCATTCTCATCAACTGCTGCCTGCATCTCGGCTTATAGATTGCGAACGGTGTAGCGCATTACATATAAACGTTACGTCACATTAAAGTTGTGACCGATAGGGCTCATAAACATAAACATTGCATGAGATTACATGATGCGAAAATGACAATAAAGACTATTGTATGCATCGCATTTAATGTTATAGGATTGACGCAGCCGCTTCACGCAGATTCCAACACGTGTGCTGGATCTGCACAATTTTTTCTAGTTCTTGTGCATGTAGGTTCCTGTATACCTAATCCGTATATGTCGGCAAAACTCTCTGTATTTCAATTACGAGCTTTATTTCTGTCTGTCGAAGCCTCCGGAATCTAGGGCTGAATTCCCACAGCTTTTCATTCGGAAGTGTTCTTTGCTGTTGGTCGGCAGCGTTCACTAATAATATGTTCCATATCAGCATTCGCTGGAATATTCCTTTCCGAACAAGTCACCAAAGAGCTTATTGCGAATGCGGGACCTACTTATCTTTGTTCCAGGCCAACATAGATATCAATTTATTTAAATATTTCCAGGAATTCTGGAACTATTAATGTGCCCACCTCAAAAATGCACTCTCAGATCTCAAAGATTTACCTGTCCACCATCCAGTTCTTGGCCGTAATAACAACATTAACGTTTGAGAACACCAAACAAACTAGCAGTTTTCTACCTTAACGATGTCTGGCGAGTAGACGGAACAAAAATCTTGCATTTACTAAGATATAGCTGACGCTGGTTGATGCCAGATAGGTGTATCGAGTGTGCCCACCGCAATTCAGTTTCCGACTGATGCGTTTTTCTTTTTTTTTTTGAGGTGCCGTCACCTGGCAAGGACGTAACGTACGACGTTGGATACCGTGTACACTAGTATAGGTGCACTATACGGAAATACTGCGCGTAATAGCGCTTTTATAGCGCTGCCGTGAGAGCACTCATACGGGCAAATAAGAGAGTTGTGTTTAGCCCCTCCGCGAACCACGCCCACCGTGTTGGCGTAGTGGCTTCGGTGTTGCGCTGCTCAGGCTAAAGGCGAGAGATCAAATACCGGCCGCAGCGGCAGTATTTCTATGGGGGCGAAATGAGCCCGTGTTCCCTGCAGTGGGGTACACGGTAGACAACCCCAGGCGGTCAGAATTAATCCAGCGCGCCTAATAACCACATCGGGGTTTTGACACGTAAAATCCTAGAATTTCATATTTCCACCACCCCGCGTTGCACGAAGGCCTTAAACTTCCAGTGATGACGCAAGCAGGGATGTAGGCCACCGTGCGTGGCCAATTGATGTCCTTTCGTAGAAAACCGCACAGCTGCGGCTTGTACCCACTCGTCAGATCTCTCGGACTCCCCCATCCCATCCTTGAGCAGGCTTATACGTATAATTTGGTGTGTCATGTTGTGATTCTCTAATGAAAAGAGCAAGTGTCGAACAACTTCTTCAACGTGCCGAGACGCGCTGTTAAAACTTTCTGAAAGCGAAGTCTTTGAACTTTCTAAAACGCGTAAAATCGGCGCCGTAGTTTACTTGAACTTCGCTTTCCACAACTCAAAAATGCATGAGTATTAGACGATTTCAATAGATTACGCATACGAAAATTTTATAGAATTTGGAATGTTTTTTCGGCGAAGCGAAATGGCACTGCCCATTCGTAGTGTGCCAGCTAGGCGCGTAAAAGTTAGTAGAGCGCAGCTCTTAGGCTCCCGTTCCTGCGGCGAGCGTCGGCGTCCGCGTAACCAAGGCTTTGTGTGTCCCCAGACAGAAAAAGAAAGAAAAATAAAGTGGGGAAGCCCGCATCACCAGCTAGGTATGGCAGGCGTAAGCCAATCAAAATAAATGAAGAGGGGAGGCGAATGCCATCCCAAAGAAAATTTGTAGAAAAGCCAATTAGGAAAAGAAAAAACGGAGGCAAGCCTGTAGGAGTTGAGAAGAATTGTCAAGGATGAAGAAGAAGAGAAGTAACCAAGGGAACGAGCACAGCGAAGGATGAAAGAGCGAGAATGAAAGACGCAATGAGGAAAGCGAAGGAGGAGAGTGCAGCGAACTATGAAGCAGTTGTGGAGTAGAGGGTAGGGCGAGGAGAAGTGGAGGAGGAGGGTATGGTGGAAGCGTGAGAAGGAAAGCGTAGTGCGGTGTTTATGGCTACGAGATGGCGCCAGAGAAGCGCGCTTCGTCTGGTAGGTCTCTCTGCGACGGCGGCTGTGAATCGCGCCTACGCGTAAGCCACGCTCTGCCTCTCGCGAGCCCCAGATTGGTAAGGCAGTCGCACTTTGCTCCGTTTGCAACGCGTCGCACGAGACAGATTGTCCGCGTCAGTCAGTATATCGCCAAAGGAAAACACGTTTAGAGACGCGCTCAAATTTCGCATTAGGGAGTATCGTAATCGTCGGTGAAATTTTCTTTTCCACGGTACACTTCCCCTTCGTTGGCTCTGTTTCTTCATGTTTCAAAAAAAATGGACGCTCTCGAACAGCAAACGCGCTTGTTTAAGTTCGCGGCTGCTATTGGCGCTAGCTGTTTTCTTCCCTCATTCCTGGACTCATACGGAGAGCGCGCGCCCCGTTCATCAGAGCCGGATTTCGATGCAGCCGCTGTTTCGTCGGACATAGGAGCAATCGCTCACCACTGCGACCCCCTACTCTTGCACGGTGAGTCTGCATCTTGTTAACCGCCAGGCAACCACGCACACGTTCCGTCGGGGGCCGTCTCATCATTGTGACGGGTCATTAGCGGAGAAGGAAAGCCGAAGACAGAGGAGGGGAGGTGTATTCCTAAGGCTTTCACTGCTTGGTGAGCTGATCGATCAAGCGGGGCCTGAATCGAGGTCTTGTGAAGACGCTTACTAAGAAGGTTGTGTGTATATATATATATATATATATATATATATATATATATATATATATATATATAGATGTGCGCGCCAGTTTATTTATGCAGCTGGGACTAGAGACAAAATAAAGTGAAACGCGATCGCACCTTATGCACTCGTTTCAAAGTCGACCGTATCGCATTTCGCCTCCTTGCTCCCCATGGCTCCCCACTTCCTTGCCTCTTGCACTCTTACTTCTGTTTTACTTTTGGCTGTTTCCGAGGCAAACGATGCTTTGACAGGCACACCACCTAGGATTTCAAGAAGATGATATGAGGAGTGTAAAAAAGAAAAGCGTGGTGTTGCAGGGGAAGACATTTGCATCGGGTTGCATAAGAGGCCCCTCTCGAAGCCTCATGCTATGCACGAAAAACTGCATTCTCAGTAGTCACGAGCTGTAAAATGTGGGCTACTTATAATTGAAATTTATATTGTCGCTTTACAATATATCAGAATTTCTTAGATGCATGTGTCTTTTGTTGGCACAAAGCTCGCGAGAGGAATCCTTTTACAAAGAAGGGAAGCTTTGTCTTCGTCCGAACAGAGTTCGAGTGCAAATCTAAACAGTGATTCTTGGGGTAAAATTTGTGCCGCAATATGTCTGCAATATAGATTCAAAATTTTACGACCCAGTGGGTGCCCGACCTTCATAGCTGGTAATATAGCAACAAATTGTTTGCAACATCAGCCAGGGCCATGTGGCAGAGCGCCGGCCACCGCTTCCTGAGGTCGTGTCAAGCTTGCGAAAGCACGCTTGGCACGATAGCAACTATAGCAACACGCTATAGCTATGACAGAAAGCGATAGCAAGCTTGCGATACCAGCTGCCGCTGGCTCCGTACAAGTGACCACAAGTGTTGACAGTGGTAAACAGCTTGGGAATAAATTCAGGCCTAGAAACTCGCGTTCAACCCTGGCCGTAAAAGCAAGCTAAGAAATACTATGTTTAGGGACCATTTGCCTGTTGGATAATTTTTCTCTATTGCTTCTCAATTTCACCCATGAGGCCAGGGTGTTATAGGGTAGGGTGCCACCTTTCGTAGCTTAGAATCCAAACAGGGTGCGATGCATATGGCAGTTGACTGAATAATTGATTGTTTGATTTTAAAGCAACTCCTAAAGAAACCGATAAGCCGCGGGAGACGCCGTGATGCGCTAGTTTGGATCACCCGGGGTTTTTGTATGCCCAAAGCACGGTACCTTAGCATTTTGGTCATGCGTCTCCTTCGCAAAGCCGTAGCCACGGCCGCCAACATGGTCTCGTGCTCAGCAGCAGCGCCTCACAACCACCATGGCTGGCAAAACACATTGGCATGAAATCCCACTTGTGCTCTTGCGTAGTACTGCACCAACTTGAGCCGCAACTAACAACGTTACAAGTCAGATTCCAACAGGGTGTTTCCAACCACTTTGCCGATGCGCCACGCGTCTACTGACCGCGCGTCGTCCAAGTGGCAACATCATCACCAAAGATGTCCGAAACGTAGACACCTTTTCGTCCTTTTCTTGTGCCTTATCGAAGCTCGGGCAAGTTCGCAAAAATGTATGAATTCCACACAAGTTCGGGCCGTAAGCGGTGTCATTTTATGTTAAAGAGGCCCTGAAACACGTTTTGAACATAGCGAGGAAATGTTGGCGATCTATAGAAGAGACTCCGGTAAACATTTTAGCCAAATATTATTGAAGTGCATGGAGCAGAGAATTTGCAGTCTCGTATCAAAAACAATGAACAATTGCTTGCTCTCGTTTTCGAAGTGTCGTCTCCGCAAGCAGCGAAGCCTACCAACAGCTAGTCACTGATTTTGTGATCGCGAGAACATTCTCAATAATACTATTATTGCTCATTTTGGGTAAATAAATTATAGTACCACGATTAGTGACGGTGAAGAAGGGAGCAAAACTGTGATTCAGGAAACTAGCGTTTCATTTGGCGAACCTGTGCCCTCAAAAGCAGGCTGCACTCAAAGGACAACGATAGCGACGAACACAGTCGGCGATCGTCGAAAATCTGATCTGCCAGCCAAGCGCGTCGGCTTTCATGCATGGGTCATCGAAGGTTCCAGAGCAATCGCTCGTGTCCGCGTGTCTTCCAGAAAATTCTACACAATTCGTGTCGCACATTCACTCAGATTACACAAGCTTGGGTGACAACAGACAACTGGTAGAAACATTGATAACATTCGAGAAACTTCCGATACATACGGGCGCGTGCCGCGCTGAGCGATAAGATTTCGTTGACGGTGAAGAGCGGTCACCCGAAAAAAATAAACAAATGCACCGTTTCAATACCCCTCTCTCAGAAAGCGTCGTCCCGATCCTACAAACATTATAGGAGAGCGAACCACAAAATGACTCGTATTAAACAAAAGCAACAAAGAAACAAAGACCAAAGTAACACTCTCCGAAAAAAAGTCCGAAGTTCAGCTGTGCAAAGTCCCAAAGTTCCTTAGCGCTGGTAGAACGGCTTAAGTCACACAACATAGACTATTTCCGGTCGTGAGCGGCGCCGCTGTGATAGTGAAATGCCGACTGACACGACCTCATAGTCGAGTGCGAAGATGCGTCTGATGATCTTTCAGAGTCCGAAATACCATTGGAATGGTTTCTCGCTTAGTCCTCGTCAGCGTATCGGGGTCCAAACCCAAACACGGTCGCCGGGCTGATACTCGACGTCGCCTCGTCGAAGATCGTAGTGTCGACTGTCGATCCTCTGGTGGTTCTAGATGCGCAGTTGGGCGAGCTGTTGGGCTTCTTCGGTGCACTGGAGATAGGCGGTGACGTCAACATTTTCTTCGTCGGTGACGTGCGGCAACATGCCGTCGAGAGTCGTCGTCGGGTTTCTTCCGTAAACCAGCTTGAGCCCCGTGCAATAAAGTTTCTATGATGATGATGATTTGCATTGTTTCTTGCACTGCCGTGTTGTAAGCAAAGGCGACATACGGAAGCACCGCATCCCATGTCTTGTGTTCGACGTCGACGTACACGGTGGTCCTTTATGAAAGGGAACACGTGAGCGTGTGGCCTGTGGTCTGCGGAGGCTGCTTTGAGCGCCAGCAACAGGCAGCAAGGGGAAACAGCCAAGCGGCTGCTTGCCTATCAGCCAGGTATAGATACGCAACAGGCGGTGCTTGCAACGCAGCCTCTGCTGCTAGCATCCCAGCATATATTATTTCAATTCAATTTCAATTTTATTTCAAAAAATACATTTGGTAATGATAGCATTCAATTGATTGGTCTAAGCACATTGCGCTTGTCGACCAAGCAGGCAGTAAATAGAGCATCTAAATGTATGTAACGAAAGTGTGCCCACAGAGTTATTGTATCAACATCAGCCCCCCCCCATGCTACCCATTATTTTTCCAAATTCAACGATTCCAAATTATAGTCCAGGTGTATATAACAGCACCTAACAAAAACCGGATTTTATACACAAAAATCAATGATGTGTTTTAAAAGAAAGAGTAAAAAAATGAGTGTATTTCATGTCAAGGCAATGCAGTAAAAATTCGACAACCAAAACGAACGTACATCATGCGGCAGTTTACTTCAGAAAGCAATGATAGCAAAAAAACTCGCCAAAGAATGCGTAAGTATTCTTGGGCGAGTACCGCAACAAGATCTCTCTGCCACGCGAAAAGTGTAATGCCTTTTATCTGCACAAAAATGCGTAATGTACGAAGTTACGACATTTAATAATTATAATAGCGTAAATGTAGATGATCGGTATCTTTGTTTATGTTATGGGGTTTTACGTGCCAAAACCCCTTTCTGATTATGAGGAACGCCGTAGTGGAGGACTGCGGAAATTTTGACTACCTGGGGTTCTTTAACGTGAACCTAAATCTAAGTACACGGGTGTTTTCGCATTTCGCCCTCATCTTGATTGGTATCCTTATAGGCGATAAGGAACAATTGAAAAAAATTATTAGAGATAGTAACCATAGATATACATAGGGTCCACAGAAAATGCATGGGGAAGCTTATAGGAGGGGTGGGTCAACTTAAATTAGGGGGTGGGGCAAATTGAAATGGGGGGTGAGCCAACTTGAAATTTGTGTGTGGGCCAACTTGAAATTTCGGGGTAGGCTTATGGGGACTTTGCCAACTCCAGTAGGGTTTCGGCGTACTTTATTTTGCAGTACGGAGCTCTGGCTCCCCACTCAACCCATAGCGTGAATAAACCTCACGTGATTCGGAGCGGCTTAAGAGAGATGTGCACTCAGGTGAAACGTTAGCTTAGGTTAATAAACGTAATTATTTCGTTAAGCAATTATTCAGGCTGTTATTTTTATAATGACACTTGCTCAATTACTTAATTAATTAGCCGTCGTTAAAGTTATGCCGTAGACGTCTGTATCTGTCAATAATTAAGATTACTCAAATTGGTCTAACCAACCAAAAGTTACACTTAATAATTCTTAATTAGGCTGTGTTGATTTAACCTTAGTGAATCAAGTGACTCTTAATTCGTGTAATATCACATAGATTTTAATTAGCCTCACTATTACTAATTACGCTCAATTATACGCCATTACGCTGAACTAATTTTATCGTACCTAATCTTATTGGTCTTTACTAAGCTTAAGTACACTGATACCTCTCTGTAATAACTATATATAGTCAATCATAAATCTCAGTAGTCATACGTAGTCGTAAGGCATTCTTATACACACCTCCATAGGACCTCACGTATACCTATACACGCAGTGCATCGTGTGACGCGCTGTAGACAGATAAACGGACGGACGGACAGATTCCGATAGAAGTAGCCCTAGAATGCTTACGCTTTAATATAGGTACGCCGGGAGTACCTGATAACTACTGGGCGTAGGATGGCGCTTCCACGTTTCCAGTACGCTTGCGTACCTGACGTGGTTTGCTAGCAGTAGAGATTGCGCTGCAGGCCCCGCTCCTTGCGCTACAGTCATGCGAAAGCGGGGGGGGGGGGTGGAGGAGGCTTTCCCGCTGATTCTAGCAGGCGCTTGCCTATGCGCCGTGCCTGGTTATTCTGGCCCCCAATAGATGACGCTACAAGCGGACATGCTTTTCCTTTCTGCCACTTGTTGGCGCTCTAAGCAGTCTTCGCAGAACACGGGCCACGCGCTCGCATGTTCCCTTTCAAAAAGGACCACCCTGTACATCGCTAACATATCGGCGAGCGTCTTGTTAAGTACCGTTAGGCCAATCGTCTGCGGGTGATAGGCAGTGATCCTCCGGTGACTTGTCTGGCTGTACTTCAGTATGGCTTGAGTAAACTCAGCATTAAAAGCCGTTCCTCTGTCAGTAATGAGGACTTCTGGCACACCATGTCGCAGCAGAATGCTCTCGACGAAAAATTTGGCTACTTAGGCTGCATTACCTTTAGGTAGAGCTTCCGTTTCGGCCTAGTGAGTGAAGTAGTCTGTGGCCACGACCATCCACTTGTTTCCAGATGTCGACGTCGGAAAGGACCCCGGCAAATCCAGCTCGGTCTGCTGAAACGGTCTGCAAGGAGGCTCGATCGGCTATAGTAATCCCGCCGGCCTTGTCGGTGGTGTCTTGCGTCGCCGACAGTCTCGACATATCTTGACGTAACGGGCGACGTCGGCGGTCAGGTGCGGCCACTAATACATTTCCTATATCCTCGATAGCGTCCGGGAGAATCCGAGTTGCCCAGTGGTCGGAACGTAATGTAGGGTATGCAGTACTTCACGCTGTGCTGAGGGAACAACAAGAAGGTAGTTGGCGCGGACTGGTGAGAAGTTCTTCACGAGTAGGTTATTTTGAAGCGAAAACGAAGACAATCCTCGCTTAAATGGCCTAGGAACAACGTCGGCATTCCCGTCCAAATACTCGACGACTTGGCACAGCGGAGGCAGCACGGACAATCGACGTAATCGCTGCACCTGCTATCTTTGCAGCTGCCTTGGAATCTTCCCTGGCGAGGCGACTGTTCGTCATGTGGCGGCTGCTGCTGTTGCTGCAGGAAAGGAACGTCGGTGACAGCGCAAGTTACCGGCATCACATCCGCCAGGGGAAGCAAGCTTAAAGCCGGTGGCGCTCCAGGACTAGGGTCGCTACGGTCACATGACACAGCGGAGGCAGCGCGGACAATCGACGTAATCGCTGCACCTACTATCTTTGCAGGTTGGCATTTTTCGTACAGTATCTCTTTCAACCCAAAATATTTCTGTTACGCTGCCTTGACTGCTGCCAAGTGTTCTATGATGACAAGAAGTTCTGATAAGGAGTTCTGTGAGGGTAGCGCACAAGTTTGGAAAAAAGTTAATAAATTATTAAACCGAGCTTAGTCTACGTCAGGAGTTACAGAGCTTTGGTTTGAAGGTGAACGTATTGTGCATGTGGCACTTGCAGAGTAATTTAATACGTTTTTCAAAGATGCTATAAATACCGGCCTGAGTTCAGATTCTGCTTGCAACACTATACGACGGAATAGCAATAGTATATTTTTGGAACCTACGGATGACACTGAAATGTGCAGCATTTTTACTTCCTTGAAGAACAAGAGGTCTTGTGATAAAGATGGCTTTCAAATCACACCTGTAAAATTTGTCCTCACCCTAATAGCACCAGTATTATATTTATAACCTTGCCTTATCAAGCGGGTCCTTTCCAAAGCAGTTGCAGAAATCTAAGTTAATAGTGTTATATAAAAGCGGCGATAAAAATATCATGTCAAGTTACAGACCAATTTTCATTTTACCGCTTTTTTGAAAGATTTGGAGAAAATTATTGAAAAATGGTTGATGAAATTTTGCAATAGGTTTAAATTCTTATCAACAGCATATGGCTTTTTCCGAGGTAAATCTACCGAAGCAGCTTTAATGTCTAAAAAGGAAATTATTCTTAACGCTTTTGAAAATAAAGAATTGTGCATAGGCATCTAACATAGATTTCTCCAAGGCTTTCGATCACCTTAATCATAATACCCTACTTAAAGTTATGCCTTTATGGCATACGTGGCACTGGACTTCAGCTATTGAAATCGTACCTACGTCATCGTGTAAAATGCGTTAAAATAGGGCCACATATATCTCCATTTCAAACTATTACTGCTGGTGTCCCACAGGGTAGTATTTTAGGACCTCTTCTTTTCATTTTACGTATAAATGACCTTGTTTTGACTGATAGCCAGCCGAAATTTCTAATTTATGCTGACGATGCAAGTTTATTTTTCACAGGTAGCTCCACACAATCTCTGGTTTCTGTTATTAAAAATGCTCTTGATAAACTTGAAGCAACAAAATCCCAATAAAGAAAGGCGTCAGGCAGGGAGATACGATCTCTCCAACGCTATTCACTGCGTGTTTACAGGAGGTATTCAGAGACCTGGATTGGGAAGAATTGTGGATAAGAGTTAATGGAGAATGCCTTAGTAACTTGCGATTCGCGGATGATATTGCCTTGCTTAGTAACTCAGGGGACCAAATGCAATGCATGCTCACTGACCTGGAGAGGTAAAGCAGAAGGGTGGGTCTAAAAATTAATCTGCAGAAAACTAAAGTAATGTTTAACAGTCTCGGAAGAGAACAGCAGTTTACGATAGGTAGCGAGGCACTGGAAGTGGCAAGGAATACATCTACTTAGGACAGGTAGCGACTGCGGATCCAGATCATGAGACTGAAATAATTAGAAGAATAAGAACGGGCTGGGGTGCGTTTGGCAGGTATTCTCAGATCATGAACAGCAGGTTGCCATTATCCCTCAAGAGAAAAGTGTATAACAGCTGTGTCTTACCAGTACTCACGTACGCGGCAGAAACCTGGAGGCTTACGAAATGGGTTCTACTTAAATTGAGGACGACGCAACGACCTATGGAAAGAAGAATGATAGGTGTAACGTTGAGTGATAAGAAAAAAGCAGATTGGGTGAGAGAACAAGCGCGAGTTAATAACATCTTAGTTGAAATCAAGAAAAATAAATGGGGCATGGGCAGGACATGTAATGAGCAGGGAAGATAACCGATGGTCATTAAGGGTTACGGACTGGATTCCAAGGGAAGGGAAGCGTAGCAGGGGAGGGCAGAAAGTTAGCTGGGCGGATGAGATGAAGAAGTTTGCAGGGACAACATGGCCACAATTAGTACATGACCGGGGTAGTTGGAGAAGTATGAGAGAGGCCTTTGCCCTGCAGTGGACGTAACCAGGATGATGATTATGATGATGATGATGATAAACTTAAGGATTGGACTGAAGCAAACTCATTACTCACAAACACAAAAACTATTTACATAGGCAATTCACACGTACAGTTTGTAGACACAGTCAAGATTTAAGGAGTAATCCTTAACAAGACCATGAGCTGGGACACTCAAGTTCAGTTCATTCTGAATAAACTGGCAAAGTGTACCGGAATTCCCGCAAAATTTTGGCATTTTCAGCCCGAACATATAAAATTAATTATTTACAATGCACTATTTGTATCCCACCTAAATTATTGTTTGTTGGCTTGGGGTACTACCACTAAAACAAACATTATTAAAATATATATGCTTAAAAGAGAGCTGTAGGCTACCTTACAAGTAGGCTACCTTGCTCACACTCAGGAACTGTTTGCCCGTTACCAAATTTTGCCAATTAATACCGTGTACGAATATTACTGAGCATTAAAATATAAGCGATGTATCCAATATAACCAGCTTAGTTTTCTTGAATTACCCTGCCTCAGACAAAATCTTTCAGAATACTCCTTTCGCAAGAAACAAATTTGGCACACTCCCTTCTCCCGTACAATAGACGGGAAACAGATGTTCCGACACACCCTGCCCACTGTTATGAATAAATTATGGTCAAGGGGCATAATTCTGGAAACATGTTCACTAGTTGACATGAGAACTGAATTAATTCACTAATATCTTCTTTTTGAAAGCCGCGTTTGTGTATTTTTTTCTTATCTTGCTGCGATGTATCCTGTGTAATTTTATTTTGCTGCGATGAATTTCTGTGTTTCTTTTTTGACTATTATTCTGTGCTTCTTTCCGTTCTTATGCTTTGTACCCAGACTCATGTATATACGAGATGTTTTTACCCTTGTTAAATAGCCAGAACAATAACATGTCATTTACTGTTTGCGTTTTCGATGTATGCCTCGTACAGGGGGGTTCGGGCGTCCCTCAAGTGATTGTGTTCACTTTTTGCCCGGGCCTACCCGCATCGTTAATTTTTGGCGATGTAAATAAACTCCACTTTGACTTTGACTTTGAGGCTTTTTATCTCCGGGTTTGCTCGTTGCTGCTCAGCAAAGTCTTCCACGATTACTATTCAAAGGAAGGCGGCATCATCCTCGTTGTCTTGAGGCGGAAGGTCAGTGGGGGCGCGTGATAGGCAGTCGGCATCAGAGTGTTTTCGTCCGGACTTGTTGTTTACAGTGATGTCATATTCTTGCAGACTGAGGCTCCACCGCGCCAGGCACCCTGAAGGCTCCTATAAATTCGGTAGCAAACACAACGCGTGATCGTCGCTGACGACTTTGGACGGCATTCCATATAGGTAAGGGCCGAATTTTGATGTAGCCCAAATGATGGCGAGGCATTCCTTTTTGGTCGTAGAATAATGGCCTTCCACTTTTGACAGCAAGCGGCTAGCACAAGTATTCACCCGTTCAAGTCCGTCTTTCCGCTGTACTAGAACGGCACCGAGGTCTATAGGCTACTGGCGTCAGTATGGATTTCTGCATCTGCGTCCTCGTCGAAGCGTGCAAGTACCAGTGGCGACTGCATGCGTCGTTTGAGTTCTTGAAATGCGTCAGCCTGCGGCGTTTCCCACTTGAACTCTACAACGCATTTATTTAGATGTGTCAGCGGCTCAGCGATGCGTGAAAAGTCTTTGACAAAGCCTATGCAATAGGCATACATGCCAAGGAATCTACGCACTACCCAGCAAGCCACATATATCCATTGGACGTACTACAAAAGACCAAATATCCAAGTCATTTAAAGACGTCTAGTTCACATCTATAACATGTTCCACTAGTATATGGCAGTCAATGGTCATCCAAAGGACGTCGAATGTCTTCGTGCTTTGGACATCTCTTGCACGTCCAAAGCTTCCGCGCATTGATCGTACATTGTGCGTTGCGAGTAGAGAAACGCAACATGTAGCATAAATACAAGCAAATTGTCTCTAATGCCTAACAATGAGATCCTGGGAAAGGAAAAATTGCGCTGTTGTCTGTTACAGCACTGTGCCCGGTCATTTACTTTGTTTTTCCCCATAATGTGCATGTTCGAGATGCTACAAAAAGGAGAATGTGTCCCTGAATTGCGAAACATCCATCCGTTCATTTTGAAAAGATTCATGTTGAAGTATTAAACCCCATAATTTCAGTTATGACCGCATTTATTTTTCTAACGTGGTTATCAGTAGCAATATTGCACGAGCTCTGCACGCACTCCTGAACACCGCGCGTCAAAAGTAAAAACTTTCGGTTTCGGTTACATTTCTTTCTCATACATAAATGTTTTCTTTTTCAGTTATATATATTAGTACAATGTTAAAAATATGCAATCTTTAACTTACTTCTATATTTTGACAGATTATAAAGAAAAAACAAGCTTTAACTCGCAATATCTTTCACTTTACATCGCCACGGAAATCAAATTAACACGCTCTTCGACGCAAGCACGCAACTGCACGCAAGCAACATTAAGTGTGCTTCATTGGTGTGTCTTTCCGACTCTTGTTCGGTTGACCATTACCCAAGTATGCATATACTAGGCAGAACTGTACAGTTGCGTACTGAAATTTGGAGCTGTGCGTGTGACTACTATTTGTCGTATGTTTGTTTGCTTTGCGGAGCGCTTATAGAAATGTCTCGGGGCAATATTTTGGTAGTTCATTTTCAGACATGTTTCTACCGCTTGGTTTCAAGCGCGCCTCTGTGATATTTCTCATTTGCAATGCTTATCTCGAAGTCTTTAGTAGCATTATGTTTTTGGCACTTGCGTGATGTGATAAGCTGCCTGAGCATTTGTTTATAAAGATGAACATTCTATCTCGAGATTCTGCTTGCGTAGATTTTCTTTTAGCATATAGTTTCAATGATAGCTAGAAAGTATTGGCTTTCTATCTTGAACCTCGCGGCCCCAGAAGTAGGTGCTGGCATGCTGGCCATATCCTTTTATTCATGCATTAGGATCTGATATTACCTCCTACTAATAAGTTCTAATCCTTTAAGTATAACTCCGGCATTGTGGCTGCTAGTCATTTTCTGAGTGTTAACAACCTTTTGTCATTGCTTTTGTTTCGGTCAAGTTGAATTTTCAAGAATATATTATTGAAGTTCTTTTTGTTGTTGTTCTTATTTTTACATCCATGTTTAACCTGTTTGTACACAGCTAGAACTTGCCATGGATATTTTTATACATCTGCCTGGCTGGGTGCCAATCATTTTTCCAATAAAGCTTTATCAATTGTATCAATAAAAAGTGACGTTGATATGACATTGTGAGTCTCACTTGTGTGCTTTACCTAGTGCGTACTGAAATCACTTTTTTTTTCATGTAGCCATTCCAGGATTTGCAATAACTCACAAGGATCAAACATAGATCTATGATTTTGTGAGCCCAGTTTTTACATTTTGATGAGGGCTATGACTATATATAAAAGTTGAATCACATTAGCATATGCTAGAGAGGATGAAGGCGACAGCCCGGGCGCTCACGACATTCGCTAAATTACTTGTCATTCTCATTCGAATGCATTTTCTATTACTTGTTTTCTCCCACCAAAGCCCGTGGGTTCGAGTGCCTTAACTCGACCTTAATCAACCGTGCCTTAATTCATTTGCCCTAATTAGCACTAACGGTCGTGAGTTCGACTTCCACCAAAGGTCGAGGGTTCAAGTGCCCTGATTAACTATACCTAAATCCGCAGTACTTTCATTAACTTTGCCCTAGATAACACCAAATGCCATGGGTTCGACTCCCACCAAAGGTAGAGGGATCGACTGTCCTAATTAATTATGCCTCAAATAACGTCACCCTAATTAACACAAAATGTCATACACTCTTAAGCAAAATGACGCCCTTTTGTCACACAACAATAATCGTCATCTGTCTTGTCTGCATTTCCTTTCTCCAACGCGGCGAGCCCGGTACTTCCCAGCAACGAACGGCATGCACGTTATGAGCATGACATAGCATTCCCGACAGGAAAGTAGCGGACGCGGAGTTTTCAAGAGGTACACCCCAAAGGGTGTAACTTTGCCTGAGAGTGTAGGTTCGAATGATCTAACTCTATCTTAATTAGCTTTGCCTTAATTAACGCCAAAAGTAGCAGGTTCGACTCTCGACCTTTAACATGTCAATTGGAATCCAACTTGGAGATATGGCCAGTTCGCCCATATCTCCAAGCGGGTTCGACTCCCACCAAAGGTCGTGGTATAGAGTGCCCTAATTATTTCTATCTTAATTAACTGCACCTTAATTCGCTTTGCCGTTTTTAACCACAAAGGTCGAGGGTATGAGTCCTAATTTTGGTGCCATTGAATTTTGCGCAATAACGCCGGACATCAAATTTTTTACCCGTGAGCGATTTAAGGATTTCGCCCTAATAGGAAAGATACCTCATAAGTTGTGCAATCTATATTTTGACATTTACACGTTTACACGTTAACAAAACACTTCAAACAAGGTCACCAGCTACTTGCCGACAATGGTGGTAACTGTGGCATTAATGGGCCTCAGCAGATCTACCACTGAGATTGAGGACAAATGAAATGCGAACAACAGAGCGTGTGGCCGAAGCATAACTGTAGACTTACAGTGCATTTCGTCGGCCAGTTATTGTGCATATGCGTGGGCATGTGGTTCTTGTGCAGAATGCAGTGCTACACGCCCTACTACGATAAACGTAACCCTTGGTTTGTCCGAAAGTCGGTTTCTCATCTCTCCATGGCACTGCCATTCCCACCTGGCAGTACATTGTTATGGTGGCTAGCACCGTCGCTGCATCTGTAGGATGATATAGCTGGCATGAACCCAGTTTTCTGACGTCCGTTGCTTTGCTTTTGTTACCACCATCAAAGCTGCCAGTGTCTAATCGTAATTTGAATAGCCCCAAAAATTTATTGTACTGAAGGAGCAACAACAGGGCCAGCCACGTTAACAGTAATCGCAGATAAGAATGGCACTGCAATGGCGGCGTTAGAATACAACCTTCAAACAAACTACAGCTGACGTAACCGCACTAGGACAAGCAGCCCTGCATTCCGCATCGAAACCACATGCAAATGCATGTGTACAATGATGGCTGGCCGGTGCCGCACATTGTGTGTTCAGTTATGCTTCGGCCACGCGCTCTGTTGTTTGTATTTCATTTGTATTCGATAGTACATCTGCTGTTTCACTTGAAGGTATGCAGCTCATTACAGCGTGAACAGAAAAGATCCATTAGATGTTCTATGAACCTCCTGTATCCCTAAAAGGAACATCTATTAGAGGTCACTTATGTCCAGCTGCGACATCCTTTCAACGTTACAAAAACGTGA
This sequence comes from Dermacentor variabilis, assembly GCF_050947875.1. Taxonomy (NCBI): domain Eukaryota; kingdom Metazoa; phylum Arthropoda; class Arachnida; order Ixodida; family Ixodidae; genus Dermacentor; species Dermacentor variabilis. The sequence goes on from NW_027460280.1 coordinate 25,084,241, forward strand.
TCTGGATGGGACTTAGATAATCCAAACTACGTATTTATAATGTTGTTTGACGAAATATAGCTATCTATAGGATGTGTGCAATGCATAAAACGCGATGTTCTATGGACATCTATGGGACAAAAATGGTTCACTGGGAACATTCTTGTCGATGGGCTGCTGGAACTGTGCGATGGCAGCTTTCTTCTGCGGGTCGAGGTGAACTCACGATTTGCTGATGACATGGCCCAAGAACAGAAGCTCATCGTAAGCGAAGTGGGACTTTTCCGGCTTCAAAGTGAGCCCTGATGACTTGATGGCCTTCAGTACTGTCGCAAACCGCCCAAGGTGATCATCGAAGTTTCCCGCGAAGACGACGACGCCATCCAAATAAACAAGACAGGTCTGCCACTTCAATCCTACTAACACCATGTCCATCACGCGCCGGCAGGTTGCAGGCACCGAGCACAGTCCGCATGACATTACTTCGGACTTGTAGAGTCCGTCTGGCATGATGAAGGCAGTCTTTTCGCGATCTCTCTCGTCGACTTCTATTAGCCAGCAGCCAGACTTAAGATCTATCGACGAGAAGTGTTTGGCGTTGCAGAGCCGATCCAATGCGTCGTCTATCCGTGGGAAGGGGTATACGTCTTTCTTAGTGATCGTGTTCAGTCGAAGATAATCGACGCAGCGAGGTAGCGTTCTGTCCTTTTTCTTCACCAAGATAACAGGAGATGCCCACGGGCTTTTCGACAGCTGGATGATGTCCTCGCGCAGCATTTCGTCGACTCGTTGTCTTATAGCTGCACGTTCTGGCGTCGAAACTCGCTAAAGCCTCTGGCGAAGTGGTCGAGCGCACTCTTCGGTTATTATGCGATGCTTTGCAACTGGTGTTTGTCGAATCCTCGGTGACGTCGAAAAGCAGTCGTTGTATCGTCGGAGAACTCCATAAATTCTGACCACCTGGGGTTCTTTAACGGGCACCTAAATCTAAGTACACGGGTGTTTTCGCATTTCGCCCCCACCGAAATACGGCCGCCGTGACCGGTATTCGATCCCGCGATCTCGTGCTCAGCCAGCCAACACCATGTCTTAACTTTCTTCAACTGGGCAGTGATGGGTCCGCTCATGACGGAGTAGTCGGTTCCTGAGTCCACTAAGTAGGTGACTGCGTGGCCCTCGAGAAGCGCTTCGAGGTCGGTGGTTCTTTGTCTTGTACCGCAGTTATGTCTTGGCGTCACATCACGGCTGCGTCGTGTTTACCTGAAACTGCAACGGTGCGTCGTCAGGTCGTCTTTCGTCGGCGTATTCGTTGTTTCTAGACTTCGTCGAGATGGCCGCATCTCGTTGGTATGTCGTTGAAACATGGTTTTCGGCATATTCGTCGGCAACGGTGGATCTCCGTCAGTTCGACGAACAGCAACCGCACCTCCATCGGTTGCTGCTTTTAGTTTCCGGGATAGGAGCTTCAAGACCGGCCCCGGGCTGGGCCAGTGTATTGTCGGCGTTGCGGGGACAGGTAGCGGCAGGGTGACGGCCAACGGGACGGTCGTCGTGGGCTCTGCTTAGTGGCTGCTAGGTAGTCAGCGATATCGCGAGGCCGTTCACATTGCTGCGGGCGCGACACGTTGACGGCGAACCCTCGCAGTCCCAAGTTGCGGTACGGGCTTCGGCGGTAGACGTAGCCAGCTTCTCCACGGTGATAGCAGAGCTGGTGGTGGTCCGGGACGCGCCATACATCTGTCTTCCTTGGCTAGTGGCGCAGGGCGGCAGACAGGCGAGCAGGTGGTGGCAGCGGTGGACGATGGAATTTCGGCGTTACAGGACGCTTGCGCGGGCTCGCAGGGTGACCTTGAAAACAGGCGATGGCGGCGTAGGTCATTCCTTCCGGCACGGGAGGTGGCGATTCGGACTGCACTTCGCGAGCGGCCTCTGACCGTCGAAGTTCGTCCTTGATCATGTCATTGACCGAGGATACCTGGGGTTGCGACGAAGGTAATATCTTGCGCAGTTCTTCGCGCGCGATGGCCCTGATGCTCTCTTGAATGTCACCAGAGCCCAGTGCCTGGATTGCGCACTGCGACGTAGGCACTTGGCGGTAATATTGCCTAGTGCACATTTCCAGAGTTTTCTCAATCGTTGTGGCCTCTGTCAAGAACTCTGCTACGGTCTTCGCAGGATTGCGGATCAGTCCGGCGAAAAGTTCTTGCTTTACCCCTCGCATATAGGAGCGGACTTTTTTTCTCTTCGGACATTTCCGGGTCGGCCTGCCGGAAAAGACGGGTCATCTCGTCCGTGAAGATGGCGATGGTCTCGTTGGGTAGTTGCCCTCGGGTTTCCAGCAGAACTTCGGCCCTTTCTTTTCGGACAACGCTCGTGAAGGTCCTCAGGAATGCATTTCGGAACAGGTCCCACGTTGTAACGGCGGACTCCCGGTTCTCAAACCAGGTCCTCCCGGTACATTCCAAGGAGAAGTACACATGGCGTAGTTTATCCTCAGAAGTCCAGTTGTTGAAGGTTCAGATCCTTTGGAAGGTTTCGAGTCAGGTTTCCGGATCCTCCGAGGAAGCTCCACGGAAGGTAGGTGGCTCCCTGGTTTGTAGAAGCAGGATGGGGACGCTGTGGCTGGGGTTGTTGAGCTGGCCATGGCCTTCCTGCTCGTATCAAGCAGAAGTCCGTGCTTCGGGGGCAGTCCTTGCAGTCTGCGGCTAGCTCGCTGGTCTCGGGTGACGTTGGTGCTCTCTTCGAGGTTCGGGATTTGTTCGCGACTTTGCGGGGGCGTTCGGTGTATGAACTCACTAGCACCTCCACCATATGGTCACGTAGTAGTGACGGTGACGAAAGTAACAAAACTGTGATTGACGAAATTAGTGCTTTATTGGGCGAACCTGTGTCCTGAAAAGCAGACTTCGGACTCAGTACGATGACACACACATAGGCACACATACGCATGCACGCACGCAAAGCAGTATTTCTTGTGTATCTGGAATGTTAGGTATGTCATTAACGTAGAGCAAAAAAGAAGCAGCCCTAAAAGAGAAATCAGTGGTACTCCTGTCATTATTTCGAAATGTCTGAGAAATCACATAAATGCAACAATTTATTTACGATTAGTCAAGGAGCTTTTAATAAGCTTGTGATCCGGTCCCCTTGAGCCATAGTAAGATATGTAGTGCAGCAGAATATTATGCTTTAACATGTCGAAAGCCTTTTTCAATTCTAGAAAGATTACGACAGAGTTAAATTTTTTCTCCAAGTTTTCGATAAACTTTTCTTTCAGCAGAAGCAAAGCTAATTCGGTGGAGTTTTCCTTTTGGAATCCAAATTGATGCTCGACAACTAGGTGAAATTTTTGTAAAACTCCATCTAACGGCACATAAACAAAACGTTCAATTATTATAGCAAATACACTCAGTACCGAAATAGGACGATAGTTGTTTATGACATCTCTTGCACCACCTTTATGGACAACTGCGACACGTGCAACCTTTAGTGAATCAGGGGAATGCACATCACGTAAAATGCAATTACGCACATGACTAAGTGGAACAGCTATAGATGAACTTACAGCTATAATCCGACCTACCTTTAGCTCGTCTAGTGCCGAAGCAGTATAGGTAATCAGGAAACTAATGATGTTAGTGATTTCAAACTCGTTTGTAGGCTTTAGGTAGACACTGCTTTCTGCGTTTATCTTTACATAGCTAGTAAGGTTCTGTTCAAGCTTACGTGAGCTACATGGAAAGCCATAAGACAAAAAGTGCTAATTAAATTTGTTCAACACCTCCTGCCTCTATTTCGAATTCCGCTGGAACCGCATTATGAGAACGTTATTTACCTCACTAAGTACTTTCCAAAATTCATTAGGCTTGTCGACAATCTAAAGCTTGCATGCGTAATAACTGTCTTTCGCCTTCCTAATGCTTGAGGTGAGTCCGTTTGGAAATTTTTTGTATTCTCTACGTTTCTCCGGATCCCTTAGATTTAAAAATTACGCGAAAGCTTCTTTCTTTCCTTTATGCTATTATAAAGCGCCGCTATCATCCAGGGTTCCCTTGCTTTCTTTCACTTTTTTCCAAACATAGTAATAAGCTTTCATTGTAAGGAAACAAGAAAGTTATCTTTAGCTTCTCTTAATTCTCTTTAGCCGTCTGCTTAGTTCTCTAAAGTGACGATGAACATCAGTAGCCTTCGTTAACCAGAAGTGCTTGAAAAGGCCGTTATATTTGTTAATGAACTTTCTTATCGATTTCGTATAATCCAGTGTTTATCAGCCCTATGGTTTACTGTAAGAACATTGGAAGGTATAGGCTAGCGAGCTCAGATTTGAAACGACCCCATAGACTGGTAATGTTCATTACTAAAGAACACTCATGAAATTTGGTCAAATACAACGAAAGATTGGAGAATACCGCATCACAGTTACCCATTTCTTAATGATATATAATTTGCGCATGCATTCTTTTAACTTTATATACTTTCGCAAGCGATACTACCGACAATTACCTCGCAGTCATTAAACACTGTCCTTGTTGTAACTGGCTTTATAAGAGTGGGGTGCTCACCCGCCGTGGTTGCTCAGCGGCTATGGTGTTGGGCTGGTAAACACGAGGCCGTGGGATCGAATCCCGGCCATGGCGGCCGCATTTCGATGGGGCTGAAAACACCCGTGTACTTAGATTTAGGTGCACGTTAAATAACCTCAGGTGATCCAAATTTCCGGAGTCCCCCACTACGGCGTGCCTCATAATCAGATCATGGCTTAGGCACGCAAAGCCGCATAATTAATTTGTTTTAAGAGTGGGGTGCTTACAAAAAGCAAGATCTAGTATTTTGGCACACGACCCACTCAGCCTTGTTGAGGCATTAGCAAATTGTTGTAATGCATAAGCATTAATCCCTCCAGTGGCAAGTACAGGCCACAGAGCGCAAGACGTGGCTAAGGCCTGTTGCTTCTCCTCGTACTTGGGCGCTATTCGGAACTTCGTAGCGACGGCGAAAGATTCCCGGAAAGCATCCGTAAAATTTCCATTGCAATAGACAGCTTTAGTTTAACATACGCAACGGCCTTGCATCTGCGAGCCAGCCGCGTATCAGCAGCGCACATTCGGAGAACAGTGACGTCTGGCGTGGCGCGTGCACGCAGCATGTCTTGCTTGCGTCCGGGCATTGTGGGCTGTGAGCTCTCGCGTGATCCTGTCGCTGGCGAATGTGTGAGCTGTTCTGCAATATGGCGGGCGTTAAAGGTGAGCGATGCGAATGGTTGCTGTGCACGGCTGCATTTCTTCAGTAGCGCTAGACGTGGCGATATGCCTTTGTTGCACGTTGATATAGTTGGAAATTGTGGGGAATTCCCAGGTCCAAACCCCGGCTAGCCGTTTCAAGCCACACCTTGTTTGTGCCCCTTGCTTCTTTCTTGTGGTGTCGCTGCCACTTTCCCTGGAGGGATTGCTCGCACCTGAATAGTTACCCGATGGCGCCGGTAGTTCCGACACTAAGGTCGAAACTATCCGACCTTCTTGAATGACATCGCTCGCCTCCCACAGAACACTGCTACGATACATGTCACTGGCTGGAGCCTTCCTTCCTAGTACATGTCGCCAAACCCAGAAGAGTGAGACGGGCGATACATCATGCCAAGCATAGGTCTTCCACATGCCTGCAGACGCTCAACCTGTCAAGCTTCCTGGACGTCTCGGCATACCCGTCGATCACTGGGCAACGTGTCCTAGCAGGCTCATCCGGCAAGAACTCAGCATTCGCGTGATTTGTCCCGTAGTGCAGTGGCGCTCCACCATTTGCTGTGAGAGTGGGGTTATGTCCTCTCTTCAAAGCGATCTTTGTATTGGCACTGTTGTTCAGGCTTATTAATAGCGTGAGGGTACATTGTTATGAACAATTATTCCTGCGTTCAGTTCCACGTTTGTGCGATCCATGGCGGCGTCCATCTAGGACAAGGAAGGCGCCCACTCACGGTGATAAACCAGCACACCAGTTCAGTAGCGTCACGCCCTTCTACGATTCTGCGCGGCTATTGCTCGCGCGGAAGCAACCCACTTTGCCCATGTCTTTCTGGTCCTGAATGCACTACAGCAGCTGTTCGAAGGAGCGACTGCCGCCGCTGATTGTTCCTGGAGAACACGCGCCCAGCTGAGCTCTATAGGTACCATGGCTGCTGGGGTTGTGAGAAGATGGAGCCCATGCTTGTGGTGCGCCCCCCACGTTGGGTGCTAGGGTGCGGAAGTCCTAGGTCAGAACCCCGTCTAGCCGTTTCGGGCCACACCTTGCTTATGCTTCTTCTTCTACGTCCGGTAGTTGCTTCTTCCTCCGGTAGTTGCGGTAGTTCGCTCGTGGAAGAATAGTGCCCAGACAGATAGTTCCCACAAAACGTATCAAAGATTCATCGCAGTGGCATCACTGCCGTGAACTTGCTAGCGGCGACAGTGGTAGCAAGTTAGCAAGTAGACGGCCCGGGCAGCGGGCCAGCGCGGCGGCTTGTTGCTCCGAATGCTTCAGGTGGCCGTAGCAGTATCAAAAAGTACCACCTCCGTGCCCATTGAGGCGATGCTGTGATAGGCTTTCATAATCGGGTTCAATCAATAATTTATTACGATAGAAATTATACGGACGCTCGAGGCGCAATCGCACCGCCGGCGCCGCTGTTGTCGTGCTGTACGCTGACGGGGCATGCGCGGATCGCGCGTACGTAGGTGGTTGAAGGGCGCTTGCAGAGCCCTCGCGTATCGCGTACGCACCAGCTGCGGTCAGCTCAACTAAAACTCTTTAATATAGTATCAATAAGTTCGCAGTCACCACAAAGAAAACATTCATCTGCTTCGTAAACTGTTCTGTAGTGCCCCAACGCAATGTTATTCACGCGCGCGCTTCTCGTATGCTTCCGTGCGCACGTGTGCGTACCTGCGTGCGTGCGTGTGCGTGCGTGAGCGCGTACATGTGTGTTAGTGTGCTTATGTTCGTGTTTGTATCTGTATGTGCCTACGTGTTTAAAAATTATGGGTTTTTACGTGCCAAAACCACTTTATGATTATGAGGCACGCCGTAGTGGAGGACTCCGGAAATTTTTACCGCCTGGGGTTATTTAACCTGCACCTAAATCTAAGTACACGGGTGTTTTCGCATTTCGCCCCCATCGAAATGCGGCCGCCGTGGCCGCGATTCGATCCCGCGACCTCGTACTCAGCAGCCCGACACCATAGCCACTGAGCAACCACGGCGGGTTGCGTGCGTGTTTGTACGTGTGCTTGTGTGTGTGTGTGTGTGTGTGTGTGTGTGTGTGTGTGTGTGTGTGTGTGTGTGTGTGTGTGTGTGTGTGTGTGTGTGTGTGTGTGTGTGTGTGTGTGTGTGTGTGTGTGTGTGTGTGTGTGTGTGTGTGTGTGTGTGTGTGTGTGTGTGTGTGTGTGTGTGTGTGTGTGTGTGTGTGTGTGTGTGTGTGTGTGTGTGTGTGTGTGTGTGTGTGTGTGTGTGTGTGTGTGTGTGTGTGTGTGTGTGTGTGTGTGTGTGTGTGTGTGTGTGTGTGTGTGTGTGTGTGTGTGTGTGTGTGTGTGTGTGTGTGTGTGTGTGTGTGTGTGTGTGTGTGTGTGTGTGTGTGTGTGTGTGTGTGTGTGTGTGTGTGTGTGTGTGTGTGTGTGTGTGTGTGTGTGTGTGTGTGTGTGTGTGTGTGTGTGTGTGTGTGTGTGTGTGTGTGTGTGTGTGTGTGTGTGTGTGTGTGTGTGTGTGTGTGTGTGTGTGTGTGTGTGTGTGTGTGTGTGTGTGTGTGTGTGTGTGTGTGTGTGTGTGTGTGTGTGTGTGTGTGTGTGTGTGTGTGTGTGTGTGTGTGTGTGTGTGTGTGTGTGTGTGTGTGTGTGTGTGTGTGTGTGTGTGTGTGTGTGTGTGTGTGTGTGTGTGTGTGTGTGTGTGTGTGTGTGTGTGTGTGTGTGTGTGTGTGTGTGTGTGTGTGTGTGTGTGTGTGTGTGTGTGTGTGTGTGTGTGTGTGTGTGTGTGTGTGTGTGTGTGTGTGTGTGTGTGTGTGTGTGTGTGTGTGTGTGTGTGTGTGTGTGTGTGTGTGTGTGTGTGTGTGTGTGTGTGTGTGTGTGTGTGTGTGTGTGTGTGTGTGTGTGTGTGTGTGTGTGTGTGTGTGTGTGTGTGTGTGTGTGTGTGTGTGTGTGTGTGTGTGTGTGTGTGTGTGTGTGTGTGTGTGTGTGTGTGTGTGTGTGTGTGTGTGTGTGTGTGTGTGTGTGTGTGTGTGTGTGTGTGTGTGTGTGTGTGTGTGTGTGTGTGTGTGTGTGTGTGTGTGTGTGTGTGTGTGTGTGTGTGTGTGTGTGTGTGTGTGTGTGTGTGTGTGTGTGTGTGTGTGTGTGTGTGTGTGTGTGTGTGTGTGTGTGTGTGTGTGTGTGTGTGTGTGTGTGTGTGTGTGTGTGTGTGTGTGTGTGTGCAACAAGGTGTCAACACATATAGTAAGACAAGTGCCGCGTGTGTTACTCCTGATATTTTCTGCTACTGCCCTATGGGCTCTTGAATAGCACAGCGCAAAATTACACAGCTGCAGCAATACGCCAGCTGGCTCCGACGAGAAATAGAAACGATACTGGGGAATAATTGTAACGCAAGAGTCTCATTTGTTTCTGATGCGAGCCAGCCCAGATCCGCAGTTATGCATCTGAGAAGGCTGATTATTGCGACCACCGTGGTAAACACCTGTCGTGATACAAGCACGCAGTCGACAAGAGAGAAAAGGAAAGAGAGGCGCCTACGAATCGCACTGCTGGCCACCTGCGGGCGCTTATTGCCATGGCTACGCTCCTCTGCGCAACGCGACGAGAGCATGCCATAACTTTTCGCCGCGGCCCCAGTCAAACACTCCAACGACGCAGCCAGAATTACGCGACACAAGAGAGGCTCGAATGACGCCGCAGCGCCTCTTGTGTCCCCGCTGCTTTCGCAAACAGCGGCGAGGCTCTGGTCGGCTGCCCGCGGTGAATCAGCGAGCTTCTAAGGTGGGGTCATACCATAACCTGGGAAGCAAAATAGATGTGCGCCTTGTGCCACTCCGCCTTCTTGTGAAGGCTTGCGGGTGTGTTAAATAGGTGAACAATGTATTTGTGGCTGGTGATGGGTAGAATTCACCTCTCTCTCCCTCTATCTCTCTTACACCTCGCTAAACAAAGATGTTGTTTCTCCCAACAGCCCTAGCATACGAACTGATTCGCCTGTCTCGGGTAGCCTTGTGTCAGAGTAAAAAGTTATGATCTTTATATTCCTACACCGCAGTCAAAACAAAACATACTAAAAAGGCGCGAACCTTATTTACATCTCGTCTGTGCATTCTTGGACCAGTGTACAAGGATTCGCTCCTTGGAAAATAGTCTACACATTGATCAACGACAAGGGCCACCGAAAATAAGAACTTGTTCGAGCTGTATTAGCAAGTTCTTCAATAGCAAAAAAAAGCTACTCTTGCTGTGAAACGAGGCCTGCTCAGTCATAAGACAAAGCCAAGAACGAAAGAGGTGTGGCGATGGTGAAATAAAGTTCCCCTCGTGACGGCTTGCAGTTCAACAGCGTCTGCTAGGAGCCAGTTTATTGCTAAGAGTCGACGGCACTGTTTTCTAAGAGAGCCAAGCACTGACCTTTGCAAGTATTAAAAACGTTTACTCAGCCACAACGGCTCAAGTATGAAAAAAAAGAAGAAAATGCTTCGAAATTTTTCCGTCACACAGACTTACCGACCCTTGTGTTTCAGAGCTAAATATTAAAAATTCAACTTTAACCTTCATTTTCTCTTCTATGTAATGATCAACCTAAAGCCGCCAAATTAGCAAAGATATTGTTTCGAAAAAATGCTTTCTCAGGCCAAATCGACTTAGTGTTTCTCTTACGTGCGAAACGCGTTCTCAATCTGCATGTCCTCATGTGGACACTTGTCAACCGCAGACTGTAGGGCAAGCAGCTTCTGTGCCTTTCTAGCCTGCAAAACTTCTAGACAGGCTAACCTCTCTGTGTATCCCTCTCTTTTTCCTCCTCCTTGCTAAAGTACAGTATGTTAGCCTAATATTTAAGTAATGTCGCTTAAATTCCCATAAGTCTTCTTTACTTTTTTAGGAGTAAAAGAATGCTAACATGCTCAGATTGTCAGTTACTCCTTGAGCGCAGTAACTGACGATGCTTTTTGTGTTGGTTTCATCGTTCACATGCATTTGTCGTACAGAAAAGCGTGGCCTTCGAGATTGGTGCTCCGTTCCTCCGAGAGAGCCATTTCTGGGGGTTCGTTTCATTTCTTCATCGCTCAGGGTATCCAGACTGCTGTATTATTCAACTGTGATATAAAACATTTCAAATACAATTTTTTACAGCGCCGAATGCGCTGGAATTCTGCCAGCTTGCTATTAGACGCGTACGGTTTCACATGCAATGCATCATCCAGCTCAAAATTTTCGTGCCATGGCCACTTTAGCAATAAATAAAAGGCCGTCGAATAATTACCACGGCCGTTAAACAATCGTAAAAAGAACGTTTCCTAACCAATGACGATTTCTGCAGCTTACGGCATCAGTACATTTATCAAGCTGAATTTAATGGCTAAAAACATACACACCGCTGTTCGTATTTTAACGACAGCAAATATTATGTACGTCTGCGTAACATGTCTGTGCCTTTGTTTGATTACAGTCATTCCCGTGGTGACCTAGATAATTCAAAGCAGTTGTTGATCATTTACTAGCTCCTCAGTAGTCTGGATGCCGAATTGGGAGTGGCATTATACATGTATCAGTGTATGTAAGGCATATTTATGCTTACCAGGCAGATTTCTTACTTCATGGTACTTCAGAAATCATTCAATATTTGACCGTATATCCGTGGATCGTTTTTCTCACATGTTCGAACGGAAATATACGTGTGAGTGTGTCTGTGAGTGCGTGTGTGTGCGCGCGCGCGTGTGTGACGGGAGCAGTTGGTTGGGGGCGTCTACTAACATGGTCGCCTGAACCCCACTTTTTTAATGCGAAAGCATTATACGTCCCATTACGCGAAAATCCGGCGTTGTCGTCGGCGGCGTGAGCCAAAGATGGCACCAAAAATATGGCCGACGGCGCGACCAATAAAAGCGAGTCGAAAATGCTCGGATTGAAGTGGAATTTGTCAAGCAGGATTCTTTAAAGAAACGTAATTAATGGAATTGCAAAGAACATTGGGTACGTTTCGGCCTGGGTGGTAATCGAGCCAAGGCCCTGCGGGGTGCGAAATGAGCAACGCTTCCCCGACGCCACAGTGGCTGCACGGTTATGGTTGACTAAAGTTGTACCTAGTGTGTGCGTAATAGCACACGTCATGTCACCACCTCCATCACTGCCTCACACGTGTCACTTGCTCTTCGAATTCCATCGGTGACGCGTCTACTGGGATACGAAGTGTCTACCTCAGTGGCATCTGTGTAAAGTGGTTGCCCACGGAAGCATGCCACAGAAGACGAAGGAAGGGAACTCAAAAAGGAATGCCATGCGAGTTTACAATGTGCACGACGACAAGGTAGTTGGAGGTGATTTCAATCTGCCTAATATTGATTGGAGTCATCAACCTCACTTTCACTCTTTTGCGGGTCGGTCCAGTCAAGAACTGAGTAACTTGGTTGAATTTTTTGCGTTACGTCAAACTGTTTTGAAACCAACACGTGGGAACCATATCTTAGATTTGTTATTCACAAATAAACCTGAATTCGTCCGGCCTACTCAAGTGCTACCTGGAATAAGCGATCATAATGCTGTGCTTTGTGAAATGAATGTTGAGCATTTAAGAAGCATTGGAACAGCAAACAGACGAGTATATAACTACGAAAAAGCAAATGTAAGCAATATAAATAGAGTGTTCAATGAGTACCGGACGGTATTTGAAACATATGCCTACACTGGAGTAACTGAATTATAGCTTATATTTAAGGAGAAGATGTTTTAGCTGAGGCAGCGCTTTGTTCCGGCGTGGACATTAACGAAAAGAAGAAGTAAAAATAAACCTTGGTTTACTCGGGAGTTATGCAGTCTAACACTCAAAAGGCAACTAGCTTACAGTAAATATAAAGGAAAGCCGACACGTGATCATTGGTTGAAGCTGCATGAAACTACCAAAAAAATGAAGGTTGCAGTGGCAGCTGCAAAGAATTCATTGGAATTTCAATGGAGTCGAAATTAAAGGATAATCCGAAGGAATTCTTGAAACATGCAAAGAGAAATGTAAAAGACACTGACTATACCACCGCTTGTGTCTGGTAACAGCTTTATTGACGATGACGTAGGACAAGCTGAGTTCTTTAATGCGTATTTTAGCTCTGTTTTCAGCTGTGCATTGCAACAGAGACACGATATGAGTACCTTGAATTTCCAGCCGGTGATGACTGTTATGGATGATGTTGTTATTAGCATTAATGGCATAGAGTCTCTGCTGCAGAATCTGAAGATTGGTAAGGCTGGGTGTCCTGATGACTTGCCAAACAAGTTTTACAAATTTTGTGCTCAGTCGGTTGCACCGTACTTGAAGGTTATCTTCGAAAAATCGCTTGAGGAATCCTGCCTTCCAGATGAATGGAAAATCGCAAGCACAGTGCCAATTCACAAATCTGGTCATCGTGACACCGTCTCCAATTATAGGCCAGTATCACTAACTTCAGTTGCGTGCAGGACTCTTGAACATATTTTGTATACTAGTATAGTAGCCCATATGGACGCACATTCATTGTTTAATCCTCGTCAGCACGGTTTTTGAAGGGGCCTAACTTGTACTACGCTGTTGACTGAATTTGTGCACGACCTGGCAGGAGCACTGGACAGGCGTCTTAGCGTGGACTGTGTGTTTTTGGATTTCAAAAACTCATTTTATACCGTGACGCACTGTTTAGTAATTAAAAAATGGCCTTTTACAATATCAGTCCTCAAGTGATATCATAGGTAAAAGATTACCTACGTTTACGTCAGCAGTTTGTGGTGGTGAATGGTACTCAGTCTCAGAAGGTGCAAGTTGTCTCCGATGTTCCGCAACGCTCCGTGTTGGGGCCGCTATTGTTCTTGCTGTATGCGAACGACATTAGTGACGGAATAGTGTCTCAAATGCGGTTATTTGCGGACGACTGCGTCCTCTATAGAGTAGTCACTTGTGACCGTGATGCTGAGATGTTTCAGGAAGACTTGAACAGAATCTCAGAGTGCTGCGTCAAATGGAGTATGAATTTGTCTAAAACTGTTCATATGAAATTTACAAGAAAAACCTTGATATGCAACCATATGTTATTAGGAAGGTAATGTTGGAACAAGTATTAGAATTTAAATTATTAGGTGGTTTTTTACTCCCACTTTGAATTGGCGCCGTCAAGTCGATTATGTCGCTGCTAAAGCATGCAAAACCCTGGGATTTCTTCACCGAAATGCAAACACTTTTCCACAGTCATGTCGGGACATTTTGTACAAGACTTATGTCAGGTCAATTCTAGAATACGCGTGTGCGGTTTGGGACCCGCCTACTCGTAGAGATAAAGATAAGCTGGAGCGGACGCAGAACATTGCCGCTCCTTTCGTATCTGGCATCCGCGGGGCTCAGTACAGTGCATCGCGTACGAAGGAAGCACTCAACTGGGAACTGCTAGACACGCGCCGTAAGAAGTTGAGTGAACTTTTTCCATGCTATTTATTATTCAGCTGTTCGGGTTGATCGCGAAAAGTTTGTGCAAGAGCCTTTTTATAAACCAATCATGTTGACCATGATTTTAAGGTCCGTGAATTTGCGACAAAAACTTAATTGTTTAGAATGTCTTTCTTTCCTAAAACCATTAGGGAATGGAATAGACTGCCAAGTGATGTTGTGAGGGTTATATCAACTGATGCTTTCTTTTTGATGTCGTAGATTGTAGATGTGCATTGCTAAGGGCTTTGCCTTTTTTTCGTTTTTCCTCTTTTGTTATCACTTCTAACACTGTCTAGGAGCAGAGGGGTCGTAAGTATTTCTTCTTGTACCCCCCCCCCCACTGTAATGCCTTGGCGCTGTAGGTTCCTTAATAAATACATAAATAAATAAATAAAATACGAATGAATACCTAAGGTAATACATTTCCCGAAAGCGACTGCAATGTTTTCGCATTCCCACACGTAAGCAGTCTTAAGTGTCTCTGTCGGAACTTTTTTTCTTCGCCTTCGGCTTTCAGATACTGTCCCGTCTGTGCTTCGTTAAAAATTTCCACCTCCCCTCCAAGAGAACGCTCGCAACCAACAACAATGCAGAGTTCATGAAGGAGAGACTGATAAATGAAAAGTATGAAATACACAGCTAGTCCAATGTCTCAAGGTAGTTCCACAATTAACAATTTCGTTAACAAGTTCATTGAAAAGGGCGTGCAGTTCGGTGACGTCCAGCGTAGCTCAGGTGGGCGATAGTTCAGCACAATGCGTTGGTGGGCTAGTTGGTGCGAATCCATGAATACTTTGTTTAGCGCAAAAAGACAGACACAAGAAAGACGACAGGACAAGGCGCTACTCTCAACTGACATCATTTTATTGCGTCACTCCTTTATAGACAGCTGAAACTAGAGGAACATGCGCAGTGAGCACCATGCGGTGGAGCCACCAACATCCGATCCCAAGAGCGCACTCATGCGACAGAATCCAAAAAACCAAATTCAGCGCTGTACAAGGTTAAGGAAGGCACACTAATGCACTGTGACCCCAATGACTGAATGAAAAATGCTTCTGATAACTCTCGGGCGGTGGTGTCACGACTCTTCTTCAACATTGTGGTATCACGAAACATGGGTTTGCACTTGCATATTTTACAATGCTGAGCCAAATGCGAACCTGTGCCTGTTGGTATGGATCGCTCATGTTCTCTAAGGCGCTCGTTAACACAGCGGCCTGACTGCCCTACATACACTTTGCCACATGACAAGGGAATTTTATAAACCACACCGACGCTGCAATCTACAAACTTCACGCGGTTCTTTTCACAATCAGGTTTGCAAGGAAAGCAGAACCTGAGGACCAGGAGCGGTGCCTCCTCGATGGGGTGGACTGCCTTCGTAGGACCGTCACCGGGAGCGCGCCACCTTCAACAGCTATGATCAAAAGGACAGTATCTTTCTTTAGAGACAATGAACTTCGGCTGTTGCTGAGTGACAAAGAGGGCGGTTTTGTAATAGCTCCGTCTGTGGTCTTCAACAAAAAAGCCATTGAGGCTGTCAACAAGAACTGCATTCTGGCAAATGAGAAAGCTCAAAAGGTAAAACGCAAAGCCATTTCTTTGTTGGAAAATATAGGCCTCACCAAGATTGTGAAAAATGTAAAACACTGTAAGGTACTTGCTCTAGAGGTTTTTTTCACTGCGAAAACGCACAAACCGGATGTGCCTTTCCGTACAATAGTCAGTGAAAACAACTGTTGGCAGGTTTTGGTTAGCCGCTTTTTGCAAAAAGAGTTGAAGCATTTAACTATTGACGATCCTTATGGCATAAAGGATTCTTTCGATGCTGTTTCCTTTCTGGAAGACAACCATTCAGTAGCCGACATTTTTTCTATTGACGTCGAAGATCTTTACTATTCGATACCGTATGATGAGCTGTTTCGCAGTGTGATGACGTGCATCGAAGAAAGTGGCGAGATAGATTTTCGCAATGCGACCGGGTTGTCTTCGGAAAGTTTCACGTCCCTTCTTGAATTTTATTTAAGTGCAACTTTTATCCAGTTCAAAAATAACCTTTTTATCCAGAAAAATGGTGTGTGTATTGGTTCATGTGTGGCGCCTCCTCTTTGTAATATTTTTTTATCGTTTGTCGATCGTGCCCTTAAGAGTGCCTTAAACAATGACTCGGTTCAAATTTTTAGATATGTTGACGATTTTCTTGTTGTGATAAAACAGACTAACAACGAATGCTCCGTGACAGTAGCTGATATTTTAACTCTGTTCAATGACAATGGCAAAGGTTTAACTTTCACACATGAGCTATCTAGGGACGGTAAACTCCAGTTTTTGGATTTGCAGCTGTCCTTACAAACAGGCCACGCCTGTTGGATGTACTCGCCACGTGCACGTAAAGAACTTTTACCTTACGCGTCTGCGCACTCAAAGTCTGTGAAACGCGCCATTGCTTTGATGTGTTTAGAATCTTCCTTAAAGAAGTCTTGTCATCACTCTGCGAACATGAGCTTCATTGCACAGTTAAATAGGCTGCAGGCTGCTGGTTACCCAAGTGTGGTGGTGACGTCGGTCTCGGAGGTATTGCTTCAAAAACTGAAAGGGAAGCGGCATAAAAGTAACTGCAGCACACAAAAGAAAAGGCCTGAAGTTGTGCCGTATTGCCACAGAGTGGCTCACAATCTGAAGAATGTCGCCACTAGATACAAAATTCCGGTAGTGTTTTCCGCTCCTCAGAAACTGTCGATGTTGTGCAGCCGTATTTTTAAAACAAGTAAAAAATTTGATTGTGAAAAGAACCACGTGAAGTTTGTAGATTGCAGCGTCGGTGTGGTTTATAAAATTCCCTTCTCATGTGGCAAAGTGTATGCAGGGCAGTCAGGCCGCTGTGTTAACGAGCGCATTAGAGAACATGAGCGATCCATACCAACAGGCACAGGTTCGCATTTGGCTCAGCATTGTAAAACATGCAAGTGCAAACCCATGTTTCGTGATACCACAATTTTGAAGAAGAGTCGTGACACCACCGCCCGAGAGTTATCAGAAGCATTTTTCATTCAGTCATTGGGGTCACAGTGCATTAGTGTGCCTTCCTTAACCTTGTACAGCGCTGAATTTGGTTTTTTGGATTCTGTGGCATGAGTGCGCTCTTGGGATCGGATGTTGGTGGCTCCGCCGCATGGTGCTCACTGCGCATGTTCCTCTGGTTTGAGCGGTCTATAAAGGAGTGACGCAATAAAATGATGTCAGTTGAGAGTAGCGCCTTGTCCTGTCGTTTTTCTTGTGTCTGTCTTTTTGCGCTAAACAAAGTATTCAGGTGGGCGAGCTTGACTGTTGCACTCAGGACGAAACGTACCGCATCTCGTGGCCATTGATGGTAGTACGCGTTTATCTCTTCACGCAACTGAGTCAGGTTGAAACACCTTGGAGTAGCAGAAGTGGTTGTTATTCTTGAAGCTAGTGTGGATGGAAGGATGTACGTTGCGAGTTTTCGTTGGGATGTTGCAGTCGCGTGCAATGTATTGTTGGCGAATCAATCCTCTCATTCCTGATATTGAAGATACGCGTTAGCTGAAATGACTTCTCGATGGTCGAGATTTCTGAGGCCATAAAATGGTAGCCTTTCATTTCGGCGTCGCAGGCGATGTCATCGCAGTTGTCCCCGCAATAGGCACAGTCTTGACTGGTGGTGTTATTGTAAAGGCGCTTGGTGACATCCTTTTCTTGGAACACGACGCACCCTGGTTCGCTCTTGGTTTACTTGGCTTGCGGATTCACGTCTTTTTTGTTGAGGCATTTGTGTTTCCGGCGACGCTCTTCGTTGTTGTCTGTGTCGAAGTCGTCGCCGTAGTTGCTGAAGTAGTTGATGGAGTTGATGTTGGTGTTTCTGTTCTTGCAGCGGGAGTTGCTGAGGTAGTGCTTCCATCAGAATCTGCCTTTGATTTGTTTTGCAAATTGACGCGGTAATCTGTGGGTAGCTGGTACATTGCTCGCTTTTCCGAGACCTTGTCTGGTGGCAAAATCATTGTGCCAGGCTTTTCAGAAGGCTCTTCTGAGGCTGTTGCGACGGCATAATGTATAGGCGCTACTGTCATAAGACAAAGCGCTGCGCTTGGTGGCTGCGACGCTTCTGCAGAGGCAGCGGCTCGTTGAGGTGCTGTGCGTGGAAGGCAGGTTTTGTGTTGCGAAGTGGTTTAGTCTCCGAATGGACGTGGCTCATCCACTGTTGCTGAAAGTGCATTGCCTTCCTTATGAAAATCGCACACGCTGGTGGTGGTTTCCTTCTGTTGTCTTGACGGGAAGACAGACTATTTCATGTCACCGCTGCAAGTAATGGCGGCGCTATTTAATTAAACAGTGTCAATGGCACCATTGCGTGAGTTAATACAGCTTGGAATCCTGGATGCTCGATCACTCGACGATGCTGCAGTAGAAATGACTTCACCACGCACTTCCAGTGATAAGTCTGTCGCTGGCAAATTCCAGGTGCGATGCGCGAACGAAGCATGTAGGTAAAGCACGGGCTGCAGAATGAGCTTCATAGAAGAATTACGTGACTTGAAACCTGGCGCGCGCCGCGCGTAAGAGAATGAGTGAACGCATTCGATGCTTCAACGATGACAGGTATCCGATGGCGTAATGATGGTGCGCATGCCGGCAATTTCTCCGTGCCGGAGAGACCTGGTGGAAGGTTTGGTTGCAATTGCAATGTCTTTAGCTGTTGGATAAGGACAGGGTCTGCAACGTATACTTTAACTCGACTGATCACCTCCTTCTTGATTTTCTCCCACGGTTCGTTGTTTTCAAAGATATTCGTGAGGTACAAGAGAAATGCCTCACCGGTGATGTATTCATTGAAGTTGGAGACCATATCCCATTCCGACCATTATGCAGCTGTTGTGTGGAGCTCGAAGAGGCGGAACCATTCTTCCGCAGGCCTATCGTCCGCTGATAAGGTTTGCTGGGGACGTCCAAGGCTTGCGGTCATGATGTTGGTCGGTGTCAGTGGAGGAGCTGCGCACTCTCGTTTCACAACGTGGCATGGAAGACTTCCATGTTTATGTGGGGCCAATGAGGCGAATACCAGGTATTTCTCCTGTAGACTTGTGTAACGCGAGCAGGAGGTTGCAGGTTTAGACAAACATGGTTGCCTGAACGCTACCTTTATTCTTCGCCTTCGTCTGATTTCAGATACCGTCCCGTCTGTGTTACATACATGGTGTTTCAGCGAACACTTTCGAAAATCTTTAAAGGTTGCCCGTGGGAGATATCACAATTCTAGTCCATGAGCTGGTCTACTTGAAGCGGCGGGCAATACTTGCACAAAATATGGAGATCCAAAATAGAGTTATTAATAAAAATTCACTAATAAAATTTTAACTAATTACATTATCGCTCATATTGCAATTTACAAATTCTAGCCGTGGAGTTCGCAAGGCGGATCTACTTGGAACGAATTTTCAAGATGACACCACTTTCGAGATATAAATTCCCGAACTTTGTGGAGAAATTCATCGGTGTTCCATTTAATTTGTTAAGAAAAGGTCGCTTCATGCACTGAAGCAGGTAAGTAACTGGAACGCCAATGAATTTCTCCGCAAAGTTCGTCCATTTTCATCTGGAAATTGGTGTCGTCCTCAGAATTCGGTCCGAGTTGATCCGCCTTGCGAAGTCCACTGCTAGAATTTGTAAATTGCAATATGGGTCATAAGATAATTGTCCAAAAGTTAATTAGTGAATTCTTGTTCATTAGTCGATTTGGATTTCAATTTTTTTGCAAGTAGTGTCCGCCGCTTCGAGTAGACCAGTTCATAAACTTGAATTAAGCTATCTGCCACAGGCATCCCTTAAAAATTTTTAAAAGTGTTCGCTGAAACACCCTTTATATATACAGGGTTTTCCAGCTAACTTTCGCCATAGGTTAAAAATATGCGAATACCACGTAGCTGGACAGAAACAAGGTGATGTTTGTTGTCGCTTGGAGATGCTCATTTTTTAAATTCTTCCTATTTATGTAATGAGTCTTAATTAATTAATCAACTTCTCAAATATGTTAATTAGATTAACAGTGTCAATGAGAAAATTGTAGAGCGACATCAGAAACTCCTGATACAGCTTTCTGTTGCTCAAGACGTGTTACATAAAGGTGTTTTTCCGAGTGTGAAAGAAGCCCGCAAATGCACGCAAAATTGCCACATGACTGGCCGCTCGAGGCACGTTCCGCCTGTACACACGCTTCTGCTCGTGCTCGCGAATACACGCAATGCCTACTATTTCACTTCAAACAACTTCCTAACTTTAGCGTTAAGAAAGAAAACGGCACACCATTGCAGTGTCCCGAAACGTCCTTGCTGCTCATAGCAGATATACGTATACCCCACCTACCCGCCGCGGTTGCTTAGTGGCTATGGTGTTGGGCTGCTAAGCACGAGGTCGCGGGATGGAATCCCGGCCACGGCGGCTGCATTTCTTTGGGGGCGAAAACGTACGTTACCCAGGTGGTCCAAATTTCAGGAGTGTCCCCCACCACGTCGTGCCTCATAATCAGATCGTGGTTCTGGCACGTAAAACTCTATAACATAACGTTTCCGACACACCCCTGCATAAAGGCCAACTACCGGCCACCGCCAACGTCGGCGAACTGGTCTTTTTCGCGATAGGCTGTGCATGTGCTTGTGGCATAATGTGCGTTTATTTATTTGAACTCCTGAAAAGTAATGATTCGTTTATACACACGAGAAAGCGCACACTGCTTACTCAGCACACTCAACGGCAAAGACACGTGACAGTAGTCCTTTGGCTCAATGCCTGGGCAAATTACCAACTATGCCAACGAAAGTCTACGTCAACTATGGGAATGATTTATTCATGTTGTTCGAAGACGCAAATAAACACTGGGACTATGAGTGATGCCGTATAGCTAGGGGATTTGCATAAAGCTGACAGCGCTGTGCTGCGGTCAGGCGGTGCTCGTTTTAGACCGCCATTGTCAGGGGCAGACTTGTGCAAAGTCCACCAGCCTGCCTCAATACGTTCTTCTATGCTTAGTTTTCTTTCTGCAGCAGTTTGGCTGATTCGACAAGTTCGGAATTCCTAAGCGTAAGTGCACACCGCGAGGTTAAACATGGACGGGACAAGTGACGAGGAGAAAGACGGACTGCCAACTGAAGTTTTGTTATCAATGTGCGGAATTTATACAAGGTAATGAAAAAGCTATCTGAAAAAACTATTGGAAGAGGCTATATGAAAAAAAACAAGAACTAGTGAAGACGGAAGCGAGAAAAACAAACGAGTGAGTTGCAAAAAATTACCAAAGCAAAAAAAAAACAAGAGACACAAAGCTATGTAAAGTGACATCACAACCACCTGCCGTGCGTGCGCCTTCCTATAAACTCGAGCGCTTTGTTTGAGAGGGCAATGGATTAAAAAAAGATTATGGCGCAAAGCATACGAGGACGAAGTGAGACACAAACGGCATATACGGGCGCCATAGGATGGCTGCAACTGCTGACGCATGCGGTTTGTTCTCACGCCATTTGTGCTGCTTCAATCATGATGTCGAAATGATCATCCCGGTGCTTGTAAATAACTGAGGTTCTTTCTAACCAACCAGTACAGCCGTACCCACGCGCGCTGAGCCAAGAAGCCTTTTTTGCCATTGCGCACACTACAGTGTTTTCTTTCTTCAGCGTTCAATGTGTCCACATGCAGAGTTCCGGCCATACGGTATGCGCAAGTGCATATAATTTAATACGCCGTTCACTTCACCGACTTCACCTTGAACTCAGCCGTGCCGACCCTTTGCCCACATCTCACACTAATTGTAGCAGTTAAGCGCAGCAGCCTTGAGGCACCAGTCACTCAACATACTATAAACAATGTGTACGGTGCAAACATGGCTAGTTATCCGTTTTTCACACATGAGCTATAGCGCCGTCGTAAGAAGCTGCGTCACTCGTCTAAACACGCACCACACATGACCTGGGGTTACACCATCGAGAACGTTAAAGGCCACAACCTATGGAACGACGCGCAGCACGAGGGGTTCTCGCTAATAACTGACCCACAAGACCCTACCAGAATGGGAAATAGCGTTCACTGAGCACTAGGCCGGACCTGACATTCATAAAGAACATAGCCAACCCGAAATGGGCCAACACGAACGCAAATCTAGGCAGCAATCACTATATTGTGAACACAATGCTAGAAGCCGGCCCGCGTAAAAGAAAGGCGGGAAAATAACGCTAGCCGAGCGGTACACCTTTCGTAAGCTTCGCGAGAACGATGCGACATAAACCATTGAATACACACGGAGGTGGACATAGACACTCCAGCATAGCGTGCAGAAAGCCGCCAAAAGCTTTCCCGAAGACGAAGGCTTGGAGGAGATTGACAGCAAACTCCTACACATTTGGGAGGCCAAACACAGCTTGCGAAAGCGCTGGAAATGTCAAAGGCACAACCGGCACCTAAGAGAATCTTCGCGCTGGACAGAGAAATAGACGGCCACGCGAACCGGCTATCTCAGTACCAGTGGGAAGCCACATGCACGTTCATGGACAGGAAGTTCGGAATGTCCAAAACTTGGAACATACTTGTATGTATGTATGTATGTATGTATGTATGTATGTATGTATGTATGTATGTATGTATGTATGCATGCTTTATTTCCACAAAAACTAAGTACAGCCTTGAGGGGGTCAACTGGGGAAAAAAAGCTGCTCGTAGCAGCTTTACCAGCCCCAAATACCCTTAAAATAAAAAATAAGAAGGTGCAGCAGAACGGATATAGAGTTTTCCCAAGTACTTACAAATTCAAGCACTGCAACATATCATGCATACGCATCGCAAATCAGGCGA
This sequence comes from Dermacentor variabilis, assembly GCF_050947875.1. Classification (NCBI taxonomy): domain Eukaryota; kingdom Metazoa; phylum Arthropoda; class Arachnida; order Ixodida; family Ixodidae; genus Dermacentor; species Dermacentor variabilis. Next base: position 25,106,735 of record NW_027460280.1, read on the forward strand.
GGAAGAAAAAAAGAAAAGAAAAAAAACTACAAAAGCAAGATGTGAGCAAGCAAGCAAAAAACGCACAAAATCTCATTGCACTTGATAAGCATATAGGCATTGTACAACTCACATATGAGAGAAAAAATCAAGAATATCAGGAGGAGAACATGTTGCGATATCAATTTTATTAACAATGAGATAATTTAAGAACCGAGGTAACCTGGAGCACAGCGTTTGTGATCCATAGTTTGTGCGCGATTTTGGTACGTGCCAGTACTCTGGCTTTCTTGTACTGAATAGAGTTTCGTGTAGCTTCAAGTTAGCCATAAAAATAATGTAGTTTATGTTTTCTTGTTCATTTTTATACGCAAACACTAAACGATACTTTAAAAGGGCCCGTACTGTTGGTGTCTTCATTTTATGAAATAAATAAGCTGAAGGGAAATCGTATGGTTTATTACAAATAGCTCGAAGAGCCTTCCTTTGCAGTACGTACAGCGTGTTGATATTTGTTTCAGAAGTGGTAGCCCAGACACGACAACAATAATTTAAATGGCTGAGAAAAAGTGAATTATATATCAACCATTTAATAGAGCGAGGAAGATAGTTCAAGGAATAAAAAATTCCAGTGATTTCTGAAAGCTTACTAGCAAGAAAATCTATATGGCTATGCCAGGTCATATCGTGGTCAAAAAATACGCCTAGCGATTTAACCGAATTTACAAGTTCAATTTTTGGAATAGTTCATTAGCAAATCTTCCTCTAGTGTAATTTAAATGTTCTTACCGCGAAATAACACTGCCTTAGTTTTTTTTTGCGAATTAATAGTCAAACCATTGTCAAATGACCATGAGTACAGTTTATTCAAAACTGCATTAGCTCTTGTGATCAATTCGGCAGAGCGGTTAGATGAAGAGAATAACGTAGTGTAATCAGCATAGATTACGCAACACGCAACATCAATGGTTACTAAATCGTTCATAAACATATTAAAGAGGAGAGGCCCTCAAATACTGCCCTGGGGTACACCTACCTTCACCGACCGAACTTCACATTTAAGGCTATTTGCTTGTACAAATTGCTGTCTATGACCAAGATACGACGTAATCAAGTCAAGTGCAGTGCCGCGTATACCATAGTGGTTTAACTTACTAAGCAAGAGATCATGATTTATAGAATCAAAGGCTTTTGAAAAGTCGACAAATACTCCCAATGTTAGCGAACCTTCCTCAAAGTTATTTAGAATAAGTTCTTTCGGTTCAAGCAAAGCTAGCTGTGTTGACGTATTTTCCCGTAAAGCGTACTGATGCTTAGTTATCAAGCTGTGCTTGTCCAGAAAGTCTGATATTCAGCAAAAAATATTTTTTTCTAAACACTTCGAAAAGATAGGGAGAATAGACACAGGTCTATAATTATATAAGGCAGTTTTGTCACCTTTCTTGAACAGTGCAACTACTTTTGCCATCTACATTTTATACGGGAACACACCGGTAGAAAGGCAGATATTATAAATATGGGCTAGTGCTGGAGCGATTATATATATTACAAATTTCGTAGGCTTGATTTTAATGTTATCAGCATCGCAGGAGTTGCTATTATTTAGTGCGGAGAACAGTAAAATTACTTCTGAAGTGTTTGTGGGACGCAAAAGAATTGAATGCACACAGTTGGTTGTAATGAAACGGCATGTGTTGTAATTCACATTGCATTTAGGTAGATTAGTAAAATAATTATTAAAAATTAAAACAGCCGGCCAAGTTCGCGTCAAGTATGTCGGCTCCATCACAAATTATTCGCAACCCTGCCACTGAATTGGGCACTCTATTGAGCAAAGGATTAAGCCAGTGTCATATCTTTGTGCTATCATGGCTGCACGATGCGAAGAATTGCTTATAAAATGTTGTTTTTGCAGCACGTAATTCCTGAGTTAAGCCATGGCGAAATTATTTAAATACTCTTAAATCATCAGGATCCCGAGACGTGATGAATTTATTGAATAACCTTGCCTTTTCTTTTATCTTTTTAAATAATTGAATAGTTACCCAGGGTTTACGTATCCTTGATGGAGCGGATACTTTAGGACAGGAAGGAAAATGTTTATCATAATGAGAGATGAACGTTTCCGGAAACGCACCGTAAGCGCGATCAGCACTTGTAGCAGCAATAACACTGTCCCAGACTACGTGACGTAAGTCATCGCGAAAAAGCGCTAGCCGTTCTTCAGTTATAATTTGCGAGAAGCAAACTCGTTCTGGTGACTTTTTATCTTTCCGTGTCACAGTGAGAAATACCGGCATATGATCCCTCAAGTTGTATGAAATAGTGCCACATTTAACACTGTTTGATCCGTAGTTAGTAATAAACAAGTCAATGCATGTGGATGTATCGCAGGTAATTCTGGCAGGAGTATTCATAACATTGGAACACCCATACGTTTTCAAAATCAATTCAATATCACGTGTGATATTTCAGTGAACCAGCGTGTTTATATTGAAATCGCCACCACAAATGAATTTATACTGTAATTCAACAATGTATTTTAAGAATTTCTCTAAGAAGAGAAAAAAACCTTGTAGATTGCCTCGCGGTGGTCTGTAGACGACAGAATAAACAGTGCGCGTATGTAACACAGACATTACCTCGTAGTCATCGTTAACACAAGGAAATTCTTCAACACAGTTGACATTAAATGAATCGCACACAATTAGGCTCACCCCGCCACCGCGCGAATTCATTCTTGATCGTGTAAAGCACTCGTACTTTCACAGACGCCAGGGCACCGTACAATCACTGTATCACGTTTCAGAAAGCGTTATGCAATGAAAACGAAAGTTTAGGCTGCTGAAAAAAAATGTCAAGTTCACCCTTTTTATTTTTCACCGACTGGCAGTTGATGTGTATGCAACTAATCGATCCACCGTTTTGTGAGCTTACATTATCATGAAGATCCGACGCAAACATTTTGTTCGAGTGTTTCAACAACGTCATTTTAACTACAACTTACTTTCGCTCCTGAGCTCAAGCAGCGATCTTACCCAGATATGCAGGCGACTTTATCAAGTGTGCGCGATCGCCCTCACTCTTTCTTATAAACATTTTTCCAGCGCGGTGCCATGCAAAGCGGAAATTATTTACACGCGCCCATGCTTTCGCAGCTCTTAGGAGCATTCGATTCTGCGCAGTCAGGTTTTCCGTAATAAACATTCCATGCTGAGCAACTGACAAAACCCTCTCTTTGTTCAGCCATTGTTCCCTTGTTGACTGGTTGGAAAAGCGTATAATAATGCCGGGAGGCCTGTCGCCTCTGATCTGAAGCCAGTGAATCGAGGTAACAGTTTGTTCAGTCAAAGGGCAAGTTGCAGTTTTGATGCAATCACATTCATTTTACCTATAAGACACTCATTGTTGTCTTGTTTAACACCGTGAACCTCAATATTTAGTTTTCTGCTGTAGTACTCAAGTTAATTTACCGAGGAGTACACTGAAAGCAATTCAGCGCTCATGTTTTGCTCCTCTAGTTTGCAAACGTTGTTCTTGAGCGCCTTTAGTTCATTGTCATGCTTCACAACGGTCTCAAGAATTTTATCATACTTGGCTGATAACAGACTTACCGATTCCTCAATATCGTTTACCGTTTGCTTGAGGGGCAGTAATTCATCAAGTTTCCTGCTTATCTCCACCAGCATCGTAGCTATTTTGCCACCAGTTTTCTTTAACACAGACGAGCTCTGTTCTGCTTTGCCCCTACGACATGACGAGCATCGCTAAGACTTCCTATAGCATTTCCCTTTAGATCGGTACGTGCTCTCAGAAACTCCGGAGCATGCAGTTCCAATATGATAATAGGCTGAACACTCAGAGCATTCCATAAATCGGTCATCATCCTTAAAGGCATAACAACGCTTGCCTTACTCTGATTCACTTGAACGACCTATGACGACGGATAGCAATCAGTAATTGTAGAAATGCAACAAAGTAAGGCACAAATTTCAATCACAGAGAATGTTCAATGGCAACAGCAGCAACAACAACAAGAAAAGGTCTGAATCGAGGGCACGAAAACGACACAAATACAAAACCTACAACGCATATTGTACTGCTATGCAGGTACAGAGGCAGAGTTCCTACGAGATTAACGCCAGATATACGTAGGAGATGCAACAAAGACACGACTACCGGAGTACCAAGGGAAGTATAACGTCGACCTCAACGCCCCCATAACTGAGGCAGAGATTCAATACGAACTCGGAAGACTCAATCCAAAGTCCGCCCCGGGTCCCCACGGTGCAACAAATAAAACACTTCGCAACTTAGACGATTAATCCGCCACCACTCTCATAAAATACATAAACGAATGCTGGGAGAAGGGGTCCATACTCCAGCAATAAGAGACCGCCCAATTCATACTGATACCCAAACCTGGGATAAAGCCACACATAGAAAATCTGAAGCCCATCTCATTGACGTCCTGCATCGGAAAGCTAATGGAAAAAGTAGTTGTAACGCGTCTCGCCAGATACATGGACGCCAACTGGCTATACTCACACATCAGGCTTTCGACCAAACCTCTCGACGCAACACGTCATGCTGCAACTAAAGAACCAAATCTTTGACGCTGAAACACACACCCTAGATACAAACACCATCCTGCGTCTCAACCTACAGAAGGCATTTGATAACATCACCCACGAGGCCATACTGCGCAACTTGCAAAACTTCTACGTAGGCCAAAGAGCGTACGACTCCGTGAAAGATTTCTTCGCTAACCATAAAGCCATAATCACGGCCGGGGACGCGAAATCCCAACAAACAGAACTGGGCAACACGGGAACACCACAAGGTTCGGTGCTTTCCCCCTTCCTATTTAACGTGGCGATGCTCGGCCTACCCGCAGAGCTGGAACGCATCAAAGGACTTCAGCATAGTCTGCATGCGGACGACATCACCCTATGGGGGAGGGGCGAAAACGACGGCAACTTCAAATAAATTTTACTGCAATCAGTCACTACGGTAAAGAGGTACGTGGAGAACAAGAGCCTAAAGTGCTTTCCCCGACAGTCGGAGCTACTGCTCTACAGACCTACAAGTAGTGGACGCAAGCGCAATCCAGAACGACCCAACATCGCAATCTCGAAAGGCGGTCATCCAATTCGCCAGTAAAACAGTACTGGGACTCCGAATATCTGAACACGGACATAACGGTGAAGCAATAAGAGTACTGGATAACAGCACCCAGCAAACCATCAGGTAGGTTCGAAGACTAGCCAACAAAAACTACGGCCTGAAAGAACACAACCAAGTGCGGCTCATCCAAGCTTTCGTCGTCAACCGCATAGTGCATGTGACCTCATACCTCCAGTTACAAGTGGCGAAAAAATGATAGACTGCATCGTCAAAAAGGCATATAAGCATGCCCTCTACCTACTGATCACCACGTCTAACGAGAAGTTCGAACAGATAGGAATGCACAACACGCTTGACGAACTCATCGAGGCCCGTGCAATACCACAATACGAAAGACTGGCGCAAAGCAACACGGGAAGACATCCTGCACAAGCTCGGTATCATGCATGCTGGGCAACGCGGGGATAAATACGACATCTCAAGAGAAACGAGAGAGCGAATCATCACACCTTCGTTACCGAGAAACGTGCACCCTGAACATTACCGCGAGCGGAAGAATGCAAGAGCGAAATCACTACACAAGAAGTTTCAAAACGACGCGGACGTGATCAATTTCGACGCGGCGGAATATGCAGATGGTCGACACATGGCAGGGGTCACCTCAAATCAAGCAAGCATGCCAGTGGTACCATTAAAACAGGAAATTCGGAAATCGCGGATGAAGCGGCAATAGCGCTGGCGCTCGCATCCACAACAGCCAGCGTCGTAATCAGTGACTCTAAAACCGCCATTCATAACCCCGCTGAGGGAAGGGTCTCGAAACAGGCGCTAAAGATCATGACTAACTGTCGCGGGGAGCGTGATGTTCATGTCATCTGGAGGCCCGCCCAATCCTCCCTTCCGTGCAACGAAACCTCACACACCCTATATTTTGCGGAAATTTGTACTGGTGAATTCAACCCTGCATCAAATCGATAAAGAACTGTTAAACGCAGTGCTTCTCTTTAAGATGCTTTATAATGTAAACATAAGTTACGTATCACTGGCAGCAAGTGTCGATAAACACAGGTGCCATGAAGAATCCAAGTGCGCACGCGGCTTAATTGTCCGCGTGGCCTCGGTAAGAGATCCCGCTATTAAATCCGCCGCGGTTGACCTTTGGCTATCGCGTTGCGTTGCTGAGCATGAGGTTATCGGCCCCGCGGTAGCGATGGGGGGGCGGAATGCAGAAAAAAAAATACGCTCGTTTACCGTACATTGGATGCACGTTAAAAAAGAAACCCGAGGTGGTGAAAAATAATTCTGAGTAACCCACTTTAGGTGTGCCTAGTAATTAGATCATGGTTTCAAAAATCTAAAACCCCCGAATTTATTGAATTTTAAGGCGCTGCTATTAAGTGTAATGCCATCCCCTCTGTCGTTGTACTGCCAATGCGACACATGAATCCAATATTAATGGCGAAAGAACAACTTCATGCATGAAACAACACAGCCAACTCTATTTTGACGAAATATGTACAATCCATTCTCAACACTGTTAACAAGATGCACGCGACGTGATACTGAAAGAGGCCATTTGATACGCGTAGCATTGGACTGCAAGCCCTTCAATGTTCCCAACTATAAAGCTATTACTCAGCATGTGCGATTTTTTCAGCCTCAGAGCTAATTGGTAGGGCCATCTGGCAGTTTTTGGATGAAATGTTATATAACTTCGTCAGTACGCCCTGCGAAACCTTAGAAAGTGCGCGAAAGCTGACGAATCGTACCCGCTGAAGCGAAAGATGCGATAGGATAAAACCAATACGTACGTGTGTTTCGTTCACCTATTGAAGAGCTTGCAGTATCGGGGCTGATGATTTTCATGTATAACTTTGTCTAACCAGCACTACAAAAATTACTGACGCATGGACCTCTATACGAACAATAACCGTTGTTTAAAGTGGTCAATTAGGAAAGATAAGCAGTGACACGTTCCCAGTTGCACACACCCAGTGGTCCAAGTTCTCTACTCATGCAGATAGGCAACAACCTAGTGGCAAATGCGCAGCGCCCCAATTTGCTGTATAATCGGCCAAACAGCAGCACAGTTGGCAAATAAAGCTTCGCATAAAAAAAAGACTATTCACCGTTGCTTAACGCTCAGGGTGCGATCCCTTTCACCGTGACACAATTTTTTTTTCGCCGGCAGGTGACGGCCAATGAAGGGCTGTTTTCGCCTCTGTGCGATCGCGCTCTTTGTCGACTGCATAAAATCCCCCTGTGAATAAGCTGGTAGTGTATTAGTCATTTTGCAAGCAACCGAATTGAGTACGAAGTACATAAAGTTGAACTGGCGTGGTCAAGAAGGAAAGAAGTATGGCCGAACAAAGCAAAAAAGCAGTACTGATCTGTTCATCAACAACGGACAGGCACGCGATGTCGAGTGTGCAACTAGAAAACAATCACTTTGGTTCCCCGCCCTAAATGTGGCGTTGTATAAGCCCCCTAATTTAATCAACCGCTGCTATTTCATGACAGAGACTAGACGTCATTCCGGGATTAAAATGTCACGTGCTTGTACTATTAATGCGCCCCATTCCTGGCGAGATAAAAGCGTTAAATCTCCTCATTAGTCCAATATACTGCGTTACGCTTGAATAGAACTTGAATAGAACCGGTCATTCAATGGTCAACAATATTTCTTGCACGTCATGAAAGTGATTATAAACGAAAAAAAACAGCGCGTGATGCCGAAGGTGTCTTGGCATTCGGTCACCGTGACGCACTGGCTCAATATCTCCGGTTACGTGCGACATCCACGCGGTTTCGCCAGACAGGAAAGCAATTTGTAAATATTGTGCAGCCGCAAAGTGCCGACAAGCCGCCAAGATATGTGGAATGTGCGTAGGTAGGGACCACCACGGGAACACCCAGCTAGTCCAAAAACAGGAGACGTTGCCAGAGGGTTGCTCCAAGCGGCCTTTTCTTCGAGAATTTTGTCTGCAGCTCCACTTGTTTCCATGTATATGATCGGCTGCGTCGGTGCACACAATACCATTTTACGCGCTCAGTTACTAGACTGAATAACTCAGCGGTTTTCTTGGAGAACCAGTTCCCTTACCTCCTCCGCGACGAGAAATTCATTTTTAAGCCCATCTTGAAAGAATTTGGAGCGCGGAGTTCGAAGCACCCTTCCACCATATTACGGAAGCGCCAATTTATGGAAAAAGGATATATAACTCTCTCTATAGCATTTTTATTATAGTTCGTCTTTATCCTGGTCAAAAAGGAGTTAATCCTGTATTATTTTCCGACAAAGTGAAAGGATGCGCTATTATACGCTGGGAAAAAATCTAGTTACTAAAGCGAACACGAAAAATACTTCTAAGTGTACGCAGCGCTGCTTGGCTACTTCGAGCAACATATAATATTTGCCGGTTAGGACGCGGTACCATATTATATGCAACTCAAGCTGCCCTACACAGCACTTTATTGAAATCTCAGGAATGAGGCGTTGCTCAGGATTTATCTTGTGTGTTCTATCGTTGGCAAAAAGGACACGAAGAGAAATCTTTCTTGCGTTTTAAGTTCTGGCGCACTACAAAGTAAGTATAAAGGCTTGGAAGCAACTTTTTGCTTCACGAGCGAGTTCCCTTCCACTCATTCCTATTTAAACCCTTGCAGACACGGGGAAGGTGCGACTAGATTTTGTAAAGAAGCCAGACCACACAAATTCGCGAGGTCACCGTGACAAAAGCGCATAGTTAAAACAAGGGCCCGCATTCACGAAAAGCTCGTAGCAAATAATCTTTCGTAATAGAATAATACAGCCGACCCCGACACTCGGCATATTATTACCAAGGGCGACCGGCCAATGGTAAATAGCACTTACGAAAGAAAAGCTTTGTAGATTCGGCCCAAATGTTTTCTAACAATTACTTAGTGAGAAATGACACACTTTGGTTGGCGGCAAATGTACGGGCTTTTTAACGTAAAACTATTCCAATATTTCGTTATCCTAAGCTCCTGACGTCAAATTTACGCAACCGCTGACACAAGCATCGGGCGGTAATCCGCAGCGTTGTAGGAAGAGCCCAATCAAACGCTCTCCTCGTTTATAGGAGGTCACCTTTGGTTGCTTTCGAAACGAATAGCATTGCCTACATTGAGCAGTTTTTCTTATTTGATTGGCTGACAAGAATAGAGCAGCACGCTCAAGCAGAGGGGGTTTTGAGGGGGCCAAGCCAGCACAGTGAAAATAGATAACCGTATGAGGAGGGTGGTGCCGGCGTCTGCGATCGGTCCGCTTCCCTTACTTAGGTGGCGACAAGCGACCATGTAGACCGGTGGAGTATCGGCCTTCCGAGAGAGAGCGCAAACAGACACGACCGATCTCTTAGCGTTAAGGGTCCCGTGTCGCAGAAAATCAGGCGTCGGCGTTCCGCGTCTGGCGTCCAGCGTCAGACATTATTTCATCAAAAATATTTTCGAACCACTTTTAAGCGCTCCATGTGGCGCAAGGCAGTTACTGAACTAATTGAATTTCTCAAGCTAAAATACGTAGAAGAATCGTAAAGTACGACTTACACACAAGCTACAGATACGATAACGTCGGATTGTAATTTTAATATACGAGAAAACTTAACTCTGTTACGCGAAAAGTCAAACCCATTTTCCTGCGTTTCTACCATCCATACACCGGCCACGGCGTCCGCCATTTGCGCTCGCCGCCGCGTGAATCTCCCAGTCCACGCAGCGGCGCGCCCGGTTCCTTGCCACACCTCCAGATTGCGCTCGCCTCCGCCGCATCGCGGCGCATGCAAGAGGCCGCGTTTCTACAACAAACCCCGTCTTCGTGCATGGCCTTCGCCGCCAGCATTTCTCGGTAAACATTACCGTTACATACGCTGCAGTTGCCGGGAAGTGTGAGAAGCAGACAAAGATTTTTAAATGCTGTCACGTTTTACTGTTAAAGGTGAAGCTTAAGCGTCCTCCATTTTTTTTAATATCTTCGAACGCTAGTCCATGCCGGCGCGCGCCAGCGGTACGTGCCTCGTGCAGACGCGAGCGTCTGCGTAATTCTGATACGACGCCGATGCTGTTGCTGCTACAGAGAACTCCCCCCAATTAGAGGTCTTTCCTCGGATAGGCAATTAGGCTTATACAGGACGTCATGAAATTCGAAGTTTAAGTTCTGTCTCTCCTAACAGTATCATGGACGTACTCCAGAGATAGAGGCTCTCTAATGAAAAGCGGTGAGATTTGCCCAGCGGAATGCGTAGCATGCTACTCCAGTGCTACTTGAGGTGATTGATGTGATGAAGGAAATGATATAAAACACAGGTCCTACGACAACTCACACAAATAACTGAGCACACCAAATTGAAGTATCTCGTTGAGCCCAGCATCCCACAGGAAAGTCAAAAGCACCTTCGTAGTGCAGGACGCACAGGCAGTGCTCGTCCGTGGTCCAAGTACAGGTTATAGCTCAAGATGAGAGCCCTAAGATACCTTTCGGGCACAAGAACTATTTTGTACATGAAACATTCGGACAAATATGGTGCAGACATACAAGACCACGCACGCTGTGAGCATCAGACAATAGAAGACCCTGTAACTGAACCGCGTCTTCTAAAAAAATGATTGGTATTTGCTTGGAGCAGCTCCTATGTGCTGAACCAGCAATGCAGACAGTGGGCTGGTTTTGCGTAGTATTTTGCATAGGCAATGTTCAGACAAACGTGTTGCCTATATGCATGATCACGCCTGTCAACTTCACACAGCATGCTAAAATCGCACATTCGTTCGTAAGTGAAAATAGGTGTGTACTGCTGCTCCGGCTCGGTCCAGATATTCGCGTTGGAATCGTGGATGCTATGAGTGTCCCCTTTGAAACGGGGCAGTGGGTGGCGCCACCAAGCTCTTGTTCTTATTTTGACAAATGTCGTACCAATCATTAAGAAAACACAAAGCATTTCCAGCATTAAACTTTTGAACCACAACTGGGAACATTGTGTTAGTCTCCGTTGTATGGGGTCTCCCTACTTTTCTTCCACCAAACCTCCAAACGGCTTTTTACTAATCTCTATTGTGGACATGTTTGCTTTCCCGCTGCTGTCCCTGAACCCAAGGGCTTCAAGGAGTTCAGATAAGCCAAAGTGACAGCTGGGTCGATATCTTCACATTCTAATAAAGCATGTTCCATCGTTTCTCTAGATTTACCGCAGGAAGCACATGCTTCTTCTTCCTTGGTGTACCTCGCTTCATATACGCGTTCTAAGGCATCCTGATCTCGCTTTCAAAAGTACTAAGCTTCCCTCTGAGTTATAATAAATTGTTTCTTTCCTGATTTTGTTTGTGCCTTTTAAGTGCCTCGAGAGGCCAGTCGCGCCGCAATTTTGTATGTATTTGCAGACATCTCTCGCGCTCGGAAAACCACTTTTATGCAGCACGTATTGAGCAACAGAAAGATGTATCAAGAGTTTTTCACGTTACTCTACAATTTTCTCATTTACACTTTTCATCTAATTATGATAATTGAGAAGTGGATTAATTAATTAGGATGAATTATGTAATTACATGGAATGCAAAAGAATAATCTGAGTATCTCCAAGTGACAGCAAACATCACTGCCTCGGTTCTGTCCAGCTACGTGGCATGTGCTTATTTTTAATGTTTGACCGAAGTTACGTGAAACACCTTCTATGTGCTCAAGAGCACCAGCCTTTTAGATGATAAGTTTTCCATTTCTCGCGAGATAAGTTATGTATCTCTATATTGTAATTTTTCAGGTCACCTAAAAAATGTAGCTATGCGCGATTTAACCTGCTTCTTGCACGACAAGTTCTTGAAAAGGGAGTCAACCAGGTGCTTCTATTTCTGAGTGTATAAGGTATGTCGGATGATTGTGTGAAGGCCCATAATGTAAGAACGATATCTTTAGTTTTGCTTAACACTTTGTTTGTATTTTAATAGTAGCTTAAAGTCATCGAACAGTTGTAATGGAAGTACGCAATATTTCGAAAATAGGTCCTTCGAATGCGCATCGTGTATACTATCCATTCGCTATATATGACGCAGTGCCCTTGTCTGTACAGTACACAGCTTCTGAATGTTCCTCCATGAAGTAGTTTCCCGTATAACAGTGCAGTAAATAATGTGAGGTGTCAAGAAAGCGTTATAAAGCAATTCAATTTAATGTTGTCCATCAGAACATGACGAAGCCACACGCTCCTGATAGACTGGCCCACGCATGCTGCATAACGAGCAGTGCAGCTTAAGTGTTCAGCACTCCTGGTGTCTTACTCTCACTCAGAAGAGCTATTTTTTCATTGTCTATAGATATAAATGAAGAGAATGTTTAACTGCTTTTTGTAAAGGTATTAATCGTGTGCATTTTTTGAAGTGTTGTGTTTGCTAAGTGAGAGACCTCATGAAGATCGTGTGCTTGGATGAATATGCTTGAGACATGGGCAATAATCATGAACTGTGCATTGTTACTAACTTTTACACCATAATTTATATATATATATATATATATATATGCTAAATAATATCAGTCCCAATACACTCCCGATCCCTGCGGCAATATCTTCTAGAGAGGAAAGCACATCTACATTTGTGATTGCTACTTCCTGTTACCTATGCTTCAAGTGTGATTGTAGAAGAGAAAGAGGAGGACCATGAAACCCTTAATATTCTAATTTAGCACATAAGCTTGAACGACATATCCTATTAAAAGCTATGGAGAAGCCCACAAAGGCTTCTAGCGTTAATTTTTCTTGTCGAAATCCCCGTAATATTATTTTTCTTTCTGCGTTAGCAAAGCGAGTTCTGTGGGCATGCGCTGGCGGAAGCCGAACCGTTGTGGTGATATAAGCGAACGTTTTTTTACAGAACGAGGTGACTCTTTTACCAATTACTATTCCAAACCCTTCGAAAAACGGGGAGATCAGAAACAGGTGGGTAATTTAAAAGTCGTTTTTGTCTCCGCTCTTTACAAAACTGCAGCTTCGCCTGTTGCGCTCTGTTTTCCGGGGAAAATGCCCGTAGAAAGATAAATGCTATATCTGTGGTTAAGAACTTGAACCATAAGGTCAAGTGCATACTTTATTGGCCGTATCTGAAGTCCGTCAGCATCTCGAGCTTCACTGTTCATTAGGCTTGAGAACACCGAATAAATTTCCCCACGTGTAGTCACAGAAAGAAGTGCTGTGTCAGTGTTACTTTTATTTAAAAAGCTCATACCTGCATTGCTGTGGACGGTTGACCCCAAATTTGTAAAGTAGGTATTAAATCGGACAGTTATTTCCCGGCCAAGCCTATTATCCCCTGTAAGCTGTCGTTCACTGAGCCTATTACTACGATTCAAGAGCTTGGTAAAGTCGCGCCATAAAGCTTCCCCTTGACCGCCGCATTCAACAAACAAGTTATCGTAATACGCATTTGACGGGCTTCCCTTCTGTACGCGTCTGCATGTCTCAAAGACTTTCTGTTTATTCATAAATACATACCTCGCCCAGCAAAATCTTATGTTGTATTATGGCTCAAGCACAACAGCGCTTGTGCTCAACTCGAGTTGCAAGATTGCAGGGTGCTATATAATGTTTCGGATGCACCACATCACTCGGAAATGTAAATGAGCGCATTGGTGAAGAGGGCAGTGCTACTTTCGAGACTTCTATTATTTCAAAATCGGTTGATACATAACGTAAGTTCCAAACTGAGCTTGTAGCGAACCAATGTACATTTTGAAAAGTTTGAGTGCCAGTGAAAAGTATTTTCTGCTGTAACTACGTTTGTGTAGCATTGGTGACTGATATGTTTATGTTGTCCGAATACTTCCAACTGGTACAATACAATGTGTATGTTATATTAACAAATGTTCTCGGCGCGATAGATGATTGCCATCAACTTCTTTAGGTGCATATGAATTTTATATAAGATAACATTAACAGTGAAGCTCCATGACGCATCCTCTGAATTTAGTAAAAAAAAAGATATGAAATGTTTCGGGATGCTGAATTCATGATTCGCAGTGCCTCTCTTGACAAAAGCAGCGTAGAAGTTTTGTAGAAAAATTAAAGAGTTCTTAGTAGAGTATTGTGAAGAAAATAATGTTTCCAAATGCGTGAGGGCCTTTTTGGAACAACCGGGAGCAAACAAATAAATCACCGCCCAAGCGCTCCGTGCATATGGTTAGCCAGCGAAGCTGGAACGTGCGTCCCCGCTCTTTATCAGTGGGTTAATCCTGACGGTTCATTAAACGACGACTTGATAGGCTGCCACATCCTCGGTACGCAGTTGCTGCTTGCGCTCAGCTGCACGAGCCTGTTCTTTTGCTGAGGCTGCAACATCGGCAGCTCGTTCCCAGTTCTACTCGTGGCGTTGCTGATCGACAGCTGCTTGCTCCTAAGAAGCACGCATGACTTATGGCCTCTCCGATTCGGAGCCGGAGAGAAACTGCTGCACACGCGCTTGGCTGCGACGAAGAGCAACGACGTCACCACTGGCACAGCTGATCCAACACCACCTAGATAGCACAACGCCTTTTCACTCCGATCCACTGCGTCATGTTACCTGGTCCGACTGCCATAGAACCTAGTACGGATGCTCCCGAATAGGCAACAATGATTTTGACGTTACCGATTTCATCACGCCAGCCTTGTCAAGGGAAATTTCGGGCTAGGTAGCGTGATGCCCCGGATCGGAGTAAACAGGCCTTGTGCTGTCTAGGTGGTGTTAGCTAATCTCGTGCCTCCCTTTCTCTCCTTTTTTTTCCGCGCAGTGCATAGGGTTGCACCGGAGGACTTTTCGGGGTACAGGCAACCGACAGATGGAGGCACGGACGGACTAATCGGCTAGCTAAATACAGCTTCTCTGTAAAATACGATGTGCAGTTTCTCCATGTCTCCACAGCCCAGCATAAAATGAATATTTTAGACAGAACCCACCAACCATTGCCACCATTGTTGCGTATACTAAATTCCATGGTGCTACAATTTCTCCTAATATGCGAAATTTGGATGTGCTTACCACTCGACAAAAGTGTTTGATATATAATATAAAAACCACAAATTTACAGAATAGATGCCAAATTACTAATGAGAAACTCCGCGCTCTACCTGACAGACAAATTTGCTGTACCGCGTGTTTACGCTAATTTCGGAAGAAGCCGATACCTTTCTGTTTCTAATTATTTTATCTAATAAAAATTGAATTGCACTTTCACAAGCTTCGACAAAGCAAAAAATGCGTTATTCTGTGCTGGCATTTTGATTTGTCAATGCATTCTACACTCACTTCTCTTGCTCTAGAAATTGTAGAATGTTGTAGGGTCCGTTGCACTGTTGTCATTCTATTTTTTCGAACCATATCCTGTTCCTTAGCAAGATGTATTTAACCTAATGTTACGTTTTTGGCTAAAAGAAAGTATTTAATGTACTGTTTGTTTGCTATGTGTAGTGATGATTTTATAGGTTTAATAAGAATTCAGTATTCAACGGTTAATTTAGACGTCAAGAGTTGTGATCAAGCTACATTTTGGAAGCTTACGGAGGCTGGTTTCTACAATTCTATTTATATAGGTGAATAAATTAATCATTATTATCAATGGGTCATTCGGTACTGTCAAGCACCAACTGCAATGCTGGAAAAATGCCTGGCATGCGGCGCACAGTGACGGAGTAGGGGAACAGGAGATGAACGTGCGCCGAAAGGTCTTCTATTTTTTGCGCACTGTTCAGCGGACACAGTCATGTGCACATAAGTGCGCACGCACGCAGGCGCGGAGTGTGCGAGAGCACACTTGCAGCTCTTGTTAGCGTTGACGCCCCTCAAAAATGTGTATGGAGGCGCTTATGTTAGGCGTAATGATGTCGAGTTTTCGTGTAGTACCTAATTATTTAATTGAATTTTGAGGTTTTACGTGCCAAAACCACGATCTGATTATGAGGCACGCCGTAGTGAGATACTCTGGATTAATATGGGGACCACCTGGGGCTATTTAGCGTGCACCCAATGCATTGTACTCGAGTGTTTTTGCATTCTGCCCCCATCTAAATGCGGCCGCCGTGGCCGCAATTTGATCCTGCGACCTGGTGGTGCTTAGCAGCGCAACACCATAGCCACTATAGGCTACCCCGCTGGGTCGTGTAGTCGTTGAACAGCTGAACTTTGCTGATCAGAGTCTGCGACATTGGGTGTCGAAATAAAGATTCCATTAGAATTCAGCTACGACAACAGCACGTGTAGCTAAAGGTAGTGCCACCAGGGACCTTAGCGGGCGGCACGTAAAAGGCGCGTGGCGTTCCCTTCAGCGAATGCGCATAGCATTCGCCCCGCCTCAACTTTCCTCGATGGAAGTGTGCTGGAAGGGAAACAAGAGGCGCCTCGAAAAGTACGCCGGCGGCGCGCGCGCGTGCATTCAGTCGCGAGTGCCTCAGAACTCGCGTTTTGCCGCGCCCCTTCCGAACGGGATTAGGCGCCTGTCTCGCGTGGCCCCTCTTCTCGTCGATTTGCCCGCAATACTCAACCGTGGATGGAGCCAGCCGGCGTTCTAGATTGGCGGCCGCTGTCCCGGCCTCCGGTTGAGCTGCTATTTGCCTGCGGCTAATGAGATGAGGGCCTGCGCTAACGCTGATTTTCTGGCCGTGACGGCCTCATTTGGGCGAGCGCGGTCGATGGCCGTCGACGCCGTCACAAAGCGCTCCCTCCTGCTTGATTAGCGGACGCGCTCTCGCTGTCCTTGTGCTAGCTGTTGTTCGCGAAGCCCACTCGCCTCCTATGGGGTTGTGAATGGATGATGAGACAGAGACGCGTTTGACAGCAACGAAAGCGTAGAAACCATTAATTTCTCAGCTAAACACAGAATACAGCGATGTCTTTCCATTCCACTGTCCACCAAGTGTAGCTGTTTGTGGAGCTTCCATCCTTTCTACAAAATATCTTTCGGCGACCCGAAGGCGCGATTCGCTATGTTTCCCTCAGACTCATCCGTTTCAGTCAAACTTTCGTTGCGCAGCTAGGTGCAGTTCATGTGACACGTTATCTGGGTACTGTGCTCGGCCTGCACCGCCTCGAGACTTTTACGCGGGCTATTTTTCATTCATGGCTTTCGTTTTTTTTTTTTTTCGTTCAAAGCGTTCATGGCTAAGGTGTGGCAATTTATACGTGCGACTGTGGGCGACTATAGTCCAAGCGAGCGTATGGTTTCGGGAGTGGTCTGAGTAGGACACGACGTGGCTGTGGGCGCAGTTTCTTGAAATGGCGTGCGTTGCATGTCACCTTAGAAAACCGGAATGGGGTTACGACATCGCGAAAAGACAGCGATTGCTGCTGCGCTATTAATTAGCGTCTATCAAGTAACAAGCTCGCAAAGTCAGACATGCCGTGAACTTTCTGCTGCTGACCAGCCCCAGTGAAACTCCAGGCCACACTCGGCTGTGAAGCGCGCTCTCGGGCCTCGCGATAATTCATGTAGTCTGGCTTTATTCCCAAGTTTTCACGGAACATTTTTTTTTTCATTTCTCGCGTCAAACCGACCGCACATCGACCGGCATCAAATACTCCAGCGCCGGTTTACGCACTTAGATAGCATCTCAGTCAATGCAGACTATGCATATAGCTTGTTGCCGCCCACACGCCGCGGTGGCTTAGTGTCTATGGCGTTGCGCTGCTAAGCACTTGGTCGAGGGTTCAATTCCCTGCCACAGCGGTTGCATTTTGGTAGGGGCGAAATGCAAGAAAGCATGTGGGTATCGTGCATTGGGCTTGTACAATAAAACCCGCGTGGTTGAAATTAAGCTGGCGTTCCACACTATGTCGTCCTTCATAACAAAATCGTGTTTACGGCGCGTTAGAGTTTAGTTTTCTGTTTGCTATCGTTTACTGAGTGCCGTTTTGCATCACTACGGGTATGAAAGTTTGGAAATCCTGAGCCGGCGACGGACCATGTTAAACCTGGCGCAAGTCGCCAGTTTAACATGGTCCCCTCGTACGCACGCGCGCTCCGTGACATACCGTATTTTCTGAAGCGACACGCCCGGATGGCCACCGCCGTAAAGCGTCATGTATCAGACGTGTATGCTTGCAGCCGGGCCCTCTCTCGCGTGTGGATGACGATGATGATCTGTTGGCATCTTCTTTGAAACGAGTGGTGACAAATAGTCACCTAGATTAGTAAACAAAGTATGCTATGCAAGCTTTTTATTCTAGTATTTTTGTATACATCTCCCTAAACTTTTTTCTCTTCCCCAAAACATGTCTATGTGGGCTATCTACGCCTCTAACGATTATGGCCGTATCAAACTTTCCCCTGCTTTTTTCCACCATAAACGTCTCTTGCTTATCTCGACTGCTGACTGGTTGATGCTTCCGTCCACATTAAATACGAGCGCTTGTGGATGGTGTAAGTTACCTACGAGTCTCGCTGGGTGAATATCTTCGCATACGATTAGGATGTGCCGAGTGGTCTCCGGATTTTTGATGCAGCAGACACATGACTCGTCTTCTTGCGAGTATTTGCTCCAATATCTTCTTGTCTTTAGGCAACCAGCTCGAGCCCTAAATAGCAAGGCACTGCCCTTTCTGTTATACTACAGATTTTCCCTTCTAATTTCTTTCTTCCGATGCCTGTAAATATCCATGGTCTTTTTGTTTCCCTTCTTTGCACCGAATTCACTACCTCTGTATCTCTCAATTTATTCTTGATGGCCCCTGGTTGACTATTTACACTTTCAGTTACGCTGTACTTGGTTGAAAACTTCGTTGACCTCTTCCTTCATTCTGTGTCCTCGTTTGTCAGGTGCAGATACTTGTGAACTCTAGTCGCCCATTTATTTTCATCCACGGTCCCGAGCCTTTCTTTCTACTACGTGGACAGTGGCACCACCACGTAGTGCGCGCGTGGCGCGCGTCTAAACATATATTCAGACAAGATTGTCTGAATACATGTAACGCGGCTTCGATTCCACCTAGCATCGGATCAGTTTTAAACATTCGTTTGTCATTGAAGAGTGGCACATTGCGAGGGATACATGCTCAGTTACCCAAGTTGCGGTCAAGCTTTAAAGGGCCCCTCAGCAGGCCACACGTAACAACTTCGGTTATACGCTGGAAATTGTTACGTGTCCTCTAGGGACCGTTCTGCCACAAAAGTTTTTCAACTTAGCTCATTAATAGGCGAGATAGAAATATTTCAGTGCCGCGAACCCACGATTTTAGGAGGCGAGCTTACCGCAAGCTTACATTCTCTCTCCACTTGCCCCGTCTAGCCTCCCCAAGCGAAATTCCTTTCTTGCATTCTCCCATACCGGATCTCGATGATCGCGTGAGGCCTACGTCACGGGTTCCGCGTTCGTGCGCACAGCGCACGATTTTGAGCGCTGTGCACGAGGACATCTGACTAGCGGTATGAGCCAGTGCTACAGGAATACTGAAGCAGACACAAGCGGATCACAGAGCATGATCATGCGCTGGAACATTGTAGAAAGTGACATAGTTTCGGCGTCTGTTCGCGCACGACGTGGGAAAAAGCAGACGAAACGGAAGTGCATCTCCCTTCCTGAGGTGCGAAGTAAAACGAAAACACGAAGACATTCGGGTTGTGTGCTTTATTACTTCTCTAAGCTTTAATTCGTCTATTCAGGCAACATATTACACCAATAACAGATGTTGCCTTGAATAATTGTCGAAGTCACATGTCACCACGAGTGACGTCACAGCGCAATCACGTGTACGTAGGCGCACTAGCACGTCTACGTCACCCTCCGGCTTGGAGAGCGGCGGCCGCGAGGAGAAGGGCAAACGGCGTTTGGTTTGAAAATCTTTCCGCAGCGCGTAGCTTTGTAATATTTTGCAGACACGATCGTTATCACGCATTGTAGGCTCTGCGCATGTTTATTTATTTATTCAAATACCCTAAAGGCCCGGGCAGACATTACATAAAGGGGGGGGGGGGCAACAGCAAGCACAAAGCTACGCAGCACTTCGATGTGTACAGAAGTCGTTGGCCGTTAACAGCATGTTGAAAAGAAAAACTCAAATGGCTTTAGATGGAGATCCGTGGAACAAAGGTACTGGTGCGAATGTCTGCCGAATTCGATTGGGCCAAAGCAAGCGCATGTGGAAGCGCATGGGGCTCTCCCACTCCATCTGTTCTTAACATCGGGATAAAAACGCAATGGCCACTGCCATGAGCAGATCGAGCGCCCGCATCTGCTTAGTCGCTTCCAACGATATCACAGTGACTTAAAAGATGATGTCATGTCCTTACTCATTTGCTTTTCTCAATTTCTCTTCTGTCCGCGACAACTGTTGGTCCTGGGGTGCACGGCATACTGCAAAGAGCAGACTCTGAAAGACTGGAATCGCAGAAAACGGACCAGTTCTAGGGCGTTTCCTCATTATGAAGTGCTGTACGCAGTGCTGCTGCAAGTTCGGCAGCCGTCGTTGAAGTGAAATGTGTCGTGAATTTTATCTCAATATAGGATAGGATAGGAATAACTTTCTTTAATGCCGGCAAACGACGGTTTAACGCGTCGTGAGGTTGACCAAGCGTCGATCCGGGGTTATGCCCTACTCCGCACTACCCCAGTTCAGCCCGTTTGTGGTGCGTAGTGAGGCTTGTGCTTTTCGAGCGCACCGAGGGCCTGCTGGACGGCCCATAGTTGAGTGTCCTTGTCTGTAGACTGCACTGCACTTTGAAGTGCGGGCGGCTGTGTCCTGGAAGCAGCTTCGGTCGGGAACTTGGCACAGTACCACAAGATGGGCCATTGGTCCACCGAACCCACTGCACAAACACGGCACACACCACTTGGATAGAGTTCGGGGTGAAGCACGTGTAGTACTGCCAGGGCGAGGAGTGACCCTGTCTTTATCTGCCTTAGGATGGCGGCCTCCTCCCGGCTTAGTGCCAGGTGGGGAGGCGGCATTGTCCGTCGAGCTAAGCGGTAACACTTGGTGATTTCGCCATAACTAGTCACTCGGTCCTTGGTTTCGAGCCACCACACGGAACGGTCACTTCCGGGGGCGCGGAGGGTAAGCGCTCACGCCGCCGAATTGGCCGTCTCGTTGTGGTTCGGTGAGGATGCACATTCGCCGGCGTGCGCCGGGAACCACTTGATCCAGATGGTGCTACCGCGGTCTTGAAGCTTGGCGCTGATGGCGGCCGCCGGCGCGCATACTGGATATATTTTGCTGGAAGAAGTCGGTCACTGTGGACTTCGTGCAGTCGGAGTTATGTTGCCTGCTTCAACGCTGCTGACGGCCTTCGTGCCTTCTTCCTGATGCCTGTAATGGCAACGCACACTCGAGGTGAATGTAAGGACCACAGTGGCAATGAAAGTAATGTTGTAGGGACGTAATGATAACGCTGCTCCATGAGCATCCAGGAGGTGGTTGACTTTAACGAAGGGGTACTTTCTTTCTGTCAAACATTGGTGGTAATGTACTCGCACTCTCCGAACTGGAGGGGACGGGGTGACAACAAACCCACCCCGCGGGCATTTATCGATGGTTCGACTGCTCTCCGGAGATAAGGTCCACGACTGATTGACCGTGTACCAGAGGCATGAGATGGGAGGCGACGTAAAAACACACGCTCAAATTAATAAAATAAAGTCATGCCAGTCGCATGATAGAAAAAAGGGAGCAAGTTGCAAACAGAGCGTACAAAGCATCGCGTAAGGCGTGCGGGTCACACACAACACACTCTGACGAGACGCGCAACACAAAGTACACCACGAGGAAATTTACAACACTCGCTAAAGAATAAAAAAATACGCGCCAGAATTGAAAAATAAACGCGACAATAAACGCGGCACACACTACCACCAACAGAATATACAAAAATTAACAGGCGATGAACTTTTAAAAAAAGAGTCCGGCGGAAAGTTCTGAGAGCAGGTTGGAACACGAGGCTTATCTGTGGCGTGCTCGCCGAGATCCCGATCTGAAGAAGCGTCGGG
Source organism: Dermacentor variabilis (assembly GCF_050947875.1). NCBI lineage: Eukaryota > Metazoa > Arthropoda > Arachnida > Ixodida > Ixodidae > Dermacentor > Dermacentor variabilis. The sequence continues at coordinate 25,128,790 of NW_027460280.1, forward strand.
CTGCTGGTACGTCGCTGCGGAAGATCTTGACGGACTCGCGCCGTCTGTCGATCTACCGGCGAAGACTTCGGCCGGGGGGTTTGAGCCTGCCGACCACATCTCCAGCTGTCTCTCGGTGCACGACCACGCCGCTCCGTCTTCCAAACTACTCTCCCCGCTCGCAGTGGCTAGCTCGTCCCTCGTCCCACTCTCGTGACCCACGTGACCAAAGGGTCCGGCGTGCTCAGGAACAATAAGGAGCTTGCCTCCCTACCACCGTGCGTAAGCGGCGCTGCGGCTGCGGCGGCAATGGCGGCCATGTCGAGATAGACGCGGGCACGCACTTTGACACACTTTCCCATACGATTAAGTGAAGAGCGGTACATACCCAGTGACCCAGGTTGGCGCCAAAGAGGTTCATTGAAGAGCTCCACATACCTAGGGGCCCATACCGCAGGCCTAAGTGAAAGAAGCTAGACAACGCGTCATAAAAAAATGCTCCTGCATTGTCCGTCCCTAATCGCCCTCCTCTACATGCCGACGTTGTGGAAGCTTCACCGAGTTACCAGTGGTAGACAATGGGCGACGAGCACCCTCTATTTTCTCGAAAGCAAAATACACAGCCGCTCTCGTCATCTTAAAGTTATCGTCCCTTGTCGACCGACCAATCGTCAGCTTTTACCTTGGTGACGTCACGCGCAGCACCCTGCTGGCGTCATGACTTGCGAAGAAGGGACCAACAACTTCCGAAGAGGAGAACGGGACTGTGTTTGAAAGTTGTGACTTGGCCGCTTCGCATAGCGTTGCCTTATTCGCGAAAGATGATCATCATATAATAATGTGCGCGATGCGCGGGTTGTTTAAATATAAAAAAAATGTCATGGTTCGCTTAGAGTTCTTGCACGTATATGTAGACTGACCTACCCGTGAGATAGTCTGACATCCACTCGTACATGCAACAAATAATTTCTATGGACTTGAACGCCGTCTGAATTCTTGTATGTACCAGATTCTCAAATGCTCCATTGATGCCTATAAGAAATGAGCTGCTCTGGGGAACAACGCTTAATGGAGCATATAAGGAAACTGACATTTTCAGTACCGCTTTGGCTTTTGCTAAATTACAGCATTTGTGGAGAGGAGATGTTCATGCTCATCGTATCCCACTCTAAACCCCGGAAAACTAGCTTGGAATTGCTAAAAGCTGGGACATAATCCCACAATTTTCATGTTACAAACAAAGATAAAAACACGTTATGCCACCTCCAAACCTCGAATATTCTTTTTTGTACAACATAAAGTACTTATCCTCCCGCCTGCGCCCCTTGTTGCAGAGCTGTTCGCTCCCCGTTCAGTTTAACATTTTCTACATCTTTCCACGCGCCTACGCGTATTACTTGTTAACGACCTAGCCTATACCAACCTTTCTCCACGAGCGCCTAGACCGCACACGTCTTCTTATTTGACTGCTGCCTTTCTGCTCCACGAGCCATAGTAGATGCACGGTCGCCCACTGAGCGCTGCGCAGGAGCACTGACACGTGCCACGCCATGCACCTGTCAATGGCGCTGTGTGTGATCCGAGTCACTGGGAAAGTTTTCAGGGTACTAGATTTTCTTTCTGCGCGCTGGTCAGATGACGAAAGTATCGATGCACTTGTCAGGGGGACTGGAGTGAGTGAGTGAGTGAAAAACTTTATCAGCTCTAGATTCGCTGGTCTTCTGCGGTCTGCAGATAGAATCGTCCATCTTCTAGCACAACGGTCGGTTGCCCTTAGTCCAGGGCTCCGCTGGATGCTGCTGCCAGTTGTGCTCGCCGAATCAGACCTTCTTGGTCGACCTGGCGATCGCTGGAGAGCACTCCCTCCCATTGCTCCGCACTCGGGTTTGGTATAACGGGTACCACGTCTATCTTCTGGCATGCCCACGTTATGTGATACAGCGTGGGTGTTTCGTGGCACCAGGGGCATTTGTCATTGTATTGTGTGGGATAAATTTTGCTGAGTACGTTTAGGTTCGGGTACGAGCCCGTTTGTAGCTGCCTCCACGCGACAGAGTCCTCTCTGCTGAGGGAGTTGTGCGGTGGTGGATACCGCTTTCTGCAGCCCTTGTAGTAATTTAGTATCGCCGAATAGTCTTGGGGTACAGGTTCGATCTCCTTGAGGTCGCCTATGTTGGATGCTCGGTAATAAGTGTACCCTCGAGCTATCCTGTCCGCCTCTTGGTTCCCTGCCGCTCCCGTGTGTCCCGGCGTCCATACTATCGTATGCCTAATTGGTTCTTCTTTTGTTTGTCGTTCTGTTATGGAGTCTCCGGAGCGGAGTATGCGGAGCGCTCCGTGCCCTATTCTGCCGCGTAGGTAGTTGCGGCACGCTGTTTGCGAGTCTGTAAGGATTGTTAGAGACCGTTTAGACCGATATCCCTCCGCTGCGCGGCATGGCCGAAACTGAGCCGGCCCTATACAAATCTGGACCCGTATTCGCAATGAGCTCTTGCGCTAGAATTTTTCGTAAGAGTGAATGTCAGCCAATCCTGATGATGGGCATATTATTACCAAAGGCGGCTGGCCAATGGCACAGAACTCGAATGAAAAACTTGGGGAATACGGCGCCTATTTAGGCAAAGGTAACCTAATTAATATTTCAGGGTATGTTTATATTTATGGCGTGCTGTCTGATGAATATTGTCGTACTGTCGACAGATGCATTAAAACAACTGCACTCGGGCCTCTAATCGCTAGCAATCGTTACATCAAAAAGCCTTACCTGAACTGCTTACCTGAATAAGTGTTAGGGATCACAATTTTCGGCATACAGATGATAAGCATAAATAATAAACGCAAATGCTAAACACTAATGCCGGGATTATTTGCACGTACTTCGAAATTGAATTAGAAGGAGATATTTAGATGCAAACAATTAATTTATTTTAATGCGTACGTAAAATACGCTGTCCGAACTAATATTACCTTGGCCCCTATCAGGAAGAGCTGTTACGCCAGAATTGTTCGTAAGATAAAATTTCAGCTAGTCTTGATCCTGGACATATAATTAGCAATCACTGCCGATCAATGGCAAAGAACACTTACCAACGAAACGTTTTGTGAATTCATTCCGTTGTTACAAGCTAACGCATTCGTGAATTGTGCCGTTTCCGATGCAACTTCATCATTCCTTTAAGATATCTCCAATCGGCTTGTTAATGCTACCACTATTTGTTTTTTCATTTGCACGAATAATCTGGCAGAATCGCTCGAAATTTTGCGGTCTTACAATACATTAGCGGTTTTTCTTAAGTTTGCCGCGCTTGCTATCGCAATATGAGCAGCAGCAATTTTTACTACATTGCGCGTATTTTGTCCTTTTACTGTAGCCTTAATTTCGATTAGTACGCATTCCGCTAACATCTTGCTCACCGGTTTCAAAAATACGCGACTTTCTTAACTCATAAAATATGACTAGAAGGTACCAGCGTTTACACCAGTTTTTTAGCGAAGAGAAGCAATGTTATCTCAAAGTAGTTTTCGCTGTGACCTCAGCACACGTGCCGCAAATGATGTTGTGTGGCTTCAAAACATTTCCTTTGTTCGCTTGAAGCGGTGACAAAGAGGCAACCTTGTTGTCCCTAATCCCTTTGCTGGCACCGCATTGTGAAAAAAAGAAATGCAAAAAAATCCAAGCAAAGAAAACGCCCGAGAACACACGCTGTAACCATTTTCAAATGCGTTCTCGTTCCAAGCGGACGCTCTTCTAACGGCGTGTCCGTGACGACGTCGAAACTAACGACCGCGGCCAGCACGGCGCTCTGCTCGTTTCAGTGATTCTAGGTGTAGCAGTTTGAAAGAATGAAATGGCATTGTAAGAAATAAACATAGCCATATTGTTGAGTAATATTTGATATACAGCACATTTCGCCGTTGTGTTTCATATGAGGAGCAACTGGCGTGCACGGTGTCCTGCAGAGACATGATTTACGGGGTTCGACATTGAAAAGCAATACTGTAGCTTTGAAAAACGTGGTAGTGGAGGACTCCTGATCAATTTCGACCATCCGAGGTTCTTTGACGTGTGTCTAATATTTAAGAGCACAGTTATATTTGCATTTTGCCGCCATCGAAATGCGACCGCCGTGGCCAGCAATCGAACCCCCAGACCTATTGCCCAGAGAGATAAGCCTTCATTGTGTTCTCGATGGGGTCTGGGGGTGGCAGTGGATGGCAGAATAACCCCCAGTGCTTCCTTCCTTCCTTCTAACCCCTGCCACAGACGGCGGCGAATTCTTGCTTTCTAGCGGTGTCTTCGGTCATCCGGACGGCTCAGAGCTGCTCTTCTGGGTCCAAGCTGAGCAGCTAAGTCTCCCACTGTTCGGTCGTAGTTATGAGGCGTGTAGAGTTAGGGGGGTGGGTGGTGGTGGGTGAGGCTTTGGGGCATGCCCAGATAATGTTAGGAGGAGGAGGAGGAGGAACTTTATTATTGCAGAAACCGTTGCGCGGTTTATCCCTGGGTGGTTCCCTCTGACAGGGCTCCACTGGCGATCGCGGCTCGCCGGGCCTGGTCGAGGGTCGCCAGTTGGCTTCCCAGGTCCAGTTCGGAGAGTCTCGCCTCCCAAGAACACGTAGTGAGTGTGTGTGTTGTGACTCGTGGTGAAATTGCGTCGCCCGGACGCTCGGTGCATTCGTGTGTTATGTGCGCGAGTGTCGTTGTGTGGTTGCTACACTAGGGACATGTTCGGGACGTATAACTGTCTGGGGAGATTGCGTGTAGACGAGACAAGTGTGGGTATGCGTTAGTTTGCAGGCGGCGCCAGTCCCTTGCCTGGAGTTTATTGAGAGCTTTGTGTGAGGGAGCGTATTGCGTTCTTACGAGCCGTTGGTCCTGTAGTATTTGTTGACCTGTCGTTAATAACTCGTGGGTCGCTCGTCGGTCTGTCGGGGGCTGAAGAACGGTGTGGTCTGCCACTCGGCTAGTGAGACCTCGAGCTGCGCAGTCCGCCTCTTCGTTGCCCCGCAGGCCTTCGTGCCCGGGGCACCAGACGATACCGTGGGTCCATTCTAGTGTGCGACCCAGGATTCAAATGGCTTGTATAGGGAGTGTTCCCTTCATGTATAAACGACACGCCGCTTGTGAGTCCGTAAGGACGCGGGCGGACCTTCCCTTGCTCTCGGCGTCGCGAAGTGCGAGAGCGATTGCTGCTGCTTCTGCTGCTGCTGCGCTGCATGTGGCGCGGATGGAGGCTGAGGCTACCAAGTTCCCCTGATTGATAACGGCTAGTGTTTATTTGGGCCCGCTACATGGCGACGAGGGATACGGGCTAGCGTCCGTGTAGTACGTATCCGGGTCTCTGAAACAGCGTTTGTGCAACATGCGGGCACGCGCTGCTCTTCTCTCTTGATTGTGGGTGGGGTGCATGTTCTTGGGGATAGGGTCTACTACAATGTTCTCTCTAATGTGGTTAGGCAAGAGTTGTGTTTTTTCTTTGCAGTACTGAGGTGTCAGCGGGTACCCTAGCCGTTGAAGAAGGTGTATTCCCTGTTGAGTCTCGTTGAGGCGCTCCCTCTGCGCTGTGAGCGTGGTACTTGCTAGCTCCTCAAAGGTGTTATATACGCCTAGCGCTAGTAATTTCTTTGTGCTTGTGCTTGACGGTAGCTGTAAGGCCGTTTTGTACGCCGTTCTTATAAGAGTGTCCATGCGCTCTGTCTCGATTTTGCGCTTCACTTGATGCGGTAGTGCGTACGTGACACGGCTGATGACGAGGGCTTGTACCAGTCTTAAGGTTTCGTCCTCTGTGAAAGCATCTTTGCTGCGCGCTACTCTGGCGATGAGTGATGCGGTGCTTCTTATAACGTGATTTAATTTCTCTGAGGCTAGCTTTATGCCGTTGTTCTCCTGGACGTGCATACCTAGTATGCGTGCTGTCGGGACGCGCTTTATAGTTTGCCCGGCAATCTCGAGATGTATTGGCGGGGCTCGATGTTCCTTAGTTTGCTTAGGCCGGACTTGAAGGTACTCCGACTTGTGTGGGGCACACCTCATTCCGGCTGTGGATAGGTATGACTCGATGTATCCGATAGCTGTGAGTAATGTGTTTTCTCTGTCGCCGTATGAACCCTTGGTGGCCCATATAGTGATATCGTCGGCATAGAAGGCACATCCGAGTTTTGGGATGTTTTCCAGTTGTAAAGCACGTTTTCTAAGTCCGATGTTGAAGAGGAAAGGAGATATTATTGATCCTTGCGGAGTACCCTTCTGCGGTAGATCAAATACGTCCGATTGTAGACCTGCTATGCCGATGCGGGCTTTGCGGTGGCTGAGAAAAGCCACGACATAATGGTATACTCGCTCTCCGCATCCTATGGCGACGAGGCCATCTAGGATGGTTTCGTGTGCTATATTATCAAATGCTTTTTCTACGTCGAGGGCTAGGAGTATGTTGTTGTTGCTGCCCGGTTGTGGGTTGAGGACCTCTACCTTGAGGAGGAGGAAAACATCCTGTGCTGACATGCCTTTCCGAAATCCGTACATGCAATTGGGGTGTAGTCCATGTTCTTTTATGTGTTGTTCTATTCGAGTGAGTACAATTCGTTCAAGAAGCTTGCCTAGGCAAGACGTGAGTGAGATCGGTCGTAATTGATCGAGCCTGCGCGGTTTTCCTGGTTTGGGTATAAGGACTATGTGAGCTGTAGTCCATTCCTCGGGTAATGTTCCGCCCGGTGTCCATATTTCTTCGTTCAGCTGCTTTGCAAAGGCTCGCAGGGTTTCATCGCTTAGGTTTCTCAAGATGGCGTTGGTGATCCCGCCGGGACCCGGTGCCGTGATTTTCTTGAAGCTCTGTGCTGCCGCGTATACCTCCGCATACGTGATGGTTGCATCAAGTATCTCGTTCGGAGCTCCCGGATATTGAGGGTATGGTTTCGAATGCCCGGTCCGGATTCCCGTGTACGTTTGCTGGAGTTCCTGTATGAGTTCATCCTGGGTTTCCGGATATTCGCCAACGAGTTTTTGTAGGGTTGTGTTTGTTTCTGTTTTGGTATTTGAAGGATCGATGATGTGATCGAGGTAAGTTAGCGGGTTTCACAGAGTGGGGAGTATGCATCGGGGTAAACGCGGTAGTATAGCACGGGGTTTAGGATAGTTCCCTACTGAAGTAGTCGCAAAGTGGGTGATTGAGATTTATTAATGCGACAGCCTTAAGGGCCCCGTGTCCAAGAAAATCTGGTGTTTCGCGTCGGACGTCGTTTCGGCAAAATAAATTTCGAACCACACATACCCAGGCCCTCCATCTAGTGCAAGGAAGTTACTGAACTCATAAAATTGCTTAAGCTAAAGTACGTAGAAAAATCGTAAAGTACAACTTACGCACAACCTGCAGACATGATAGCCACGGATTGTAATTTGAATATAGGAGAAAACATAGTTATGTTACGCGAAAACTCAAACCCCTTTTCCAGCGTTTCTACTATCCATAGACCGGCCACGGCGTCCGCCATTTGGCGCGCCGGCACCCGCATATCTTGTAGGCCACAGAGCGGCGCGCCCGGTTCCTTGCAGCCCCTCCAGATGGCGCTTGCCTCCGCCACATCGCGAGTGGCCTGACATTTTGTTGCGGATGGACGGGCTTTTTGGGGCTCCGTGGCGGCGATGAAATCATAAGTTTTTGTGCATGCTTTGAGCTTCCTTCTGTTTTTGAACTGCTTGTTTTTATAGCTTTAAATAATAATTAGGTAGTTTTCTTTTTCTTATCTTTCTCTTTTTTCGTGTGCGCGGGGGTGTTTAGAGTACATTTGGTTTTGCAGGATAGTCAGGGCGTCCATTCGCGCCACATGTTTCAGCAGGGGCAACCAGGAGGGACGCTGAGTCCTTATAGCCCTTATATAGTAGCTTGGAAGTGGCAAAACTAATAGCTATTAGTGGTTTTACTGTGTGTGTGTGTTGGCAGGAAAGTGAGAGCGTGGACGCGTGGTTGAACACCTGCGAGAACGTGTCATACCTTAAGTCTCTCCGGCATTGATTGCTCTTACAGCATTGGTGAGAATTACTTTGCGACATTTTAGGGATTTAGATCCTGTGCGTATCGGTTTTTGCCAGAAGGCACGTGCTCTGCATTATTATAATAGTATAGTATTATAGTATTATAGTATTTGCATTAGAAAACGCCGTGCAATGCGTTTTCTAATGGAAAACCGGCCTTCTCTAGACAATTGAGTTCTTGCGAAAAGCTCAGATTGGCGAGGTGGTGGCATGACTTTCTAAGTGCGCAGCCCAAACACGTCATAGCAATTCCTCTTTTCACAAGTTAAAATCGTCAATAGAAGGCCGGTTTTCCGAAATCCATTATCGTGTCAGTATGTGAAGGGCTAGTGAAGAAAATAAAGAAAGTGGAAACACCCCAAAGACAGATCGAAAAAGTTCTTTTCTTTTTCAGCAAACTATTCTTTGCTGAGCATCTGTTTTAGCGTCATTCTTAAACTTTCGTTGCATGCCGCCGCGATTTTCGACCAGCCACCGCAAGCTAAGTAAGGGAAAGGGGACCAATCGCAGACGCCGGTACTATCCTCTTCATCCGGTTATTGATTTTCAGTGCACTGGCTCTGCCCCATCGAATCCCTCTCCACTTGAGCATGCTCCTCGCCGCTTGTCAGCCAATTATATAAGACAATCCGCTCAGTGTAGGCAACGTTAACTATTTTTAAAGCAAATAAGAGTGACCACCTATGAACGAGGAAAACGTTTGATAGGTCTGTTCAGACAACCCTGCGGGTCACCGCCCGATGCTTGCGTCGGCAGTTACGCAAATTTGACGTCAGGAGATTGGAATAAAAACATATTGGAATAGTTTTACGTTATAGGGCCCCTCGTGGCGGCACATGCTGCTGCTCTTGTATAGATCATGTACGTGCAGGCGGAGGCCATTCTTCTGTACTTAAACATTTCCCAGCTTTCTGACATCCAGTCTTGGCTTTCACTGCGCTTGGAGTTGCAGGTGATGATGTTTCTCGAAGAGGAGAAGCATTTTTTGAAGCTGTCGTACTCCTTCGTGACGACTATCGACGGCGACGTCGTCGGACAAGTTCAGTGGCATTTCTGTGAATTGAGTTATCCCTAGCGATCTGTTTCAGGATAGAAAACAATTTCTTAATTTTTCGACAGTCCTTAGAAGAGGCACTTAGAGAACCTTAGCAGTTGGGGCACTCCAAAACCGTTGCACGTCAGCTGTCTTCTGAGTGAGGCTAGGTGCACCGGGGCAACACTGCAGTGTTCTTTCATACGCCCTTCAAATGACCGATCTTTTAGCAGTTAAAACGCTGCAGTGGTTTAGGAGTAAACTGTCTAACTTGGTACCGGAAGTGGTCAACGTTCACGTAGAAAGGAATGAAATCACCCTTGAATACAATTCGCTCACATCGTGTGTTACCAAGGTGACCGACGCGCGCAAGGAAGCTGTTATTACTGGTTAAGTACTAATAATTCTGTCTTTGGAAGGCTAACGTCAATATAGTAAAAGACACCTGCTATGGTGGTACTGTTTGCTGGGATGATGGATCGGACCTTGATGTTTTCTAGCTGTGTTAGATGCTGCAGACTGCTTAGTGCACTGCTGTTCATAACATCGATCACCAGAATATTCTTCCTGGTGTTGCGCCTCGCGTCCTTGATCTCGCTTGGCGCTGAATTTCCAAGAAGTAACAACAGAGATGGCCTATTAAAGGCGTTTAGAATTTCAGTGGCTTTCTGCGGAACAAAGACAATGGCATGCGGCCAGCTTTTAAGGTGCAGTATTAGCAGTGGACGTACTTGAATCCGAAGATGCGCTGACACTTCTTCGTTTGCCTTTGCGGTACAGCACAGGTTCAAAACCATCTTCCCAGGACTCATCAGCTCATGCAGAGTAAAACTCAGTATCCTCGCTGTCGCTTAATACGCTTCCTCGTTTCCTCGACGTAGCACGAAGGTTGCAGCTTCATCGCCGCGAGGTAGGGATCAGCAGCTGCCAAAACTGCAGTGAGAAATCCAGCAGAACAGACACTGGTAGGATCTGCTCCGCGAACGAATCACTTCGGTGTCTTTCCAGCAACAGCATAGCAGCTTTCTGCATAGATGACGGCCTGGGCTCTAGAAGGCTGCGGAGCCTTGTATTTCATATTTGTACATTGAGCCACAACGGTGGATCAGCGTCATCGGGCATGGATGACGCGTGTACCTTTCGTATCCTCAGTCCCTGCGTCTAAGTTTGCCACGGGCGAACAATCTCTTATTCTGGCACCGAGTAACCTACGTGCCATGTTTGGGCATTTCTCTTTTGCTGTTGCATCTGTCCGGTGACTCCCTGACACCTTAGCACAAGCAAACGCGTGTGACGTCTGATCGTCGTTTTCTCTCTGACCGGACAAAAAAAAAGGGGAATGTCAATACTGACGCCCGCGGGCACGCAATTATTCCAGCTCTTCCCCGCCTCGTTCTTTGTGTGTCAGTAGGATATATCGACCGCTGCGGTGGTGCTTGTTTGGCCGGGGTTGCGGAGGAAACTGAAGGCCAAAAAGAGAATGCCGCGTATGCTCCGAACTGCTCTTGCCAGAGTCAGCCGGAATACATGCATCTGTTGAGGAGGCCGCGCGCGTTCGCTGACATAGAGCTCGTGCTCGATCTCGCGAAAACAAGTACGGACTCGGTACCTTCTAATGCATGACCTAGATGCTTCGTTGAGGCTGGCTTCAACAACAGCTGTAACGAACTTTACCTATTTTTATTAATATTAACTCAGATAGCTACATATATATTTGTAATTTCTCTTTCCCTCTCTCTATATCTCTCCCCCCTCCCGCTCGCTTTCTTTTTTGATCCCCTTAATCCTTCCCCGGTGCAGAGTAGCCAACCGGAACTACCTCTGGTAAACCTCCGTGCCTTTCTATGCTATCTATCTATCTATCTATCTATCTATCTATCTATCTATCTATCTATCTATCTATCTATCTATCTATCTATCTATCTATCTATCTATCTATCTATCTATCTATTTCTCTTTCTCTTTCTCTCTCTCTATTTGATGTGCAATGTGCTATCTCCTCAAGATTTTTATATTTCTCAATTGGTATTCTCAAACTTATAATTCAAAGAAACCGGCATGGCGGGTTACACTTTATGTAAAGTATAGGGTTTGCTTAATAATCATGGCGACTAATTTTCAGTAAGCCACGCCATAAAGAAACTCAGCCTGTCCCAGTTGTCAATCTCCAGGTATAGATCGAGAAACTGACTTGAAGGCCGAGAGCGAATGTGAGTGTTGGGTGACAAGTCCTCCCGAAACCGATTCTGAACGTGCGCGGTAGTGCAGGGATGCTAAGTTCCACCCTGTTAAAACAGTTGGAAGTCAACAACGCTTCATCAGAAGGAAACATTCGCGGGTTGATTTATATCACCGCTCGTGTCCTTATTAGCCGCCACCATAATATGTGGATGCTGACGTGTTTTTCTTTTCTGCCAGCAACCAATCTCATTCAGCGACAGTGGCAAACAAATGAATGTACCACCCGGACATCATCTGCGGGCCCAATGAAAGCACTGGCGCTATTTACTGATTGCTCGGGGGTGGAGACGCAGTAAATAAAACAAAGTACGTCGCTCTTGCGCGACCCCTTACGTGGCATCTCAGCTAACAGCGTGTTTTTGTGTTTTTTTTTCTTTTTGAGGAACTCAACCGCAATCTTTACCGGGAAACACACGCGGGGAGAAGGAACGTGCCTCGCGTTGTTCACAGGTGCCTTCTCATCCATCATGCAGTTTTGACGCTTGTTTCGTGCTTTTCTCTATTGAAATGAATGATGAGCTATGTGTTGTATGCCTGATTCCAAAGGAGATATGCACTTTTTCCGGATCTCTATCTTTTTATTTGACGGACACTACAAATTCCGACCAACTAGAGGCTACCAGCTTCGCTGTAAAATATTGTGTTACAATAGCAATATGCAGCACAGCTTTAGAACAAATTAGCTTCTCACAGTCCACCAAGTTTCAAAAACGTAAATGCACCGGCCTAGAAGATAAAACTTCGGAAATACAGCCACTTTTAAAAAGTCTCGCATTTCTAAAATTTTTCAAAAATATTTTGGCTGTGCCCAGAAGCCTCAAGCAATGACAGATTACTCTGGGTCACGAATACATTCTAAATTTTTTTTTTTTTGCACCCGTGCTATTTCGTATTTTATACCGTTGTAAATTTGCGCGAATGCTCGGTGCACGAAAATGGCGCCTCCACACTGAAGAACTTGGGTATCTTTTCCTCCTAAATTATCCAGTTACTGAATAAAGCAAGTTCATTTACGTGCTACCGAGTGATTCTGCACGTAAAATATTGAATATTCAATGGAATATAAAGCATGAATTGTTGGACCCGTTTTCATCTCTCGTGGAATCACCTTGCTGTTTTAGTGCAGCGCTTCCACTGTACCGTTATCGCTGGCGTTAATGGGCGCCTAATGGGCAACTTCACTCGTGCCAGCTAGACCTGCTAACCTTATGCACGCCGAGAACTAAGTGGTATGCCTCAAGGCTAAGCGATGGTCGGATGCCGTAGCGACGTAGTGGCGTTTGCGACTTTAGCAAAAGACCAATGAGAAAGACAGGAAGAAGCAAAAGATAAAAGGTGAATGCAGCGAAGTGAACCAGAATGTGTCTGCTAACCTGTGCGGGTTAAAGATTGATTTGCAAAAAGAAGAACGTCGAACGATCAGCGTAGATGCACGAATTGCGCGCAAAAGCTCGTACCATTGTACCAACAAGTGAAAACCCTTCCCTTGCTGCATTCGTCCTCGACCTTCTCTGAATGTAACATTGAAGATAATACGTTGCACTATTTTCGTAAGGCTTGACGCATTGCAGAACACCTTACCTGCATAAATGAGCTTGTATTCATGAAACTTGGGGGACAAAATAGGCAGGCGCTGCCTTCCGCTATCTCTCGAGGACAGCGATTTGAAAATGGCACCGTTTGCTGTTGGGATCAAGCCAACCAATCCTCTCCTTAAGTTCTTAAGCCATATATGCTGCATATTACATCTTCATCTTCACGTGCATCTTCACGTGCATCTTCAACAAATATGGTCGACTTCACTCCCCTTCAAAACTATGTCAGCTTGCAAATCTTCCCAATTTAGAATTAAGGACTAAGTATAATAGGCTGAAGTTCCTGTTCCTTATTATTCATAATGAAATAAAAATTAATAGGACAAACTATTTTGAAATTTCTAATAACGAATCTTCTATACATCGCCACAGCATGTATATTCCCCCTCCGGTAGCCCATAATGAAACATTTAAATATAGCTTCTTTCCCAGAACGATAAAAATGTGGAACATGCTTCCCGATTTCGTACTTCAGCCTACCTCGTTAAATAGTTTTCTAAGTAATTTGCATGCCATTATTTATTCCGAGAGCGCATTCCGTTAATGATATGACTTTCTGAATCATCTTATTTTATGATTTTGTTATTATCTGTCTATGTTATTCTTATTTTACATGCCTCAAGGTACATTGACTGGTTTTTCCTGCTTGCCCTATTACAATGTATATGTAATGTAATTTGTTTTTTGTACGTTGTATTCAGATGTATTGTACGCCCTGCCTGAAGCAGATGTGTTGACATTGCTTGTTTTATTATTTTTCTCCACTCCTGTAATGGCCCTAAAGAAAGGGCTGACAGTATCAATAAAGAAAGAAAAAAGAAAAGAAAAGGAATCAGTCATTTATGAATGGGAAGTTGGGGCCGTATTTTGAAACTTCCCAGGGAGCGGAGAGTGCCGGCATCGGCCACAGGAAGGGAGGGTTGATCACAGATGAACAGAACTAGAAAATCCTTGCCAATCCTTGTATTTGAATTCAGCATAATGTGAAATTCCTAAACAAAATAAGCCAGAAAAATGTTGTATTGATTGATCCCAACACAGCATGGTAAAAACAGCCACGCTGCAAACATGAATTCAATTCGTCGTATTTTAATAATGAAATAAACATTATTCTTTGTTAGTCACCGCAAGAAAATACCACCAACTGTATTATAACGAAATATTGCAGCACTCTTAAATATACTTGTAACGAACAGGCACAGAAAGTAATATTATATTTCTAGGCGGCTTCTCATACTTGGCGGCGCTTCTGTTCACACTCCATAGATTCAGTGACTGGGACATAATAGTTGAAGAAGAGCTCAGGCTGGATCGCTGAAAGGGCATCGCTAGACCTCACAGGAGCGACGCCTTCAGATGTTTGGAGCGGCTATGATGTGCGCAGTATCGTGCAGGAATGTCAGGTGGACACCCCAGCGTCTTTTGAAAACGTTTAGTTTCTGGTGAACGGCGTCGTCCAAACAGTACAATGAGTACCTATCAACTAGACGAAAGTGTGCATGGCGGCTGCAGTGCGAAGCGCAGCTGTCTTCAGACTTCCACGGTTGAGCGGCAAGTAGCTGGCCGCTCAGAACAGCGGAAGGTCGTCGTCAGTAGTCAACCAACGTGGCAGGGTAGCTAGACGCTCGGCAAGCGCAGTACCGAGACCATTGAGACGAGGAGTTCAGGAAGAGGTCTGTACGTTGTTCGTTTGTTTCGTGCAACCGTATTGCGATGTATCAAAGGATATACCACTCTTGATTTTTCGCTGTCTGCCGGAAGCGGATGGCAAACAGGGTATCACTGTGACACATTTAACTGGACAGGTGGGAGGGTCTTACTTTCCCTAATTTGAGTTGCCTTCAGGGCGAAACACGTTACTGTATGCACTAGGTGCATATGTGGAAAAAAGTGTAGTACAAGCATTGTTAGTGTCCTGTAAAAAAGCCTCAGTTTCGTACGAAAGCCGAAGCATTGAAAGCAATGGCAAGGTATTAGACAATTACATGAAGTCGTAGTTTTATAAGCCGATAAATAGGAGCGAACGCTTAGTGCGGTCGCTTGCTTCACCCTTTCAACTGGGCCTCGTCTCCATGACTCAGCAGTGTGCTAACTTGGGCCGCTTGGTACATACTTGTTTGTTGTTGTTGTTTATTAACTTTTATTTTATTTAATTCATTGCATACACACAATACACAATGCTGTTTGGCTTGTTTGGGGTCCAATAACAAAATAGACATCAGAAGGACAGCGTACTTATTGTACGAGACAACTTAAGCACATGTTCTTAAAGCATATTTACGTGGAAAATAGAGACTAAACAAAAGACTATGTCATCACATCAGGGGATGCAAATAGAAAGACCCTGTGAGCATTCATGACAGAAGTTTTTTAAGGATTGCACAAAGTTTAGGCTGGTCTTTACACTGAGTAGGAGTGCGTTCCATTTAGAGCACCGTTGAAATACACGAGTCTCTGTCCATATAAATTGTGACATGGTGGTAAGTTAATACAGTTGTTACTAGCTGCCCTCGTGTTTCGTGCCGGAAAATTAAATATTGCGATAGATAGCGGATTATTATAACGTATTATTGCATTAACTATCTGAGCAACTTTTATTTTATATGCCTCACTGTTTCCAAGCAAACAAAGGTTTACTTGGATGAGTATGTTTAGAGAAGCCGTGCCCACGGAAGACGAACCGGTGAGGTGCTTCTTTTATAGTGGTGTTCTCAGGTGACGTCACACCGCGACTACCAGGTGGTGTCGCTAGTGGAGCCAGGTAACCAGGCTGTCATCTGTCAACTTCGTCATCCGGACGAAGTTATCGCACTGTAACTAACTGTAATGATTCTTTGTTGTCTTTCGCCATACTTTCATGTCTTTAACTTTGTTATTATTGTTTTGTTGCCATTTAACCCCCCCTGCTTGGACCTGTACAAGGTTTGCAGTATTGAATAAAGAAAGAAAGAAGAAAGAAAGAAAACTATAAACAGGGAGTCACATTTCGTTTCTTTCATCCTGGAATGGAAGACTACAAAACTGGTTTTGTCGATGTTAAGTGTACGCTTATTCTGCGTGAACCATTTCGCGACACGACCCAGTTCTTGATTTATTTGGCCTGCAGTTCTTCAGTAGTGTGCCCAACAAAAAATAAAGCCGTATCATCTGCGCATATTGAAACTTTGGAGCGCGTTAACACCAACGGAAGATCGTTGACGTATAGCGAGAAGAAGATGGGCCCAAGAACTGAGCCTTACGGCACGCCCATCGAAACGCCAATGGAGGCTGACAGAGGTTATTAATTACTACATACTGCTTCCGCTCCGAGAGAACTATTTAGCAGATCCGATATTCGACCCCTAAAGCCATAACTATACAGTTTATGCAATAATATTACGTCATTAATCGTATGAAAAGCTTTTTTCAAGCCTAGAAATACAACGACGGCAATCTTATTGTTATGTAATGCTGTAATAATCAATTGTGTAAGAGCAAGAACTGCATATGATGTAGGTCTATGAGGACGAAACCCATGCTGATTATTAAATATGCTCAGAACAGATATTGGTCTCTAGTTGGTGGGGGCAGAACGATCCCCTTCCTTATAAATTTTGCTACCTTTGCTATTTTGAGGGCGTCAGGGTATTTTCCCGCTTCGAAGGAGTCATTATGCACAGGCACCTGTATGGGTAAGTTTGGCCACTGAAGATTCCACTATCGCAAAATCGTAGCTAAACACACACACACACACACGCACATATATATATATATATATATATATATATATATATATATATATATATCTCCCCGCATGTGGAAGACTGCGAAACTCGTCCCCATGCATAAATGGGGCAGTCCGACGTCTGAAATTATAGGCATATCTCTCTAACTTGTACAGCATGCAAGCTTTTAGAGCATATCGGGTTGAAACACATGACTACATACCTTGAAAAACATCGCGTACTGTCTCCATATCAGTATGACTTTCGAATAGGGCGCTCGACGGT
Source organism: Dermacentor variabilis (assembly GCF_050947875.1). NCBI lineage: Eukaryota > Metazoa > Arthropoda > Arachnida > Ixodida > Ixodidae > Dermacentor > Dermacentor variabilis. The sequence continues at coordinate 25,145,653 of NW_027460280.1, forward strand.
AACCCAACTAGTGGAATTAGTGCACGACATATCGCAAACTATTGACAACCAGAAACGAACCGACTTGATACTGCTAGATTTTTCCAGGGCGTTCGACCGCGTGTCCCACAGAAAACTGACCTTAAAACTTCCTTCTGCCTCAGGTGACAGTCCAATTCTTCACTGGATTCAATGCTATCTATCTGATCGATTACAGTTCGTACAAAGTCACGACACATTTTCCTCATTAGAACCTATCACATGAGGTGTGCCCCAGCGTCATGTCCTAACGCCTGTGCTATTCCTTCTATACATTAATGATTTGCAGTCCATATGGAATGTGAAATTTGAACAATTTGCAGATTGCATTTTGTATCGCGATGTTAACTCACCAGCTGACCAGGATACACTTATGAAGCATAGCAGTGCGTTCATAAATTGTGCGAATATTGGCAAATGATAATTAATACACAGAAATCTGGAGTGGTCATGATAACTCATAAAAAAGAAAGAAATGATTACTACTATGCAAATAATAACAACATAATTCCAAGAGTTGGCAAGAACAAGAATTTGGGCATAAAACTTTCTCACCATCTCAGGTTTGAAATTCACGTAGGCAACACCACGTCATTTGCACTGAAAAAGCTTTTTTTAGACGTCAACTCCCTTCCAGCGCCACATAAAACCAATCTACTAGCCTATGCTACACTGGTTGAACCAATCCTAGAATATGCCATAATTGCTTTGTTTCTTCACAATAACAAACATTTATCACAACTAGAAGCTGTTCAACGTAAGGCAATCAGGTTTATATTCAACAAATAAACATGAACTGATTCGCCAACAGAAATGTTAAATAAAGCCGGTCTATTAATATTGAAAACATGATGAAACTAGAAAGACTTAAGTTTTTGTTCCGATGTCTGAAAGGTGACATTAAAATTCATACAAAGTTCACTTCTTTAGCCATCACCAGACAAACTCGACATAAGCACTCCCGAACGCTGGACGAACTCTCAGCCGACTCCAACTGCTTTAAATATTCATATTTTTCGCTTTTGAATAGAGAATTGAACAAATTAGACCAAGAAATCGCTAACAATGAGTCATTAAACAGTTTTGTATGCTTAGCAGAAAAAGCACTGCTTGCATCTCAGTTACAATGACTACTGTTGCCTTTTTTTGTCTTTTAGCGTGTTATCTTTGTTACCTGGCCTGTAATTCTAATGCCTACGCCGAGTGCACCCGCCATGGTTGCTTAGTGGCTATGGTGCTCGGATGCCGGTCGCGCGGCCCCGGAGACACGCGGGCGTCGAGCGCGCGTGCGTTGGTTGCTTCGGAGGCTATTACTTGCCTTCGTCGTCTGCTTGGCGTTGCTCTTTCAGTGTCGACCACGGCTGGAAGTGCGATACGCGTTCGAAGAAGTGACGGATAATGAGTTACACTGCCCTTGCGGGCTTTCTAAGTAGACGCTTTGCAGGCTACGCTGTCAAATGGTAGAGACTCGGGTGCTAGCGTACCAGTGGTCATTCCACGCAGAGGAAGGAATTTTGCGCGCTGCGGTTCATCGCCACTGGCCTGCAGCTCCCAAAGGTTGGTCGGACGCGAAGCATTCATCGGAATGGCCTAGATCTCTGCTGCCGACACTTTCCACAAAGTTGCTCTCGCAATTACCGTCTTGGCCGGTAGAAGGGCTGGGTCAGCTTTCCCGTGACCTCCGCTTCGAAACCAATGCCAAGGAGATATTTGCATGGTGAGAACGAATTCCCAGTACTATCGCCTGCGTGAATAGCTCGCAGATCGCCGTTCAGCAATCAGAAGGGTTCAACCTAGGCTGGTTCAGCACTACCTTCGTTCGGCTGATAAAACTATACAGTCAGGATGGGAAGATATTCTGGAGACCTCTTATTTGGCTGCCCTTTTCTCTCTAGTTCGGGAGTGCCACACTTTGTTCCTCAATTTCACGGCACAGCGCGCACCATCAGCACCACAATCTTCGGTTTTACTTCGCGCAGGCAATGCAGGGCCCGGATACCATGATGTTCGATTTCAAGTTCCATTGCTTCTATCACGCGACGCGCCGTGAGGCTGATCGCAGGGATAGCGGCAGCGCGGCGGCGAGCAAGTCATGTCCGAGTCGATGATGAAGGGTGACAAAAGAAGAGAAATTGATGTAGTCGGCTAGTAAAGGTGTCCCTAAGAACCAGTTCACGGTTTTGTCCCGCTGGCTACATAAGTGCTGGAAGTGCGTTCCTCTTGCGTGCATCGTGCGAGCTCCTGGTAGCAGACGACATATAGCGCTGCGCTCTGCCGGCTCATTTAAGCTAGCGATGCCGCCTGTCGGCTGAAAACGAAAAATAATGAATTTAATAAATTAATTCTGCATTGCGTAAAGGCCCGGCACCACACTTTCATACTTCAGAACTTTGCGTATAATATTTAATTTATATTTTACATTTATTTGGCCAGCAGAAACATTCTGCAATTCCTCGATGAGCTCGTCATATAATGACGTACACTTCAGAGGTTGCACCCTCTCATCTATTGGTCGCGTTCTCCCCTTCTTCCAGCACCGGCCTGGGTGTGGCACATCTAGTGACGTAAGCGGCGAAGCGAACGGTTCGTATTCCGAACCATTTATTAATGTCATTCTTTTTCATTCTCAGCCGACACGCGGTATCGCAGGCGTAAATGAGTTGGCAGAGCGCAGCGCTATGTTGTCTGCTACCAGCAGCTCGCAGGACGCGCGCAACAGGAACGCACTGCCAGCACTTCTTAAGTAGCGAGCGCGACAAAAACGTGAACTGCTTCTTAGGGACGCTTTTATTAGCTGACTATATCAATTTTCCTTCTTTTTTCGCCCTTCGTCATCGACTGGGACATGACTCGCTCGCCGCGGCGCTGCCGCTATCCCTGCAATCTGCCCCACGGCGCGTCGCGTGATAGAAGCAATGGAACTTGAAATCGAACGTTACGGTATACGGGCCCTGCATTGCCTGCGCGAAGTAAAATCGAAGAATGTGGTGCTGACGGTGCGCGCTGTGCCATGAAATCGAGGAACAAAGTGTGGCACTCCCGAAGTAGAGAAAAAAGGGCAGCCGAAAAAGAGATCTCCACAATATCTTCACATCCTGACTGTACAGTTTTATCAGCCGAACGAAGGAAGCGCTGAGTCAGCCTAGGTTGAACCCTTCTGATTTCTGAACGGCGATCTGCGAGCTATTCACGCTGGCGATAGCACTGGGAATTCGATCTCACCATGCAGATATCTCCTTGGCATTGGCTTTGAAGCGGAGGTCACGGGAAAGCTGACCCAGCCCTTCTACCGACAACCACAGTAATTGCGAGAGCAACTTTGTAGGCAGTGTCGGCAGCGAAGATCTAGGCCATTCCGATGAAAGCTTCGCGTCCGACCGACCTCTGGGAGCTGCAGGCCGGTGGCCATGAACCGCAGCGCGCAATATTCCTCCCTCTACGTGGAATAACCACTGGTACGGTTGCACTCGAGTCTCCTCCATTTGACAGCGTAGCCTGCAAAAGATCTACTTAGAAAGCCGTCAAGGGTGGTGCAAGTCATTATCCGTCACTTCTTCGAACGCGTGTCGCACTTTCAGCCGGGGTCGACACCTAAAGAGCAACGCCAAGCAGACGACGAAGGCAAGTAATATCCTCCGAAGCAACCAACGCACGCGCGCGCGGCGCCCGCGTGTCTCCGGGGTCGCAAACCAACAGCCAAGCCACAGCAACGGAACCCAAAGCGGACTACCCCTTCGCCGGTTCCCCCGACCAGTTCGCTTTCAAGATGATAGACAGATGCGTGACATATTCATAAATTGCGATACCGCCCTGCTACCTCTGACGACCTGTGACGTAACCAAAATTTTGGCCAATCAGGTGAGGCCAAACGAACGGTTCCCCAACCAAACCGTTACAAGGTTCGGCCCAAGGTTGGCGCGATGAAACCGCTGACGTCACTATTGCCTACTCTGTTGCCTACTCGGGAACATTCCCGTTAGGTTCTATAGCAGTCGGACCAGGTAACATGATGTTGTGGGTGAAGAAAAACCAGACAGGCGCTGGTGCTCGGTGTCCACAACTTATATTTTAGCCGAGCTCGCTCAATCAGGCGGAAGCCTGATTGCCGATTCTACTGCTCGCGCACAGTCAGTGTGCTGGGCGTGTCGTCGTCGTCTTTTGTGACCGGACCATTGTGGTACGTATTGGTGCGCTGACCCCCCTTGTGCCACCCCCCGTCTAGCGAGGAAGCTTTGAGCTGGACGAATGGCGAAGGGCGGTCGGCGATCGTGCGAAACGCACTTGGTGAGCAGGACTGGCCTAGTCGGGAGGGAAGGTAACAGAAGTGGATAAAGCGTCGGAGTCCCAGTAGGCAGGCTTCAGACCGTCGACAGAGACCATATCTTCCCGGCCGTTGATGAGCAACAGAAAGTTTTTAAGTGCACGCTTGAGTACCTTGTACGGACCATCATACGAGGACCGAAAGGAGGACGCACAGCGTCGTGGCGCACAAAGACGTGCGTGCAGCTCTCAAGGCCAGGGTTCACGTATACACGCCGGGAAGAACGTCGTTTGCGGGAGGAGGGGGTGACAGTACGCATAGCGCTGCGTAAACGGTAGGCGTAGTCTGAAACGCCAGCAGGTATGGTGGGCGAGTCATCGATGAATTCGCCAGGGAATGGTAGAGTGTTGCCAAACGCAGCCTCGGTGGCGCTGGTGGAAGTCACTGCGAAGAGCGTTATGGCCAAGCATAACAAAAGGAAGGCGCTCGATCCATGATGAAGAAAAAGTCGAAGCCATGAGTGAAGCATTCGGTTGGGGGTGAAAACGTTCCATGCTCCCATTGGACATCGGCTGATAAGCGATATTCTTGATGTGATTGACGCCGAGTAGCCGAGATAGATTGACGAACAATGTTGAGTTGAATTGACGACCACGGTAAGTCATAATGGTGGAAGCGACACCGTAGCGGCTAATCCAGAGTGTGATGAGTGCTCGAGTTATCGACTCCGCCGTTATGTCCAGGAGGGGCATCGCTTCAGGCTGTCTGGTGAACCTGTCAATACAAGTTAAAAGGTAGCAATGGTTCCCGCAGGGAGGAAGGGTGCCAACAATACGTGATGTGCAGATGGCTGAAGCGGGCGTCCGGGGACGGGAACGTGCCAAGAGAAGTCGCAGTGTGGTGATGCACTTTAGACTGTTAGCAATTGAGGCACGCGCGTGTCCAGCGACGAACGTCTACGTTGATACTGGGCAACACATAACGAGAAGTGTCGAGTAGCTGCATTGCGGGAATGCCGGGATGTGCCAAAGAATGGACGGCATCAAAGACGAGGTGGTATGGACGAGGCACGTAAGGCCGATAATGCCCTGTCGACGTATCACAAACGAGGGGCACATGGCAGTGAGGAAGCAAAATATCTTCAAACACCAGACAGGTACCGCTCGTGCGAAGCAGCTGGAGCTCGGTGTCGGCACTTTGGGCGGTAGCCATGGCCGTGAAGTCGATGACCAGTCGGCCTTGGTCCGTTGCATGGATGGCGGCGCGAGAAAGTGCGCGGCAACGGCGTTTGATTTTCCGCTGACGTGACAAATGCCGCTGGTGAATTCAGAAATGAAGGCGAGCTGTCAGATTTCGTGGTGAGCGTACTAGGTGCTGCTGGACGCTAGGGTGGAAGTCAGTGATTTATGGTCGGTGAGGACGAGGAACGAGCGTGCCTCGAGAAAATGTCGAAAGTGCTTCACAGCCAAATAGATGACGAGCAGCTCTCAGCCGAACGTGCTGTAGCGGCGTTCAGGGGGCGCAAGCTTTTTGGAAAACGAGGCCATGGGCTGCCAAGCACCAGCAACGAACCGTTGCAAAACTGCACCGACAGCGGTGCCTGATGCGTCAACCATGAAAGATGTTGGGGCGTTGCATTTGGGGTGGACGAGGAGCGTCACGCTGGCAATGGCTTCTTTGGTGCCTCTAAACGCGCAATGAGGGGTGTCGTTCTAGGCCACTGGAGTATTCCATGTCTTCAGGCCCGAGACAAGGTCGTGCAGAGGCTGCAGTATATTGGCGCAGCGAAGAATGAAGCGGTGGTAATAGTTGACGAGGCCAAGAAATTCGCGCAGTTGCCTGGTGGTGGGTGGCTGAGGAAACTCACAGATGGTTGTGACGCGGGTCGGGAGTAGACGAATGTCGTGTGCGTTTACGCGATGGCCGAGGAAATCCAACTTCGTAATACCAAACTCGCTCTTCAGATCGCTAACGACAAAACTAAACTTGCTGAGCTTTGCCAGCACTTGACGTAGATGGAGCTTGTGAACTTCGGCAGTAGTGCTATAGACGGCAATGTCGCCAAGATAGGCAAAGCAGCACGTCAAGCCACGTAATACCTGGTCAACGAAACGCTGAAAGGTCTGGGCCTCATTACGAATACCAAAAGGCATGCGCATATATTCGAACAGGCCGAAGGGTGTTATAATGGTGGTCTTGGGAATATCTGAGGTTTCCACAGGAATCTGGTGGTAGGCTTTCACCAGATCGGCCTTTCTAAAAAGGGTGCAACCGTCCAGTGCCGATGTAAAGTCCTGAATGTGAGGTATTGGGTGCCGGTCCGGGACAGCGGCCTCGTTGAGAGCATGGTAATCACCGCAGGGGCGCCAGTCACCGGTCTTACTGGGCACCATAGGAAGTGGAGAAGTCCAAGGACTGGAGGAGGGACGAATGAAGCCAACGTTAAGTATCTTTAGTGACAGATAGATGATCCGGCGCGAGGCGACGAGCCCGAGCACACACAGGAGGGCCAGTCATGAGGATATGCTGTGTCACGCTGTGAGCGACCGAGGACTGAAAGGAGGGGGGTCGGAAGACGTCCGGAAGCTCGACAAGGACGGCTGACCAAGGGTCGAGAACGACCATGTGCGCCTGGAGAAGCCGAAGCGGTGGAGCGTGACAGGAGAGTCCTTGGACGGTTAAGCTCGTCTCGGAGTCCCAGATACGGCTGTGCCGCACATCAAGACGAGGTTGTAGTGCCAAAAAAGCCGGCTGTGATAATGGGCTGGAGCACAGCGGCGATGACAAAGATCTAGGGAAAGGTACGTCTGAGGCTGATGTCAAGGGTCACCGACTTTTGTCCGTAGGTCCGGATAGCCGATCCGTTGACCGCGGTGAGAGGCGAGTCGGGAGGATGGCGGCGCTCAGCCAACGTAGGAGGAAGGACGCAAATCTTGGCGCCAGTGTCGACGAGATAGTGGACTGTGATGACGCGGTCGGTGACGTGGAAAAGTGACTGTATCTGGGGCCGGGAACAGCGGGCGCCGTCAGTTTTCGGGCCAACTGTTTCCCGCGTAGGAGCATGTCTGGTGGAACTGGTTTGCGCGAGAACCATGGTGACGGTGGTACCAGCAAAGTGTGACGGGAGGAGGAGAACGCCGTTCAGAGTGACCGTAGCTGGGGTGGCGAGGTCGTGACGAAGAACGCGGTCGGCATGTTCGGATGGCAGCGACCTCGGCTGTCTGTCGGGCTGCTTTCCGTGTGAGCTCGTCTTTAGCTTCGAGGAGACGCGCATAGATGTCGCCAGCGGCTGTGCCGTGGGACGTAGAGTCAGGAGGGCAATGATCTGTGGCCACGGAGTGAAAACCGACATCCATAATCTTGGCGGCCAACTGGGCCTGAGATTCCAACGTCGAGAATGAAGACGCGGTCGGGATCATGCGCACCTGCGGTGGAAGGCGCTGCAGGAAAAGTTCACGGAGAAGTGCGCTGTCAGTTGAAGGAGGCAGGTCTGCAGCCAAGGCTTGCATGCGACGCAAGAAGTCGCTAGGTTTGCGGTGTCCGGACTTCTCGAATGTAAGAAGTTGCTGTAATCGATACTGTTCAGTTTCAGTGGTGTGCTGGACGAGCGTCGCCTTAAGGTGGTCATAGGGCGGTCGACGGGCGGAGGTCATTTGGCAGCAGCAGCAGCTGGACGTTAACTCGTCTCTCACGAACGCCGCTTCCGTTTTTGAGTTATCTGCTGCTGTTTCGGTGCTTGTTGTCCTGGCTTTCCTGGGGCTTGCCAAGATTATTGATCTATTGCCTCTGTCACAACCAGCCAGTATTCTGCTGCTCTGCACATGCCCAGACGCATCCACACCAGGCGTGCAGTTGACTAACCTACGACGTCACCAGGATCTCGGCGCCATCTTGGTCCATAAAAGCAGTGGCCTCACAGTGAAACAAGTCATTTGGCAGCGGCAGCAGCTGGACATTAACTCGTCTCTCACGAACGCCGCTTCCATTTTTCAGCTATCTGCTGCTGTTTCGGCGCCTGTTGTCCTGGCTATTCTGGCGCTTGTCAAGATTCCTGATCATCGTGCCTCCGTCACAACCAGCCACTATTCTGCTGCTCTGCACATGCCCAGACGCATCCACACAAGGCGTGCAGTTGACTGAACTACGACGTCACCAGGATCTCGGCGCCATCTTGGTCCATAAAAGCGGTGGCCTCACAGTGAAACAAGTCATTTGGCAGCGGCAGCAGCTGGACATTAACTCGTCTCTCACGAACGCCGCTTCCATTTTTCAGCTATCTGCTGCTGTTTCGGCGCCTGTTGTCCTGGCTATTCTGGCGCTTGTCAAGATTCCTGATCATCGTGCCTCCGTCACAACCAGCCACTATTCTGCTGCTCTGCACATGCCCAGACGCATCCACACCAGGCGTGCAGTTCACTGAACTACGACGTCACCAGGATCTCGGCGCCATCTTGGGATATAAAAGCGTCGGCCTCACAGTGAAACAAGTCATTTGGCAGCAGCAGCAGCTGGACGTGAACTCGTCTCTCACGAACGCCGCTTCCATTCTTCAGGTTGCTGTCACAACCCTATTCCGTAAACCCGAGCTCTATTTTCTGGAGCTGCTGCTGCTGCCATCTTGCATTTGTTACTCTATGTGTTCGTAATATCCGTGTTATTCTGTTTTTTTTTTGTGTGTGTGTGTGCTTGTGACATCATGACATTGTTGCAAGATACCATATGCACCAAATGTACCGCGAACTTCAATGCTGATGAACGCTCAATGTCTTGTTGCGAATGTCTCGGTGCCTATCACTTAGGCTCATGTTCAGAGATTTCCGAATCCATGTTCAAGCAGAGCAAAAGAATGTAAAAGTTTCAGGAGTGCCGTTAACTTTGCAAAGCTGGTGGCTCAACTAAGAAAGAGAGCGATGACTCTACTATTGCCACCGTGCTTCTTGACATCAACCGAAAGCTTGATGAACTGCTTCCTCTGAAGAAAGTCGTTCAAGAAATGGAAGAATCCCGGAACATGATTAAGTTTGTTTGAACATGATGAGTTTGTTTGTTGTTTCTGATGTTGTGAGGCACAATGGTGAAATTAACAACCTGAAAAGTAGAGTGTCCAAACTTGAGGAAATCAGTGCCTGCGCGGAAATAAAAAAGGTTTCTTGTGCGGTTAACGACCTCGAATACCACAGCAGGAAACTAAACATTGAACTTCGGGGCATCCAGAAGAAACACAAGGAATGTTTAATGTCTGAGGTTAACGCTATTGCGTCAAAACTTCAGCTCGCACCATTAACTGAGCAAAGCGTATCTGCGATCCACCGGCTGCCCTCTAGCTCAGAAGATTCCTGGATTCCTCCTCCGCTTCTCGAATCAATCGACTAGGGATCAATGGCCCGATAAACGTAAGAATTTGCCAACTGTTAAGAACGGCGCGTACATGATGGAAAAGCTAACTACGCAAGACAGGGCCCTACTGAAGTTGGCTAAAGCGTGGGCGCATCAGCACGATTTTTGCTATGCATGGCACCAAAGTAGCAAAGCTTTCGTCCTAAAAGAAGAGGGCGATCGTGCGCACTTGATAAAATGCCCCAGTGACCTTGCCAAACTTGTTTCCTGAATTCCTGGTGACCGTATTTGTATACGTCAGCCATGTCTTGTGCTGATTGGGTGTGCCCTTCTTACTTGTTTAACTACTTTGGGCCTGTACACAGAAATGGTGTAAAATGCGTTCATTTGAATTGTCAGTTTGCTTGCAATAAACATGATGAGCTCGACGCATGTTTGGGCAGTCTAAGCGGCTCTTTCGATTTTATCATGTAGTCAGAAACGTGGTAACACCAAAACTCGGCCGTTTGGCAACCTCTTAACTAAAGATGCTTCACGCAGTCTAGGACGATTACACCTGGCGGTGGAGTTAGTATCCTGGTTCGAGACGAATTAGTAGTGCAGCGTATAAATTTCTGTACAGTGACCGAAGATTATGAGGTCCTTTCAGTTATATGCTCAAATTTATTTGTTACTGTATGGTATAGGCCGCCTGATGGTAACATTGAGCATTATTTTTTCTGTTCCTTGAAAACTTATTTGCTTATATCTCTAATAATCGCTATGAAGTTATTTGGGATGTCGACTTTAATATTGACCTACTTGCATTAGCCCCCTTGTGTCGTGGCTTTAAGCTCTTGTTACATTCTTACGGTTTTTCAAATGTTATCTCGGTGCCGACAAGAGTGACCGGCCACACAGCCACCTGTATTGATTTATTTATTACCAATTTCCCTGAGTGCAATACAAAAGCTGGTGTCTGTTCTTCTGTTTTGAGTAATCACATGCCAATTGTTTTCAGTGTAAACCGTAAAATTAAAAGATCTTCCCCATGTGAATTTTACACCCGGCTAGTTACACCGTTGCGAACGCAGAAATTTCGTGATGAACTGCGACACATTGACTAGAGATCAATTCTTCCGTCAAAATTTGCTAACTTCGCATATGAAACTTTCTTGGGCATTTTTGTGTGCTCTAGTACCGACATTTTCCAACTCGCACTAAAACAAAGCGCTCCTCAAAGGTAAGAAAACCATGGATCACGGCAGAATTATTCCAAGAAATAAAAGAAAAAAAATAGGCTATATAACAAGTTTATCGTGTCCCGTGACATTACAGATCTAGACACGTTTAAAAGATACCGTGATAAACTTAATAAGCAGCCAAGCCTTGATAAGATTCGCTATAATAATGAATATTTCGAGTCATGTTAGAGCGATAGCAGGAAAGTATGGAGGAAGGTAAATTCACTACTCGGTCGTTCAACTGATGCCCTATTCCCTGTTATTATTAAGAGAGACGGGGTTGATATTAGCGATGAAATGTTACCTGACGTTTTCAATTATTATTTCACCAAGATTAGTACGTTGCCCACAAATAGCAGTGCTTGCCGTAGTATTAAAGTCGTGCCTCATGACACTGTTTTTCACCAGACGACTGATGAAGGCGAGCTTATCTGTAATTTTTCACATTTAAAAGACAGTAGCACATGCGATATAGATAACTTGCAAATGAAACCTGTTAAATATGTTCTCGATGTAATTGCCTCAGTGTTTTGATTTATTTATTTATTTATTTATTTATTTATTTACTTATTTATTCATTTATTCATTTATTCGTTTATTTATTACAAATGCCTACACCGCCCGAGTTGGGCATTATTGTAGGGGGATTAATTACAAACATAAAGGTCAAATATTGAACTTCGCGAAAAACGGCATCATATCGGCTATAGTATTAAAAATACCATCATCATAATTAGTAGAGAAAGACAACACATCGAATACTAACAACATCCGATTTTAAAATTTGTTACACAATGCATAAAACGGCACACTGGAAATATTGTCTAAAACAGAGTCATGTAATGTTCTCTATGGCAGATGAAAAATTGGCTGCAGACACTACCTCATCCGAGAGCAAATTCCATTCTGCAATTGTTCGCGGAAATGATAAAAACTTACATTATTACGACTTTGGTAGGCCCTAATTTTCTTGCAGTTGTCGCGTCTCTTAGACTGATAATGACGTGGTTTTAAATATATGTTCTTATCGATTCCTGTGTTACCGCTGTTAATGTTGTGTTAAAGCTTTAACCTGATTATTTTTCTGCGTGTGAACAGCAACTTCCACCCTAGATTTCCACTGATCTGCGAAGCTCTAATATTGTAGTCATAGGTGCCCGTGAAGAATCTTGCAGCCCTTTTCTGAACACGCTCTAACTTATCTTAAAGAACTTTTCTGAAGGGGTCCCATGCTGCGCAAGCGTATTCTAACACCGGCCTAATACTTGTAAGATACAAAGCTTCCTTCAAAGGTTTGGGCGCATACTTGAAGTTCCTCTGGAAAAGGTGCAAAAAAACTTGGAGTACGCTTAAGATTCGCCTTCAAGAGTGGAACGCGATTGCGTTACCGCACCCCGTTCGCACCACCCACTCATTCGCTCGGCATGATCTTGAGTCACACAAAGACGAAACGTGCGCCTGAGCAAGCGGAACGAACCAAAAAACTCGGTGTCTCGGAGGGAGAAACGATCTACGCAAGCCAAACGTCGTGATCGGCACGGACAGCCGGGCCGGGACGCGCCATGAAGGCGGACGCGATCATGGGGCTGACGCTTCGATGGTATCATCCTCTATCTCGCTTAGGAGCACCACGCAGACGCATGACTCCTCGCCAGCAGCACGGCACACATCGCAGGGGACGCTTTCCCACCAGACGCGCTACGGCGCAGCGATCACGCCAGAGGCGTCCCGCATCGGACACTGCACCTAGGAATCGCGCTGTGAGCGGAAAGAGGAGCCGCGTCGCCTAAACACGAGGGTTCGAGTTACGCACGCTGGAAGTTGGAAGGGGAGAGAGCGAGACAACTTATTAAGCGCAAGGGTATTGGAGCATCCTCGCACCGATCCCCGCACGGCCCCAATGCGCTCAAACGAGCCGAAGGCGAGAAGTAGGCAACTGGCGCGCCACCTGTCAGGGCAGCGCCGTACATTGCGAGGAGGGGGTCTTCTGTGTTTGCCCCAAGATGGATCTGCGTGTGCGCCAAGCGCAGAGGAAATGTAGCGGAAACGTACTTCGCTACGCGTTTAACTGCGACTTCTGTAATTTACATGCTAGGTCTAAAAATTAATCTGCAGAAAACTAAAGTTATGTTTAGCAGTCTCGGAAGAGAACAGCAGTTTACGATAGGTAGCAAGGCACTGGAAGCGGTAAGGGAATACATCAACTTAGGGCAGGTAGTGACGGCGGATCCGGATCATGAGACTGAAATAATCAGAAGAATAAGAATGGGCTGGGGTGCATTTGGCAGGCATTCTCAGATCATAAACAGCAGGTTGCCATTATCCCTCAAAAGGAAAGTGTATCACAGCTGTGTCTTACGAGTACGCACCTACGGGGCAGAAACCTGGAGGCTTACGAAAAGGGTTCCACTTAAATTGAGGTCGACTCAACGAGCTATGGAGAGAAGAATGATGGGTGTAACGTTAAGAGATAAGAAAAGAGCAGATTGGGTGAGAGAAGGAACGCGAGCTAATCACATCCTAGTTGAAATCAAGAAAAAGAAATGAGCATGGGCAGGACATGTAATGAGGAGGGAAGATAACCGATGGTCATTAAAGGTTATGGACTGGATTCCAAGGGAAGGGAAACGCAGCAGGCGGCGGCAGAAAGTTAGGTGGGCGGATGAGATCAAGAAGTTTGCAGGGACAACATGGCCACAATTAGTACATGAGCTTGGAGAAGTATAGGAAAGGCCTTTGCCCTGCAGTGGGCGTAACCAGGTTGATGATGAATTACCGATATATACCGCAGTATAACTTTCTACGGCGCGTTTCTAAGGCAATACCGCATTCACTAGAGGCGCTTTTGTCATGCTTCGATCCATCGAACTCATGGCTGAGTGGCATTCTGCTTCCGGCCACGGTCGTGAAAGGACGCAGGATGGCTGGCTCTTCGCGAGCTGTGATAACGGCCGATTCTGGCCGCGGAACATCGTTTTTGGACGGCCTGAAAGATTACAGGATTGTACTGCCGCCGCTGCCAACCGGAGAAGGACTGAAAACAATGGTTGTTCTTCACTGCGACACCGCTGGAAGGGCTTACAGGATAGAAGATTTCCGCCAGCCGATGAAAGAAGCCGGCGTCATTGAACAGGTGGGCGGTATCGGAGCGTACCAGATGTCGCACGTCTGGTTAGTCAACTTCCGTAGTGAAGAAGCCAAGAAAAAGTTGCTCGACATCGGGCATATTGTTGTTAAAGGGAAGACTTGCGTTGTCTTTGACCCTGAAAGGCAGGAAGTGCGGCTGAAGGTGCATTGGTGTGCCTTCAACGTCAGCAACGAAACTCTGAGGCGGGCGTTCGCCGAGTACGGCGAAGTGAAAGAAGTTTCGAGCGATAGATGGAAGACCGGCGGGTTTGAAAACGCCGACTCGACTACTCGTGTTGTGCGGCTGGTTCTTCGAGAAGGTGCAAGCCTCGAGCGCATACCCCATCAGCTGCGTATCGGGAACGGTACAGTATTAGTCGTCGTGCCCGGGCGTGCGCCGATATGTCTCCGCTGCCGCAACACAGGCCACATTAGGCGGGACTGCAAGGTGCCCAAGTGCAGCGAGTGCCACGCCTTCGGGCATGAAGAGGCTGAATGCACGAAGTCATACGCCCGCGCCGCGACTCGAGGAACATTCGGCGATAATAGTGAGCTGCACATGGACGAGGATGAAGCTGAGCAAGCAGCCTCCAACCCAGTGGTCGAGAGCCCAACGGCCGCAGCGCTGAGCGATGAAACGGAAGGCGCCATGCCAGGGACTCGTGAGTCAGCGCCCAGCACCCCCAAGTCGGCAACCACGAGCATGGATACCAATTCACCGCAAGATATTCCACGCCCTTCTGAAAAAAGCAACGAGGAACCCATGGAGTCTGACCCTGCGGCTGCGAAACGGCGCCACGACGATGTCAGTGCAATGAGCCAGGAGCAACGACTGCGTCTCCTAGAACGCCAGTGGGGCGTAGGCGAAGGGAAAAAGCAGCGTGTCACCAGCGGGCAACGATCGTCGTCGCTTCCTCGCGACGACAACCCGAAGACCTAATAATGGAGGGACGGCACTACACGGCGCGGCGTTGTGCGCATGAAGGTAAGCGCCGTACTGGCGGCCTGGTCTTGCTTAACGATGGCGGCATTTGAAAGACACCTCGTAGTAGCCACGCTTAATGTCAGGGGTCTTTCATCCAGGAGGAGGCAAAATCAGCTGCTGAGACTCGTGACTGAGCAGGAATTGGATATTGTAGCGATACAAGAGACCAAAATCGAGAGTCAAGACCAGACCGACAGAATGGTGCTCTCGTTCAGTAGTCGGTATGATGTTTGCGTGTCTCATGCCGTGGGTACCTCGGCAGGTTGCATGCTGTTGATTCGCCAGTCTCTGGGAGCGATTGTGGAAAGAGTTGAGACTTGCGTTTTCGGTCGATGGATTGTCTGTGACATCACACTTGCTGGTTTGGAATTGCGTATTATCTGTATTTACGCGCACACTAACACGGAAGAGAGGCGAAACCTTTTTGAGACAGTCGGCAACCATTGTGACACAGACCGTCTGCTTGTCTTACTTGGCGATTTCAACTGCGTAAGCATGGCACGCGACAAAACCAGTGCGACGCCCTACCGAGATGCGAGTACTGCCTGTTTAAGTGACATAATTGATCGCTGTCATCTAGAGGATGTTGGTGATTGTCTCGGATGTGGTTCTGGCGTTCGGTTTACCCATTTCCAAGGAACGAGTCACGCGCGTCTGGATCGGGCGTACGTATCTGTTGAACTGATACCGTACTGCGGCGAATACAGCGTACAACCAGTGCCGTTCAGTGACCATTGTCTTGTTGTCTTCCATGTAGGTAAAAGAAAAGGAACGAAAAGCAAATTTGTGTGGGAAAACTGGAAACTTAATGAGAAGCTTCTAAACGATGATATCTTCGTGGATCGCGTTACGTCGGCGATACACGAACTGCCAATGGCGGACAACGAACTTCTGGGAGCGAAGTGGGAAAGATTTAAGCAGGCAATGAAAATGATGGCAATTGAACGATCGTGCGCTATAAAGCAAAAGCAAAGGCTGCAGGAAAACACGCTGAGAGATGACCTAAAGTTTTTGATAATGCAAGAAGGAAAGCAGCCAGGCACTTGCACCGAAGAAATGCGCACCGTCAAGCAGAAACTAGAGGCAATAGATACGGAGCGATATCGAGGAGCGATCGTGAGGGCGAGGGCACAGCGGCTGATAGCGGGCGAAATGCCCACAAAACGTGCTTTCGGCTTGGAAAAAAGGCACGCCCGCAAGAATGACATACCAAAAATAGAGTGGAACGGTGTAATCTTCGTAGACAAAGGAAATATAGAAAGGGCCTTTTATGAATACTACAGCGGGCTCTTTGGTTACACCAAAGTAAGAACCGAAGACTTCAAGACCCGCTTCCTCTCTTTAATGCCGCGGCTTAGTGATGATACGAAAGAGCGGCTAGAACTGCCCATTTCAACAGAAGAAGTGCGGAAAGCCATAGAAGACCTCAACCCGGGAAAGTCCCCAGGACCAGACGGGCTAGTAGCACCGCTTTATAAGGCATTCAAAGATGATTTAGCACCGGTTTTGGCTACACTGTTTAATGAGGCTTATGACAAGGATATGCTTCCTCCTTCATTTTTAACATCCCATACAATTTTAATACCAAAAAGCGAAGATGAAGCTAGACTGCGACAGGTTACCGCTTACCGACCCATATCCCTGACTAATGTAGACTACAAGATCTTCATGAAAATTCTGGCTAAAAGACTCCAAGCCGTGATGCAAGAATTAGTGGGACCACATCAGACCTGTGGTATCAAAGGTCGCACCATATATACCAACATACACACAGCCCGGTCCGTGCTCGAGTGTTGCGACGCTTTGCATGAAAGCATCGCAATGCTCCAGCTCGATCTAGAGAAAGCCTTCGACAGGGTGCCGCATGACCTCTTGTTCTCTGTTTTAGAGCACGTTAATGTCGGATCAGTCATCTGCCAAGGCGTAGCCATGGCGTACAGAGGATGCACGACGCGGTTGTTAGTAAATAAGGGGGTGGGAGCGCGCATCCAAGTGCAACGCTCTGTGCGTCAGGGTTGCCCCCTGTCACCATTGCTTTTTTGTTTGTATATTGAACCTTTTTGTTTGAGCGTTATTGAAAGCAACAGCGTTCATGGTTTTCGTTTGCATGCGGCGGAGGTCCGCATTCTCGCGTATGCTGATGACATTGCCGTATTCTGTGCTGACTACGAAAGCGTTCGTGTTGTGGTTCAAATTGTGAAAGACTTTTGTTCTGTGAGCGGGAGTGCTGTGAACTGGGCTAAGTGTTTGGGGTTCTGGCACGGCGACTGGCCCTTAACCCCAACGAATTTCGCAAACATGACTTGGACAGCAACCCCAGTAAAATATTTAGGAGTGCCGCTGGAGAATTATCGCGACAGTGAGCCATATTGGAAATGCCAAGTTGCTGAAATGCGTGAGAAGGCCGACAGGCTCAAAGGCTTCAGCTGGTCTATTTTCGCGCGTGCCACAATTTGTAACCTTTTTTTTTGTAACCAAGCTGTGGTATGTCTTGCAAGCAATTCATTGTTCTCGCGTCAATGTGCAGAAGCTGCACCGTGTATTTGCGGTTTTTGTGTGGGGAAGCACTTGGGAGCGGACACGACGCACCAATCTGTTTCACCGCGTCCGCTCTGGAGGACTAGGTTTGGCCCATCTATATCTGCGCCAGTTGGTTAACCGATTTATGTTTTTTCGTGACACGAATGACCCCTTTTTGCGAACTGTGTGTCAGGTTAGGTTGGGCAGGGTTTTGCCAAATTTCGTTGTTAGTTCGGTGAGTATGCAAGGGAGCATTTTTGGCTTCCTTAAAGAGGTGTACATGGCATGTCGCGTCTTGCAAGTGCGATTTTCGTTTGAATATTTGTCAGTGGTGTCGCGAAAGAAACTTTATAAGGACCTGTGTGAGGTCTTTCTTCCGGTACCGTTGTACAGGTCGTTGTACTGTGCAGGTCCATGGCAGTCAGTTCTAAAACGTGTGAAAAGAATGACTGTACCAGGCGGAGTTAAAAGTTTCTTCTTTAAGCTCCATACGAACACTCTTGAAGTCAAGACGTATTTGGAAGCGAAGGGTTTCTTTGTGCCTTGGGGAAATCATTGTTTCATATGCCGGAAGCCGGAAACTATCGAACACGTTTTCTTAGATTGTTGGGAAGCCCTTTTCTTTTGGGACATTCTCCAACGCACGATTAAAAAAGACTTACCGGTGGATGCTTTCGGAATTAGATTTCTGCCCGTCGAGAGTGAAGACGGGGTTCCTTTTGACATGATTATGATATTGGGCCTGTACAGTATTTGGCGATCCAGGATGGCGGTCAGCCACGCAGACATTGATGCCAGGCCGATAAGACAGTATTTTTGTGAATCTGTTAGCAGAGCTATTGAAGGATACAAGATACAAGACCCAGTGCCTGAGTGGCTTCCAAGAATGGAAGCTTTGCTACACATGCGTGAATTTTAATCTCATCACGTAACCCCAAGTGAGGGTGACGTATTTTTAGCATACGTGTTGTGTTCTTCGCGCGAACTGACTTTGTAAACTGACGTGTTGAAGTCGGCAATAAAGAAAAAAAACTCATGGCTGAGTGGTAGCGTCTCCGTCTCACACTCCAGAGACCCTGGTTCGATTCCCACCGAGCCCATCTTGCACGTTGTTCTTATTTATGAATTGCCTTCCGTCATTTTTCGCTCACGACCAACGCCGACGACGCCGGTTTTCTGCGACACGAGCTCCTTAACGCTGTCGCGTTAAAAGGCGGCATGCTTTACCGCTTGTTATGTCAATGGGGGATGTCCAGTTTAAGGCTGCTGTTAAAGTGACGCCCAGGTATTTATTTGACTTCGTCAACGCATTGCACTAAAACATTATTTAGAGAGCATTAACTAGACACCTTTTTATTCGCAAATTTAACAACATAACACTTTGCTACGTTCAAATCCATTTTCCATTTAGCACCACCAGGAACAAATTTTTTCGAGATCAAACTGCAACACACTCGTATGTTCGGCATGACACAGGACGGTACACAACGCAATCATCCGCATACAGTCTGATATTTGAAACACAGCCTTCACTTAAATCATTGATAAATATGAGGAACAGCAACGGCCTAAGCACCAACCCTTGAGGCACACCTGATAAAACATTAACCGTTCTCAACGTCGCACCGTTCAGAACCACTTTTTGCTGCCGTTTATACAAATCATCTTTAAGCCAACGGTAAAGTGAATCGGGGAGGCCAAGAAATGACAGTTTGTCCAAAAGTAATTCATGCGGGACCACATCAAACGCCTTTCGAAAATCATAAAAATAGCATCTATCTGTGTACTATTCTGAAAGCCGACTGCAATGTCATGTATGAATGCAGTAAGTTGAGTGGTGCAGGATAATCCCATGCGAAATCCATGCTGGGTCGGGATGAAAAAATCATGGTCATGGAGATGCTTAATAAGACAAGAGTCAATAACATGTTCTAGTGTTTTACAACAAACAGATGCCAAAGACACCGGTCTGTTATTGCTTGCCAAATCACGACAACCACTTTTAAATATAGGAGGTACATTGGCCATTTTCCAGTCACTAGGTAATCTTTGAGAATTTATTCACTTGGTAAATAATTCAACCAAGATAGGAGCAATACTGTGGGAACAACGCTTCAAGACGTGATTTGATATACCATCCGGACCATGAGCAGAATGACGATTAATGTTGCGCAACAGAGCCCTAATTCCAGCCTCATTTAAAACGATGTCACGCATTTGAGGTAATTGATCGTGTAATTAAGGTATCTGACTATGACGACATGCTGTGAAGACGGAGTGAAAATATTCGTTAAAGCGATCAGCTTTTTTTTGTCATCAGTTAACATATCACTTTCATGCCAGAGAGCCGGAACGCCAACACTGTTTCTTCTGTGTTGTCGCATATTTATAACCTATCACTCGCTAGTGGTGTCTTTCCACGTTAAATGCAAACTGCAAAAGTCTTAGCTTTATTCAAGAAAGGTGATAAAACAGCCATGTCCAACTACGGGCCAATATCTATACTCCCTATCTTTTCGAAAGCTTTAGAAAAAATAATTTTTATCCGTGTGTCTAATTTCCTTGAAACTAAAAACCTCCTCACTGACTCGCAATATGCCTTTCACAAACACAGATCGACTCAGCTTGCACTTCTACAGCAGAAAGAATACATTTTCCAAAATTTTGAGGAGCAACAGCTCACTTTAGGGGTATTTATTGACTTTAGTAAGGCATTCGACTCCATTAGTCATGCACTATTATTAAACGAACTTACCTACTACGGTATCCGCGGTGTCGCCTTAAAATTATTTCAGCCGTACTTACAGCACAGATGTCAAAATGTGTTCATTAACAACAAATCGTCCAAAATTTCTTGTGTTACGGCAGGTGTTCCCAAGGGCAGTATCCTTGGGCCCCTTCTGTTCAATCTTTATGTCAATGATCTCGTTAATATTGATCCCGATGCCAAACTCATAATCTATGCCGACGACACTACTGTCCTGTTTTCGTCCAATAATGCTCCGGAGCTAGTGTCAGTGGCTAACTCTTGTTTGGCAAAAATATATTTATGGTCTCTAGAAAATGGTCTCAAGGTTAATGCTGATAAAACAAAGGCAGTTTTATTTTAAGCGAAGAATAAGAATACCTGTCTTTGTAGGGACGTGGTTTTAGGGCCTTATAAAATTGAACTCGTCCCTCCTGTGAAAACACTCGGGGTCTTTTTTGATGAAAATATGAGCTGGAGCGATCACATTAATTTTTATTGCAGACAAACTCTCCCAAATTACTGGACTCGTTTTCTCCATTTGCTACATGCCTCGGAAGATTAAAATGTTAAATTATAACGCTTTGTTTGCGAGCCACCTTCATTATTGCTGCCTTATTTAGGGCACGACATCTGTTACAAATATTAACCGTTTGCTTGTAATTCAAAAGAAAATTGTTCGCGTAATCAGTGATATGCCCTTTGACCCTGTTATCTGAGCCCCTATTTAAAAACATTTCGGGTAAATAAAGTCAGTGATATGTTTAACTACCGCCTTGCTCTAGGATACCTAAAAGGAACCAAACAGAACTTAAGCCTTGTTTCGTCTCTGGCTAGATTAGAACACAACATCCCATAACACCAGGTCCCCGGAATGCTAGCATGTGCCGCATGTGCCTTCAACCTATGGTAACCAAATAACTTGTCACACTCTCCCCACTCTGCCGAATAATCTCAGATCTGCATGCATCGATGTACCTAATTGTTCTGGCAGAGAGTTGTATAATTTCTATTGCCCCAAGAACTGGGGTTTTTTAAGAGTTCTGTGTATCTATACATCTATATTGTTTGTTTTTCCCGAGCTGTTTGATGCGCGGAGCAAATTTGTTTAAGCGAGATCTATGTACTGTATGCCCTTACTGTCTCTTTCCTTTCTCCCTTTTTGTTGTTCCTGTTTCCTTTCTTTTTTTCTCTTTTTTTTCTCGCCCCTTGCTGTCTGCTGCCTTTTGGACCTTCTGGTTATTAGGACCAGTCAAGTTGCTTTTTTCCGCTACTTTTTTTCCTAATTCCCTGGCACTTCGTACCACTTGCTTTTACGAATAAAGGTATTAATATTACAGCGTAGAACTACGCGAACAACCGCAGCAGTTGCGGGTGGAAGCGCTCCAACGACGTGCTCGAACATGATCAACTGAGGCGGTGGCGAAGGAACAAGGATTCGGGCGCAATGAACTAAAGTACCGAATCCAACAACTAGAACTCCGGGAGCTTGAGAGCGGAGACCTCGGGATCGTGGGGTAGTGGCACAGATGGCAGTACTTGATCGGGAAAATCTGAGGCCATGGCTGACTGAATAGAAGGCGGAAGGAATAGAAGGACCAGCATTGCGGCTGAGGCACCCGGAGCTGAGAGCGATGACGCGAAGACCTGAGTCACCAATTTGTATGTGCAGAAAAACTAGACAGACGCTGGTGCCTGATGTCCACAAATTATAGTTTAGCTGAGCCCGCTAAATCAGGCGGAAGCCTGATTGCCGATGCTACTGCTCCCGCATTATCAGCGTGCTGGGCGTGTCGTCGTCTTCTTTCGTGACTGGACCATTGTGGAACGTAGTAGTTGGTGCGCTACAACGTGATGGATCGAAGTGAAAAGACCTTGCGCTATCTAGGTGTTGTTAGATCAGCTTCGCTAGCGCTGGCATCGTTGCTCTCCGTCGCAGCCGAGCGCACGCGCAGCAGTTCTCTCCTGCTCCGAAATAGTAGGCCACGCGTCATACGTACTCCTGAGGAGCACACCTTTCAATCAGCAACGAACGAGCTCGTCTACACAGTGTCGATGCTGCAGCCCGGGCACAAGGACAGGCTCGGCCGAGCGCCAGCAGCAACTGCGTACCCGGGATCCGGCAGCCTACAAAGTCGTCGTTTAATGAACCGTCAGTATTCACCCGGTGATAAAAACCGAGGCCACACGTTTCAGCTTCGCTAGTTAACCATCTGTACGGAATGCTTGGGCGGTGATTTTTTATACATTAATTTCTTTATAGCGATTACCGGGGAGCCGTTAGAACGCAGACAAGAGCTTCGTACCGCGCGAACAAGGAACGCGCAAATAACACAGGCTTCCGTGAGCGAGGGTGACATGGTGTCGGGGCGGTGCCCCCTCCCCTCGCGTAACACCTGGCGCGCTCGCGAGGCAGCAGCTGTACCCTTTCACCCGATCTGCGCCGTCGAGAACTGCACTTGACATAGCGTATCAGCCAGTGGGAATTTATCTGCCATTTTTGGCTTTTCCAGACGACAGGCACTGGCTTTTTCGCTCAATTGGCCATTTCATGCTTTCGCATCAAAAATCTTTCAGCAGATTTACAGTTCTGAAGCTCGATGGGGATTAGTTAACGAAACATCCATCGATTTGCAATCTGCGCCTGACTACTACTCATCACTTTGTCGCTTTTCAATTGTACATGGCGATATAGAATGGGCTGATGATCTCTTGCATGGCACTCGATTTCTAGCTGCAATGTCAGATGTGCAGAGGGTGACCTGTAAGCTTGCTACATACGAAAGTTAGCGAAAGAATATCGGCGGCCCGTTGTTAGATACGTAAACACCGGCCGCAGCGATCAATTATACATTTCAATAGTATTGCAAGGGCGTCGCGGGGAATTTATCACCAGAGAATGTGATGGGCTTTCGCCACATACAATTGTTCGTACGGAGATTCTGTTGGATAGTTGTTCAAGGAGCTGCAATTAACACTTTCTTGTAAGACTGCATGTAGACAGTTAGAAAATAGAACGAGTGGATTCCGAACTGTACATTATAGGCCACGTGTTCAAGAACTTCAGTGGTCGAAGATCTTATGGGGTAATATTCTTGCGAACACATAGCATTGCGCGAATTACCGTTTTTTGGGCAAGAGTAGCTACTCACAACTGAATTAAAGAGCTGAAATTTAGTACCAGTGCAATATTATGAAAGCCATCCTTACACCTTCCCAACCTTCTCTTACGCAGAAAAAAAGTCCCGATTATCGTTATTTTATAAAAATATTTCATAATGCAGGACTGAGAAATAAAATAATTAGGGAGCCATCGTATGTTTCGCCACGTACAGACACAGCAAGAAAGTAGAAGTTCCTTTTTCTAATACTAGTTTTTGACTCTTTTATCCCGAAGACAGCGACTGATTGGAACCACTTGCCCACCTCCATCGTCAACGCTATAATCTTTCGTTATATAAAGCTGCTATCGATGAGTGTTGTACGGTGTAACTACTTCATCTGTAACCGTACATGGCATCTTTCATCACCATTTCTTTCTGTAACGCCTTCGAGCATTGAAGCTATCGGAATGAACACTCAGCTATAGCTAAAACCGGAAATTTCTGTTCATACGAAAATCTACAAACTTCTCCTAGTTTTCTTTTGAGACCATTAGTATTTCATTGAAATATCCCGACTGTTTCAAAGCCACTATTCTCAGTTTCCTGAAGCGGCGGCTTGAATACTTGTCTTCAGCATAACCGACTGCCATTGTTAGCAGAGCTCGAACTTCTGGTAATGATTACAATTCGGGTGGAAGGTAAATGATGGCTTTCAATGCCTCAAAGAGCATCGGTTCCAGCAAATGTCCGAGGTAATCACTAGCAGTGTCAGCTTGAACAATACTTCCTTGTGCTAACCCCGACGAAAGTAAGGCGCCTTCTTGGGGCTGCCACGGGAGGTCGTTTCGGAACAGTTGAAGCTTTAGCAGGATGGTGACAAGGTTATTTAGACACTAAATTTTTTAAAAGATCTGCGCAGCTGGGCTCACACTCGCAGGGTTAGACGACTCATTCTGTCTTAGACGAAGAGCGGTGTCTTTGTTTTTGTGTAGGGTCCACGGTATGTCTGAATTTTGTGCGGATCCACGTCGATATCTGGCGCCATTATGCTGACCGTCTCTGTTCAGTTAAGCTGCCGCTTTCTTCTGGCACTTTACAAATGATGATGGGCATGGTACATCACACTTAGCATAGCATGGGTGACGTCAGGAAGTACATTCCTGATGGCTACGAGGCCCTGCACCAATGCTACAGCGCAGTGGTGTTAGAAGATACTTTGCAACGTGTCCATGTCGTTGACCTAAAAAGCACAGCACTACCTTCCAAAGAACTCTGATACCGGATGACTGGTGAAGCCCAACATAACCCGTGAAGGCATTGGTTGGTCAGTTCGGAGTGTGAGATGACACTCCCGTAGAAGCGTGGGCCTAACTCCCCATTCTGCATTTGGCACCACAAACACACAGAGGCACACAAACGCACGCACACGCAATACGCGCGCGCGCACACACACGACAGTCGTGACGTGATGTGAAATGTTACCTTGCCTGTTTCGCTTGTGTATGTTGTTCTTGCTCTGTTCGACGCTTTATGCGAGTCCTCGGCACTGAGTGCGCGCTTCGGCACCATTCTGGTTTTTGCGTTGTAGCTCAGAAAACTGCCTCCTGTCTCTATATAAATATATATATTCCCTCGCTAACATTCTCCCTACCTCCTCCCTCTACTGTCGTTGCTGTTGCGGGTGAGCATGGCGGCAAGCGCGGCAGCTCCGGCACTACATTTGCGGGCGGTCACGCCTAGTTACGGCGTCCAAAGGACATTGCGCACATGCGACGCGGCGTAAATGTTGACACGAGCTTCTACGGTCATATTTCCTTTGTGCCACACTAGTGTCATTTACTAACGCGATAGGGTTAGGGCCCCACATCGCAGAATATCCGGTGTCGACGCCGTGGGCGTCACTCGGCAAATAATCATTTTGAACCACAACCGCGCAGCCCCTCCCATGTGGCGCATACCTTGTCTTACATTCTTTAGAAAGTTATTCCTCGGGAGAGAGAGAGAGAAAAACATTTATTGAATCATAAAATGGAATTCTCGCGGATCGAGGTCTTCTCTTCTTCACGCTGTCTTCTCGTCGAAGGGAAGCCTCTTCAGCACGGGTGGTCCCTCAGTCCAGGGCTCCACTGAGTTTGGCCGCGTCCCTAGCGTGCTCCACCGTCCTTCTTTGGACGGCGAGCTCGCAGCTGACGAGCCGGCTCTCCCAATGCTCCGCACTCGGGGGTTTATGATCGCGGAATGCGTCGTTTCGTTCGCACTCCCAAGTTACGTGATAGAGTGTGGGTGTAGCCCCGCACCAGGAGCAGGTGTCCCTATACTGCGTTGGGAACATCTTGTTGAATATGAAAAGGTTGGGGAAGGTGTTTGTCTGGAGCCTACGCCAGCCCGTTGCTTCCTCCTTCGTCAGCGCTTTATGGGGCGGTGGGTACTTGAATCTAGTCCCCCTGTAGTGTTGCAGTAATTCCGAATAACTGTCACTGAGGATCCCGGCGTAACTAGCGCGGTACTCCTGCTGCTGCCCAGCCCGGAATCTATTAGCTCGAGCTAGACCGTCCGCCGCCTCGTTACCCCTTATGCCCTCGTGTCCAGGTATCCAGATCAGATTGTGTTTGATTTTCGCCTCCTCCGAGGGGTTACCCCCTCTGAGGATCCTAAGGGCAGTTTTGCATATTCTGCCCCTCATGTAGTTGCGACAAGTCTCTTTCGAGTCTGTGAGAATATTTAGCGATTTATTCTCCCTATATCCTTGCATCGCCGCCAGCGCCACGGCGATTTCCTCGGCTTCAGCTACGCTCCGTGTCTCGGCCGAGACGCACGAGACAAGCTTTTCCTCCTTCTTCATTACTACCGCGATGGCCTTTGCCTCGCTTCCTATTAAACTTATGCTCGCGTCCGTGAAGAGAGTGTTCTCTTCTCTAGCCACTGTCTTTTCTATGTATTCGGCCCTAGCTTTCCTTCTGCCTTCGTGGAGCCTGGGATCCATGTTCTTCGGTGTAGGCTTTACATTAAAGGTTTTCCTAATTCCCGCCGGTACGTCCTCGTACCGGTCGACGTCTCCTATTTCGAAGCCCAGCCTACCGATCAGGTTTCGCCCCGTGTAGGTCCCCGTTAGTCTTCTCATTTGCGCTTTCCGCTGTGCTTCCGCCATTTCGACGAAGGTGTTGCTCACCCCTAGTTGCATCAGCTTTTCGTTGGAGGTGTTTCTCGGCAGGTGCAGCGCCGTCTTGTAGGCTTTCCTCATGTCGACTTCAATCTCTTCGTTGGTCGTTTTAGTCCTCACTTGGTAGGGTAGCGAGTACATGACTCTGCTCGGAATGACATTCCTCGGAATTTTCAGAATGACAGCTCATAAACAAATGCCAGGAACCAAAACACCGACAGTGCAGGCCTTTCATGTTCTTGTGGCATAGCCACGTTTCAACCACGTCCCGACGCAGCCTGCGTTAGTGGCGTTGCTCTCTCCGACGTGGCCGGCGTTAGCGGCGTGCAGGGCCACAGCAGCAGCAGCAACAGCAGCGGCAGTGGCGGCGGAAAGTCGAAAAAGAGGTGAAGAAGGTTTCGCTTTAAAAAAAAAGTGGTAGGCGATCCTAATCTTTGACTTAGGTGTCTCTTAGTGGCACTCGCACCTCGGCGTTGGTATTCTTTAGCTTGACTTTAGGTGAACGAAACGCATGAACCGAACTCGGAGGCAACTGTTTTCCATTACTTATATGGTTAAATAGCATTTCACCGTCATGTGCGCGTGACGTCATTAGTAACGTCAATACTTCCTCTTTCTGCTTTCGAGTTTCCAGGAATTTAGCCAAAGTCGTGCTCGCGTGGCGGATGTCTAAAGTCCACGATTCTGTGCTTTCGTGTGCGGTAATCATTGATTTCTAATTGATTCTAATTATTCCAGACACTTTAGTTACTGAACTTCTAACTAAACGTATACTCTCTTATCATGTCTGTAATAAAACCAATGAATAGTGTACTGTCCTGTTCTTTTTCTATATTTTTCTGCTTTATTTTGGATTTCCTCCCCGCACGTCTAAGGAGGTGAATCGGAAGTGCGGCACAAAAACAATAGTGTCAGTCGATGCTTGTGCCACTAATGATCTGGCTGTGCCCTGTATCACATCGCATCCAAGCGCTTGTAATGCCTCGATTCCCCTCTAGGTCTCTTGGTATTGGCCTGTTCACTTTCGCGCATAGCGTTCCAATGCTTTTCGGAACGCCAGATTGTAGTCATTCTCTTTTGATTGCTGGGGTCTGTACACAGCACCAAACTCTAGTATCCCCCTGGGTAGCTTAATGGCTATGGTGTCGCGCTGCTAAGCATGAGGTCTCGGAATCAAATTACGGCCGTGTTGGCCACATATTGATGGGGGCGTAATGCAAAAGCGCCCGTGTCTCGTGCACTGGAGGGACGGTAAAAATTTCCTGGTGGGCAAAATTAATCCGGAGTCCTCCACTACGGTGTGCCTGATAATTAAATCGTGGTTTTGGTCCGTAAAGCCACAGAATTCAATTCAGTTCAGACTGTAGTGCTCCGCGAAGTCTGCGCAAAGTGGCGTATGTCATCGCATTTGTGTTTTTACTGTGGCGCTTAACGTTTAAATCTTGCAACCCTAATCTGCCCGAAACACGTTTAAAGGGTCGATCGTGTAATTACCTCACCACAGGTACGCCGAGGTTCATCACATACTCCCACTGTTTTATCACTTCAACGCAATTGCCATGGTAGAGGGGTGGATGCACCTGAATGGCGCTGATGACCGACAACCTGACAGACATACTCAGTGAGGACCACGTTTATACTCTCGTAAACAGCAGTCACCATAAAAAAGAAAAAGAAGAGAGAGATAGAAACCTTTTGGAGCGAACGGAGCGCCACAGAGGCCCGCTTAGCTACGAGACAACTTTAGGGTTATCCCGTAGGGAAGGAAAACAACGCGAGGCAGGTGCACCGTCGTGTTCCGGTCCCATGCGATTCGCGATAAACAGGCCCGTGAAACCACTCATCGGCGGCCGTATAGGAGCAAAGTGGTATGTCAATCTGGTGTCGTCTACAATGTTTCGCGCTGAAGGTCCGCATCACGTCCTGAAGAAAAGATGAGCTGAACGCTGTTGCGCCGAAAATGACAGCCCTCTTGTTTTGTGTGTACAACACCGATTTCTTTTTATCACTATTGATCGCGGAAAGTTTCCATCGAAGGCTGCGTCACAGCGATTTTCTACAGGGACCAGCACAGAAAGCTCTCCGTCAAGGTTTTTCGACGATGTTCAGCCGAAGCCTGCTTGCGGGCATGATCGAGAAAAAGCGGTTGTAAACACAGGCCCTTGGTGTGTTCGGCCACGCGAGCGTTTTTCACTACTTTTGTTCGTGCCTCTCAGTGAACGAAACGAAGTGTATCCTTAGCCACCAGCGCAAGGTGGGGACTGCAACCATTCATCAAGCTGCGTTCTTTGAAACAGTTCTCTCTTTGAGCAGACAGCCTCCTTGGACCATCGCAGTAGCACGGTTGTACAGCGTCGGCCAGCGGCTTACTGCTGGCCCGTGTACTGCGCCGAAGAATGGAGCAGACGACATAGGCAAGTATAAGAGAAAATGGGCGAACAATAAGAAAGCGAAGTAACTGCACAAAAAGAAATATAAAAAACAACGGCTGCTCCGAAACTGATTGATGAATCCGAAAGAAATCGAGGTATTTGCAAAGGCTTCACTGAAAGAACGCGGCAGGATGGAAGCGCCTCTGGCTCAACTCGGCGGCTACACGAGTTATCCAGCCGAGGCGCGCTGCTATTTTGAAGGCGCATGTACGCTACTTCGCCCATTTACTCCTTAGCTCCGTCAATAAAGAATAGCAAAGAAAACAGGCGATGATAATACGTTAAGCAAAAAAAAAAGAAACATGGCATTACCCTGCACACGAACAAATAAGCATCAGCATCGAAACTCTTCTTCTGCGGTGTTGACTCAGTGCTTTTCTTCTAGCGCTGCCGGGTGGTCGCAATTATTTCCGCATGGTTTGCGTGGATGTGCCTCGAGTGTGATCATTCATTTTCTTAGCGTGTTCAA
Organism: Dermacentor variabilis; assembly: GCF_050947875.1. Taxonomy (NCBI): domain Eukaryota; kingdom Metazoa; phylum Arthropoda; class Arachnida; order Ixodida; family Ixodidae; genus Dermacentor; species Dermacentor variabilis. Next base: position 25,175,034 of record NW_027460280.1, read on the forward strand.
CTTGACTACACACTTTGCACCAGTCGCTGAGATGAAATTTTCAATGAACGAGCTCTTACGAGAGATATGTGAACAAATATTTCATATTCGCAGGCGCACTTTCGACCACTCGTCTTTCGTCGCGTTGCCACCATTACCAGTGGCATGGTCTCGCGAGCCGGAGTCTTGCGGATCGCCTTCCTGGAATGAAATCACCGTTAAAAAATCCGGTGTCAAAGACTGCCTCAGGGTTACGACAACGGATCATTTTTCTTTATAAACTGCGTTTTACTGCGATGACAGTTGAGTGCTTGAAATTGGTTTTGCCTAGAGCGTCCATTCGTCCGTCTGTCCATTCCGTTACGCTGACGACGGCTGTTATCGTCATTGAAGTGCTTTTCTGGTTGTCAGGCCTCCTCGTCATCCCCAGCTTCATAGTCGCCACAGGGCGAAGAAAACTATTTTTACCCTACCAATACCTCCGGCACTTGAATGTCACTCCAGCAATGTACATTTGGAAGTTGGGTGCACTAATAACGGTGCTGGTTGGTTAGTTCATTGGCTTAGGATTATATATGGCTCATATTCACTATGGGGTATAGGCGAAAAATCGAATAAGAGAAAGATAATTAGCCGCATTTAAACAAAACGCACTCATGAAAAATTTTGATAAGATAAAAGGAAAGGTAATATATAACACAATGTTCTAGGAATTTAGAAAAGAAAGAATCCTTAGTCAAATAGAAACTTCTCAACAGCTGCGCAGACATTCTTATGGCAATGTCCTCGAGAGGAAGTTCCAAAACACAGATATCTGAAATTACAAGTTTCAATCCAACCAGACTTTTACACGTTGCAGAAAAAAGTACAAAATTACAATTACTTCCCTCAAAAACAGTAACTCATTACAGTTACTAATTAGTGCCCCACGAAAGTGACTTAATAATCACTAACATGTAAACGATTAATTTAACATTACTTTCCATCGTGCCTTCATTAACACTGCACAAATACAGTAAATATAACGGCTATACTGGCTCTTTTAATACGTCCTCTACAGCCTTTCACACGCTTTTTATTTTCACTAAGCATTGCTTTTCGAAATTTTGTTCGGTAATATTCCCTGGTTTTATTGTGAAGACATCTGGCAGCGACACTGAAAACTCGGTCGATGTGCGCTGGAGAGAAGTGTGTTGTAGTGTACGAACGCCTCGCTCACAAGTTGTAAGATCTGCTAATACATCAGCATTGCTATTTAAGACGGGACGTATAAATTATCTCAACTCTCCTGCATGCTAGCAGACAGGACCCATTGAACACTTTCTGTGGTTTTGACCAAAATACCGAAATGAAAAGGACTCTGCTTAAGAAGCTGCAAAAAAATGATGTTCTCCATGCGTGTCTGCAATACCTTGTGTTCCTAGTTGGGTTAGTTAGAGCCCGCAAAAAGCTTCAAGCCGTCTTGTTGTATTACTAAGAGACATTGATTTGATGGACACGTGGTGACATACCGCAGTAACGTTGTAATAGACAATCAGGCGGAGCGATCGCCGAATTCGATCGCCAGGCTAAACTCGTCATCCGCTACAGCCGACCAATACTACCACCACCACAAGATTGTGGTTATCAAATGCGGCAATTCTCGTGGTCTGGGTCCTCTACGAAGAGCAGCGCTTCATTTTTTTCTGGGGCTAGGTGAAAGGACTCCGAAAAGCCATGGAGTGCCGTTTCAATCCGTCGGTCAAATCTAGTGGACCTTCTCCCGGCACTCTTCAATCGTTAGCCATTTAGACTGAAACGACTGATTTTAACGGGCGCCAGCAAGCTTTCACGTTCCTTGAAAAGGCGGCCAAATATGGTAAGGTAATTTTATATAAAGCTCCATATTATTCAGCCCTAAAATACTGTTCGTGTGTTACGATCGCCAAAATTGGTGTAAGCGAGTTACGTACGCAGGGTTTCCTAGACATCGGCGTCACGTTTTTTTTTTTTAAAGCTAAATCATTCTACGAGAACTACACGTGCTTCACAGGGGAGTTCAGCAGCCGCCAGAAATTTTTTTGTTGATGCCATTCAATTTATTATTTATTGCAGTTGGCTAATTTTTCAGTACTGCTCTAAAGGACATGATGCCAATGAAGAATTTGTACAAAATGGAAAGAAACTTAACTGGCATGTTTGAGCCGCGGACTTCTTGCCTGTTTATTTTTGTGGCTGATAAAGAAAGCCCGCGAAAAATGAAAACTATCATGTGACTAACAAAAATCAACGACCTCTGTATTTCTCGTAGTACTTCTCGCAAATCGGGTAATTAGTACTGAGTTACATTTCGTTTCCTGATACTCAGCAACCTATTTACTTTTTCTGAGTAACTTTTACATGTTCGGCAGGAACGAAAGGAAACAACTCGAACTGACTAGCAGCAGAACTGGTGAGAGACGACAGCTTGCTTGTAAAACCCTCGTCCGAGCGGACACCGTAAAGATTATGGGAAGCTTGCCATGTTCCGGTCATTTTCATTGCGACCTTCGGCATAACGACGGTGAGACTTTCGCCATTCGGGGAATGCCCCGGCCGAACGCATGCCTTGCTTGCACTTAGATGAGGGCCATTTTACTGTCCAATAATTGCTGTGGATCTCGCCTGTGTCGGCATTCAGAAACAACGGCATGTTGACTGTAGAGCGAAATACAAAGGGCCAATTTTGTACCATTCCGATGCTTTAAAAGGCATAGTCTGCTAAATTTAAGATTGGCATGCCTATAAATCGTTTATTCTTCGGTGAACGTTTTTTTACGAGCCAATTCGTGTTACAATTTTACCGCTCAGCACAAGACGAGTCGTTCTGTCCATTAAAGTGTAACTCCGGCAATTTTTTAGCCATTCCAAGGTAACGGAATATTTAGGTTCCCGAGAGTGGTTCACGCGTCTGATAGTAGAATTGTTTCGCAAATTCGGAGATAAATTTAAATAAGCAAAGAAGCGAAAAAACGAAACCGAAACCTGATCAAGTAGCCGAGTGAACCGCTTCTGTGACGTCACGAGTGTCCCCACCGGAAAAGGAGCGCAAGGCATGCTGGTCTCACCCACTGACAGCGAAGAGCCGACGCTCGGCTAAATCGTGACCGCGCCGGACCTTCGGGTCACAATATCAGCTATTGATTCTGACGAATTCAATAGCCACAAATCGCCGTTCGCATTCGACCCGCCATCACGAGAGCCAGCGCCCATGCATTACATATCGTGCTGCAACATGAAGACCAAGGGTAGCCGTAACCACTGGTTTTATACGTGCTGCTTGCTGTTTTAGGCGTTTTACCCTTCTCAGGGAAGCGCTTCGCATGCTCACTGTAATATGTGGAGCACGACTTTCCGCATTTCTATCCCGCAAGAACACCACTGACATCCCAATGCACTGAATGGTGTACTTGTTTAAATGGGCAAGTACAGCGACCACCTACTTATTTATTTATTTGTGAGACCCTCAAGGTACGTAATTGTACACTGCAGAGGGGAGGGGCGAGAATACATTCCAATAGTAAAAACACAGGATTAGTTCTAGGAATTCACAGTGCAGGGAACAAAAGAAATATGAAAAAATTAGTGATGTATTCATAACAACCAAAAAAGAGACGTACATAATATGAAAATACAGAAAGAATACACGTTAGCAAGCAGACAATGTTCACGAATAAGTGTGTAATTATGCCATTGTTGCCACCATACATTATTTTACGTTGATTAGTGCATACTTAAAACGAGTGGGGTCACTGATTCTTACTAATGATGTAGGTAGATTATTGCAGTCGATTGAAGTCCTAGGAAGGAATCATTGTGAGCACGCGACGGTGTTATGACTGGGTACGTTGACTTTATGCACGTGATCACGACGAGCCGAATAATAAGGCGCAGGTTGGATCCAAAGAGGGCGAAGAGATGCGTTGTGGTAGTAGATTTTATGAAAAAGGGAAATGGGCGTGATTCTTTTCTGCGAAGAGATAATAATGGAATTTGAAGGGTACTCTTCATTAATGTAAAACTAGCAGTGCGATGGCAGTTAGCTAAGATGAAACGAACAGAGCGATTTTGCACTGATTCAATTTTGTTAATTAATGTGATATGATGAGGATCCCAAACGGATGAGGCGTATTCTAATTGGGGGAGGACGTATGTCGTGTACAACAGCCGTTTTAATAAAACTAGCGCAAGCGAAAAATTTCTCTTCAAATATCCTAAGGAGCGGTTAGCTTTAGATATTACATACTGTACATGCTGCTTTCAAGAAAGATCGCTAGTTATATGAATGCAAAGATAACGGTAGCATGTAACGGATTGAAGGACGCAGTCATTGAGGGCGTAGGTAGGGCAAGTTGTGTTAGAACGAGAAATCAGCATAGATTTGTATTTATTAATGTTAAGTTCCATGCACCAAGTGGGGAGGCACCAATTAGATATGTTATTTAAATCAGATGGAAGGGTAGTTATATAAGAGGCATTGGTTATTGTTCGATATATAACACACTCGTCAGCAAATAAACAAATTTGTGAGGAAATGTTATCAAGTAAATCGTTTATATATATTAAAAATAAAAGAGGACCAAGGACAGACCTTTGTGGAACATCGGATTCAACTGGAGTCGCGTTAGATGTGGAGTCATCTGTTACAACAAATTGGGAACGTGACGAAAGGAAGGAGTGGGTCCAGCTAAGTACTCCCGGGTCAATGTTGAGTGCGCTTAGTTTGTGTAGTAGCAATACGTGTTTGACCTTGTCAAAAGCTTTCGAAAAATCTAAAAATATGCAATCAGTCCAAAAAGCACTATCAAGATATACATGTAAGTCATTACTGGAAGTTACCAGCTGAGTCTCACAAGGAAAGAATTTGCGAAAGCCATGTTGACTGTTAGAGAAAAATATTTTCCTGAGGAAAGTTGACAAGGTCAGAAAATATAATGTGCTCCATTATTTTGCACGGTACTGAGGTAATCGATATGGGCCTGTAGGTAAAAGGATCCTGAGTTTGGCCAGATTTGTGAATTGGAATAATCTTTGCTGTTTTCCAGTCATGAGGCAAGGATGAAGACCGGTAAGACTGTGAAAAAATGCTCTCTATGATGATAGAGGAATACTCACTAGTATTTTTTTAGAAATTTCGTCGTGATGGGTTGTCTATTCCGCAAGAAGACGTAAGCTTGGGAGTGTCTATTATTTTTTATGCCTGTAGAATTAAAAATTATGGGATCCATAGGTAAAAAATTGCAGCGTGATAGCCTTAGAAGTTCCTTATCATGTGCTGAAGGAGTGAAAGCTTTTATAAACACATTATTTAAAAACGTAGCGCAGTGCTGCCGATGTATTGGCTCACCAGAAGATGTGCTAAGTGATATCATTTTCGATTCATTAGGCCTTACTACCTTACAGAAGTTTCTTGCATTATTTATAAGCTTGTTCGAAAGGGTTCTATTGAAAAAAGAAAATTTAGTATTCTTTATCGCAGATGAGTCGGCCGAGGCAGCTCCTTTGTAAGCAGACCATTTCGCCTGGCTTTGCATCCGCTTAGCTGTGCGAAAAAGGTGTTTTTTTTTATTTTTGCTAGATAGGCGTTTCAAATATTTAGTACACCACGAAGTATTGTTATTCGAAAAAACTCGCCTCTTCGGGACAAACTTATTGACGAGATGGGGAATTTTTTCTTTGAATATATTCCAGTTAGTATCCAGTGAGCGCTGAGCAACATTAGGCAGGAAATTATCAAGAAAAAGAGCAAGTTCGTAGTTGTTAGCGGTGAAGTTGCCGTTTTTTATAATCACAAATAGTTTTAATACTGTTTTGGGACGGCAGAATTGCCAGGATAATGGAAAAGTACAAGACGTCGTGATCGCTCAAACGAACGTCCACTCGTCGTTCGCTTGAGACATAATGCTAGCCGCTCATCGGTTACATCAATTATTGTCAGAAGATATCAAAACAGGCAGATTTTATGCATGAAAGCACCCTTGAATCACTCTGAATCGCGCTGATATGTTCGACCACACACCGAAAACAGCCAGGGGGACACCGCAATACGGGAGTGTTGTTGTGCGGCCTACTTATCATTATTCGTATTCTCTTCATGCACACAATATGTTCCACAAAGTGGTCATGGATGAGAACTTTTCGCGTATGATCGTTGATTGTGAGAACACGTAGTTTTCTCGCGCAAACGCCGATGCCAGTATAGACACCGTTGGCAGCTGCACGAGGCGGTTGTTTACGCTGTTGTATCGAGGGGCCTACGCTTGCTGCCCGTTTGAGATACGAGGCAAGCAGTGCACATAGGAAGATAAATAATGAGTCTGCATGACAGTACATAAAAGTACACCCATGTTCGCAGTCGCATTTAATTTAGGGAAGCGCCGGTGAGTGCGGCGGGCAGCTTTCTATCGAAAACGACAACGTACCGATTCGGTTCTTTGGCGCTCGAGTGCCTCCAGGGGACCGTATATCAAGATGTCGTCTCGCTCTCCCAGGGGCGACAAGCCCTTTGTTAAATGTGCGATGGGTGCGGTCTATGAGATACTGTTAACGTGAGCGTGACCGCTTAGAACATGGCTTTTTTTATCAAGTCAACTCAAATTTATTGCAACAGTCATGTTAAAGTCCTATGGCAATAGTATTACAGCAGGAGGTCCCATAGTTTTGAAAAAATGCTAGGGGGACCTCCTATGATTACGAAAATAGGGTTATTATACAAAAACAGCCAAGAAGTACGGTCACGTGAAGAATAAGAATAATTAGGCAAGTTGATCATCTATAACCGGAAATTGGATACATGAGTTGTTGGAAATGCTCAATATTGAAAAATCACGAAAAATAATCGAAAGCGTGTTAATCAACAGAATGACGAATATTAACTGAAATAATCAACCCGTCATGACAGACCAAACTGGTTTCATTGTCAATAATATTAATTACAAAATGATTAATATTAATTAATATTATTATCGAAAGACTTTCGATAAAGAACGGAACATGGTCTATTAGCCGTTAAAATCCGATTTTATCGGATAACTTCGAATTCTCAAAAATTTTACCGGCGAGTGTTTACCGGATTTTCCGAAAACACGGAGCCTTATTTATATTTGCTGCCTGAGTATCTCAGGGAGGGGATGTGCAAGGGCCCACGGCGGGGCCAGTGCATGAGTGTTCGCCGCGGACTTTGGGTCGTGTTGTCAATTTGTGACATACCAAGAAGACTCACACATTTCCGGGCATAATCATTGATAGAGGTCTCTCATGGAGCCCGCATGTTACCTACTTGAAACAGCGCCTGACAGCAACCTCCTAGCTCTTCAAGCTTTTGGGCGGAAAGAGTGCTTGCAATGTGATAATTGTACAAGGCTCTTTTTCGGGGCTTTTCGAGATAAAGTTTGCCCATACTGGCCAGCGCTTGCAGGACAAATATTCGTGCTCTACAGGCTATTCAAGCCCGGGCTCTGAGAGTTTGTCATGATTTGCCTAAATGCGCATCAACAGTGGCGGCTATTGCAGTCGCCTGAGACCAACTAATACAAACATACATTGGGGGGCCCGGAGAAGGGAGTGCTGAGAGGGCACATTAGGCACTTTTTCCGAGCCTGTGCCCATCACCTTACAACACTACCGTCAGAAAAGCCACTCGAAGGCAGCACTGGAGTCTTTACTATCAGCCCTGCGGCGCGCACCATACGTATAACTGGTATTCAATATTAGAGAACTTATCCATGCCTTGGCTGAGAAAAGACACCATGTGACATTTCAATGGCTTACAAGTCACTGCGGCGTCAGAGGTAACGAGCACACCGATGACGCTGCTCGGTCGGCTCTTAATTCAAGGCAGGGAAGAGGAATTGATACCATTATGAAGGGCAGATACCGCTAGAAACCTTCGAATGCTCACCAGGGATACCACTTTCTCCATGTGGAACACATGGAGAACAGCCTGCCGCCGCGAAGCTACCCTGCTTTGTCGAGTATATGAGTGGCCGTTACAGAGTATTCTGCTTTCCGAATTGGATGGGCCCACAACGCCTCGTGTGGTGAATGTGGCAACAAATAGACTCTTCAACACCTTCTCTGTGACTGTCCTCACTACAGTTTACAGAGACGATTGCTCGCAATTGCGATAGCGCGCATGGACCAAACACCTTCAACAGAAGAAACCATATTGGAATGCCGGCATCACAAGCCCTAGTGACGGAGGGAGACGACGGCTCTGTTGCCGTTTTAAGGACAACAGATTTTGACAAGCGGCTGCAGCCTGAACTGATGTTTACAGTGCTACAAGCGCTACTGTGCTGTGCGGGGATTTTATGCGCTGACAGTGACCGGCTGTAATTGTGTCTGTGCTTCCTTTCTTTTTCTATCTCTACTTTCCTTTCACTTTACCTCGTCCCCTCTCTCCCCAGAGTAGGGTAACGAACGGGATCTTCCCCTCTGGTGAACCTCCCTGCCTCTCCCCTTTCTTTTGTTTTTCGCTCTTGTCAATTTGTGACGTCAATGACCTCCTCCTCCCCATCATTGGCCTCCTGTGACGTCAATGGCGTCCTCCTCCTCCTCCTCCTCCTCCCAAAGGAAAGCGAGCGGGAATGTCGCCCGGACTTGCTACACTAAATTCCAGGCCGGTCATAACATCTGAGTAGGAGGAATGTCATACACATTATTTTGCCCTTTATTTTTAATTGAAACTAACTTTCATTCCATGGGAACTGCCCAATAGCTCAAATGTTTCCCTTCATCAATTATCATTTTTTTATCATTTAACAATTTAACCTCGTGCGGATGCCGCTGACATATGGTGCGCGTTGCCAACGTTTCTATTTTAAATTGAATGAATGAATTAGTGACTCCGACAAAACGAAGCGCCCAAACACAACTGCATCACGGGGATGGCACGAGATTACACATGAAAAGCGTATAGCGCTCGTAGGTCACTCGCTACCTCCGCCCACGGAGAGCTCGACTCGTCCAAGCAGGCCACTTCCCCCCCTTAGCTTCGGTCGGAGGGCCAAGAAACTGGTGGCACTTGTCACAGCAGGAGTTTAATTGGTCAGGCCTTTCCCGTGTTGTAGCTCGGAAACCTGTCAGTATGCCGTTGGAGCTCTACCTCTGTTTTCAGCAATGGGTCTTGAGTCTCTACGGGCACCCCGCCCCCCCCCCCCCCCCCCGCGCTACTAGTTCCGGCTCAAGCGGTGTGCAGTGGCATGGGCCTTCTTCAGTTCACTTTCAGTTTATTCTTCATTCAAAAAACATGCGTAAACAACAAATAGCATGCAGACGAGGGTCCCAAAGTCAATGACGACAATCAACAATTAGCATGCGAGAAGTCAGTGGATCTTCCTGAGGTGTTGTGATGTCACAAAAACATGCCGAACTCGCGTCCTCTTATAACTTGTTATACGGGCCCACCTACCACGGCTAAGTTGAACCTTATCTATGGCCTCCCACTCAGTTCCAAGAAAACGTTAATCGCATGTAATATATTTCTTATACCATTGGTAAAAACTTAAAGGCGTCAAATATTTTGTCTAATTCAGTCCCAGCTGCAGATGGCGGTAAATAAAGTTGAGCCTAACTGTGCTTTGAATACCCTTATAACTATGTGATTATCGTTCATCTAAGAAGGCCGGCATTGCGTTGCCGGCATTTTCTGAGGATCTGAAGGTCGTCACATGGCTCAAATGGCAGCGTGATAACCTCGCCGCAGAGTATGGGCAATGTTTGCGTCCATGCACGTGGTGAAACGCGCCCATCAGTGTACCAGTATGTCACACCATCCAAATTCCTGTTGCTATCATGTTACGGTCATCGCATAGAAATGTGGGCTTTGATGATCTGTTAGAAAGCAGTGCTCCAGTGTACAAGAGAGCGGACTAGCGCGATGCTGTAAATAATGTCTGCTTGTTTTATTATTTCTCGTTTATGAGCGAGGTTTAATTCTAGGTAACAAGCTTACGAAGTTCAGACGCCCCGTATTCTTTAGTGCATTTCTTTCACCCTCTAAATAAAAAGACGACGCCACGAGAGAAACGACCTTGTGTACCTTCAGCGCACGTGTCTCAGCAACAAGCAGAGAACGGAAGAAGTCTGCATCGGGTACCGCTTGCTCAGTCTTCAGTCTACGTTTGCCAATGACCCACTTTATTCGCGCGCCTATAGCATTCGCAAGACGTACAGCCGCGATCAATGTGACCTGCAATACAGTGACCGTGTTCTCAGGGGCCCCAAGACTTCACGGCAGCGCGAAAAATTCGGATAGCTAAACATCGTTCCAATTACTGGTGTTAAACCAATATTTCGTGTGTGACGTGCAGTCTTGAAGCCCCTTCGACCACAGCGACTAAGTTGCAGTTCATATTTAACGAGGTTGTACATCGCAGAAAAGGGGAATGCAAACGATAGCAGTGCACCCAAGTTGGGAAGGTGACGTGCACAATGCCTTTAGCGTTTGTCGCATTTTGATGCTAGTAAACAGCGTTCGGGGACTCGTTGAAACATGACGGGTCATTTCACCCATAAGCATTTCTTTTTACGAGCCACATGTGAAATTACCCTTTCTTGATATGATTCTTTCCTCAGAGTAACAGACGCAAAGGAGGCAGAGTTGAAAAAGAATGCAGTGCAGGGCACACATATGATCTCATTCTTGAATTTCAAACCCTTGGCATTCCGTTTGAGTGAACTGTCAATGCATAAGTTGGGCAGTTACCCTTAGTTTTCTATTCGCCATTGCACTTTTCTTTTGTACGTCACCAGCCGCGTTCCTGAGTCAGTGCTCGTGCTTTTGCTGCGTTGCTTCATGCGCACAGCTTTCGCGTAAAAGAGCTCGAAGATTGGCGGTCGTTTCTGAGAGACGGCTCACTGGTTAGGAAACCTATACTCGCTTGCTAGCCGACACAAAAAGTTTATTGCTCGCTGAGTGCAGTTCGCCGCACTGTTTACGAGATCCATAAAGCGCTCGTGGAAAAATGGCGCACGGCTTGTCTCTCGTATCTTGTTCGAGCCCTGAGAGTGTTCAAAGTACGTTCGCTTGAAGCGTCATCTGTCCACAATAATCACAGGTTCACTGTATTATTTCGCTGTAGCTTCCCGTGTGCATTCTTGAGCGCCTGTGCTTATTCTTCTTTTTTACGGCGAAGTGGAGTGCTATCCGAAGAAAAACCATTATATTTGGGTACCGCGTAGTACCCATAAAATTAGTGATGTGTTTCAACACGGCCTCATTTTGCAAGCTGCTCTGAAAAGTGAGCACGAATGTGTTCCTTGAATTTGAATTCAAGGTTGAAGTCGAATTTGCACATCTCACATTTCCTTCAATTCAATTCACATTTCATTTTCCTTTTAAAAACAAGAGGCGACGGGGAAATAAAACTGCGTAATCAGCTTTCGATCCATGACATAAGTACTTGATTGACAAATTCGCTATTTCACATGACATGGTATTGATAGCCCAAAAATAATAAGAAAATTCTGTTAGGGCACCACAATGCCTTCTAACGCAAGAGATGTATCTCTAGTTATCACTATTCCTTACGAGCCAACGCGACAATTTTTTTAACATTCTGAGTCATTGCTATAGTCGTCAAATGGTTGAAGTCCCAGCAGCGGCGGTCGCAATCGCGATTGGAGTGAAATGCGCTTCTCTAGTTACATTCAAGTGAAACGCTTAAATTTCGTCTGCAGCGCTGTGCTATAAGCCTTTTGTATGATGTCGAAGACACTGTGTGCATATCGGCTTTCCGCGCCCATTGTGAAGGCGGATACGCATGTGGGCGAGCGTAGGCGACGCGTGGAAAGCTTGTGGGCAGCGCGAGCTGCGCTTCAGGTCTCATTGATTTTGCTGTGGCGTGCTGACATACACATAGTGTGTTCACTGCACAATATGGCACTGCGTCGCAAAGATGGTTCCCCGCAAAGGGATATGTGTAATGATAGGCGACAAGATAGGCTAGAGAAGTCTTTCGATAGATTTCAACAAATTATCTTGCGCAGTCATGTTAATAATGACACAGAAAAAGCTACAAACAAACTGTACTTTCTCAAACGAGCACTCCGCCATTCTACCCCCAGCAGAAAGAAACTCGCATACGTCACCCTCAGTTGTACAGTTCTGGAATACGCCAATATAGCCTGGTTTCCGCACGTTAAAAACGAAGCGGTCATGTCAGAAAGCGTGCAGCGCAAGGCTTCAACGGACACCGTCGAACCGATTCCCCAACTGCATCGCGCCTGCCTCCCGACGCTGAACAATCGAGCGAAGGTGCATCGTTTGAAATTTTTATCCGTACTGCTCCACATTTGCTTTAAGATTGACCCCTCAGCCTTTATCAGTATCAACCGTCCCAGGCATACACGTCACAAACATGATGTCACTCTTCAGGAATTTTCGTGCAGCAACTACACGTTTTTATATTCCTTATTTCCACTCGCATTGCGCGAGTGGAACAAAATGCATCCGGTAATTACTGAACAGAGCTCGCCTGAAATGTTTGCGCAGCTAGTTGGACTACTACTCTGGCCAAACGCACAATGAATATTTTTTACTGATATGACGTCATTTTGGTATTCATGCCTTTTTTTCTGTGTGTGCTGTTACATTTCATTCTACATATATATTAAGCGCCTAATTGTACCACTTGTGTTACGCACGTGCGTTGATACACAATAAGAATTCTACTGCTTGCCTATTTTTGTGTACCTATCGTTGGACTCGCACTGTAATTATTTTGAGCAGTCGATTGTGCCGCTCTGTCTCCTGGTATATTTGCTTGATCCAAACTCTGTACCTACATGTTATTGCACTCATCCCTGTTACAATACCACCAGGCATTGACAGCATCTTGAAAATGAAATAAATAAAAATGAATAATAATAGCATAGTAACTTATATTAACGACGTTGTTAAAACCTGTAATAAGATCACCTGTCCTTCTTCCCGCCCCCTCCACATTCGTCTCCCTGAAAATAAAACAGAAAAACTATAAAACTTCCTCGGATGAGCAGATAAATTTTACACTTACGGAGGCGTCTCCGCAGGTTACGGTGATCGAAACTTAACAGTGATCCTCAGAAATTGCTACCGTTTAATTCACTCAAGGAGTAACTTCGTCAGAAGACCAATGCTCTTAAGGATTTTTACTTCCGGGTTACGTGGCTAGTCTTGCTTGCTTACTACCAACCATACAAAATTCTCGTCTACTTTACCTAATGGGCCCACTACTAAAGCACTTTTAATCAAAGATGAAACAATTAGTAAACCAGAAACAATTAGTAACGCATTTATCGAGTATTTTCATTCGGTCTTTACATCAGATAACTTTCAAATTAATTGTTCCAGTTCAGGTTGTAGCACACCTTCACTTAATGATACCATTGTCTCCTGCGAAGGTGTTTTGAACTCAATCCTACACTTAGATTCAAAAAAGTGCTCTAGCCCTGACAACATTAACAGTGAACGTCTTTTTGGCTGCTTCACCTGGACTAGCCAGCACCTGACGGCCATTTTTCAGAAATCGTTATCAACAGCCGCAGCTCCTTGGTCATCGAGACTAGCGAAAGTCATCCCCTTACATGATCTGGAACTAGACAATCTTTATCGACCTATCGACCTATTTCTCTTACATATCATTCATTAAAGTCATTAGAGCATATTATCTCCAAGCATATTGATGCATGCATATTGCGTGTTTCTTGTGGACAACTCACGCGGGCGCCTCGACGAAGACGACGAACGCTCTTTGGCTCTCCAGTTGTCGGCTGAACTGGCCAGCGCTGCAGTTATCCTTTGTAAACATACTTTCTAAATAGTCTCCAGTTCTTAATCCTTCGTTCGCGTAACATTTTGGTGGAGGTGCCTATGCAGTAGTGTACAAGTCGGGCATATTACATCAAGACGCAGACTGTTTGTCACGATATCCAGTGGACGTACCACCCGCCGACCGCGGCCCCGATGCCAACGCTTGCGTTTTCTCCGTTTCTCAGCTGCTACACGCTGCTGACGAGCAACGCCGTGATGCCGCCTTCCGCGCCATCATTGATGGCTTGGAATCTTCGCCTCCTGATTCGTCCCTTCACGTGTTTGTCCTCCGGGATGGTGTATTATACCGTCACAATGTCCGCCCCGGTGGTCCTACCCTGCTCCTCGTCATTCCTAAGCACCTCCGGTCAGCTGTTGTCCAAGAACTTCACAATATACCAACGGCAGGTCACCTTGGTGTCTCCCGCACCTACGACCGGATTTGCCGACGCTTCTTTTGGCCAGGCCTTGCCCGCTCCGTATGGAAATACGTTGCGGGGTGCGAGAAATGCCAGCGCCGAAAAACACCCTCGACGCTCCCTGCCGGGTGCCCACCACAGCTCGACATTCCTTCGGAGCCGTTCTTTCCCATTGGCTTGGACATACTTGGTCCTTTTCCTCTATCCACGTCTGGCAACAAGTAGGTCACTGTGGCGACAGATTACGCCACGCGGTACGCCATCACCAGAGCGCTTCCAACAAGCTGCGCCACAGATGTCGCCGATTTTCTTTTACGCGACGTGATTCTGGAGCACAGGGCTCCACACCAACTGCTCACAGACCGTTGTCAGACATTTCTTTCTAAAGTCATCGCCAACATCCTGCAGTCCTGCTCAACCAAGCACAAGCTGACTACGTCTTGCCATCCACAGACTAATAGTCTCACGGAGCGTCTGAATCGCACCCTAACATACATGCTTGCAAAGTACGTCTCATCTGACTATACTGATTGGGATCTTGTCATACTCTATGTCCCTTTTGCGTATAATTCTTCGTGTCACGACACTGCCGGTTATCCCCCATTCTTTCTGTTGTTCGGCCGAGAACCCACATTGCTACTGGACGCATCGCTTCCATCCGCCGCAGCAGATACCAGCGAGTATGCACTTGACGCCATCACCAGGGAAGCCCTAGCACGCTAAATTGCCCGCGCTCGCCTCCTGACCTCCCAAGAGAAGCAACGGCGTTTGTATGATCGCCAACACAAAGACGTCCACTTTTCGCCTGGATCGCTTGTACTCCTCTGGCCCCCGACTCGTCACGTTGGCCTGTCAGAAAGACTCCTGTCTGTGTACACAGGCCCATATCGAGTGCTGCATGTCATGACTCCAGTTACGTACGAAATCGCCCCAGTCCGTACCAGTGCCTCATCTGCCCCGAATTCCCCAGACGTTGTGCATGCCGCACACCTCAAACCATATTACTCTCCTGTTATCACCGATATTTACACGCCCCGGGACGGTGCCCCTGCCACCGGGGATAATGATAGATGCATATTGCGTGTTTCTTGTGGACGATGCACGCGGACGCCCCGACGAAGACGACGAACGCTCTCTTGCTCTTGAGCTGTCGGCTGAACTGGCCAGCGCTGTAGTTATCCTTTGTAAATATACTTTGTATATAGTCTCCAGTTCTTAATCCTTCGCTCGCGGAACAATATTATAGAATATCTGGAATGTAAGAATAATATGTGCCATTCCCAGCATGGTTTAGGTGGTGGATATAGTTCTATTAACAAGTGTCAGGATTGCGGGCTCAATCCCACCTTTCGTAACTCGTTGTCAAGATTGGAGTCCGGCATGAATTAGAAGGTAGCTGGCCCGTGCCGTCGTCCAACTTATCCACGCTGAGGACGTTGATGAAGCGAAGGACTGCTCCTCATCGAGAACGAGGAATATGGGTTTATTTAGAGTATTTACATGCAGTTCATCAGTCTAGCATGACTACGAGAGAAAGTGTCCTGAGCATCCGCGCAACAGCGGATTATAAACACTCGGTCCTCCCCCGACATCCAGGTGACGGGAACGACCGCCTCTTTGCGCGAGGGCTTACTTCCACACACACACGCACACGCACACACGCACGCACACGCACACACACACGCACACGCACACACACACACACGCACACACACGCACACACGCACACACACACACACACATGTTCACGGAGCCCGCCGCCATCCGACTGTCTTCACAGAACTCGGGGCGTACTTCAAAAACGGTGCGTGGGAGGGGGTCTTCGTCGACGTTCCCGCGCCACTTCCCCGCTCGCGGCCGACCAGGGTGGCGGTGGCGAGTGCAGGCACAAAGCCTGCTTCGTCGAACCCGGCTCCAGCGACGGAGAGTGGAGGACGCGCGTATTGTTCTCGATACAAAGTCGACTGAGTCACGCCGTGGCTAGAGGTTTGCGGCGACGCTCCAGGAAAAGATGGCGTCCGCGGTCGCAACTGGTTGGCAAAACTTGCAAGTCAGCGGGCCTTTGTTAACGCCAGCTAACACAATTAACTCATCATATCATCCAGACCCTTGGCATAAGTTAACACAATGATGCCATATTCATCAACTTTTCCAAAACATTTGACAGTGTCACACACTCAAAACTTCTGCACAAATTCAGTATCACATTAAATATCCCTAACATCGTTACCTGGGTAGCCAGCTTTCTTTCAACCTGCACTCAATATGTTTATTTGAACTGAGGCGGTACTACTGAGTCAGCTCCAGACCGGATCGCTACCGAGCCCGGGACTGATGCATCGCATGTACCCAGAGACATATCCGACCGATAAGTGCAGAGTCTGCCGTAGGGAGACGGCAGATTACATGCACATCTTGTGGGACTGAGTAAAAATCCAGAAGAAGCAAAATCAAGAACGATCCCACCATGGCTCGAGGCGGCCGCGAAGAACTACGACCAAGACGAACAGCTCTGGGCCGTCCAGCAGGTCCTCAGGGCGCTCGAAAAGCAGGGACCCAGCGAGCCGGCAACGGCGAGCGGAGACCCGCGCCGTGTAACGGTGACTTGGTAGATGACGTAGGCCCTCGTCGGGACGCGCGAGCGCCCAGCTGCAGGCACAAATAAAGTTGACTCCAATCCAATCCAATCCGCTCTGCAGTAGCAGAGTTTGATCAGATGTGCCACAAGCCTCGGTTCTCTGTTCTGTTCTTGTTGCATACTAATGACCTGCCTCCTGCAGTTTCCACAGATATACTCTTATATACCAACTAAAGCGTTTTATATAACACAATTACATCACCTGATGACCACAATTCTCTTAATTCTTTTTCGAGCCTTTGCCAATGGTGTGAAAAGTGGCAAATAAGCATTAATAAAACAGTTATGTCCTTCAGGAAAAGTTCATCCCCTTCTCTGTATAACTACTGGTATGCGACTACTTCCTTGCAGCGGGTAACGGAGTATACGTACCTCGGGCTTCATTTAACGACTACCATATCCTGGTCTAAGCATTGTCTAAACTTCTATCTAAAAAGGTCCTCAAATAAAATAAACTACGTTACTTGCGGCGCACTCTTCGAGTAGCTCCATCCCACACACAGCTCTCGACTTATAATATCCTCATAATACCGATATTAGAGCACGGCTCTACGGTATGGAATCATGCACAGAGTCCGACATTAGTAAAGTATAATATCAATTCAAAGAAAAGCTGTTCGTTTGAATTGTCACCCTTATTAGTGGAATTTCTCGCCTTCCTCCCATCTAGCTTCATTAGGACTGACCCCACTCTCTGAGCGGCGCACAACAGAAAATCTAAAACTATTATTCAGCTTGGTTAACTCAAATCATTATGCTTCCCCAAATAACTATCTATACCCTGTAAGGATAGTACCAACAAGAAACAGCCAGAACCTAATATATGACCGTTTAATTCTCTTATTGACTTATTCAAGCACCCGCCGTGGTGGCTTAGTCGCTATGGCGTTGCGCTACTGAGAATGAGGCCATGGGATCAAATCCCGACCGTGGCGATCGTGTTTAGATGGGGGCAAAATGCAGAACTACCTGTGTACCGTGCAGAGAGAGAGGGAGAAACGAAAAAAGAAACCCAGGGAGGTTAACCAAGGACGTGCCCGGTTAGCTACTGTACACTTCGGGAGGGGTAAAGGGGAATAGATAAGAAGAGAGAAGAAAAATAATAACGAGTCAGTCATCCATAGAGTCAGTCGCAGAGAAATGCCCATTGTCACCAGCGCTCGTACAGCCCAGTAGCCTTCAAGAAGTGCAGAAGGGCTTTTGTGGCCTTTCGCATGCAAGCATGCTTAGACCATGGTCCGGCGATCTTTTCTTCCGAGAGCACTCTATTATCTAAGAAACTGAGTTCGGCTCGTAGAGTACGTCGTTGAGCGTTAAAGGATGAGCAATGACACAGAAGGTGCTCTAGAGTCTCATCGCACCCACACAAATTGCACGCCGCACTGTTGGTACTTCCTATTTGTACGGAATAGGCATTTGTAAATGCGACGCCCAACCACGCGCGACACAGTAAATTGTTTCGAGACGGGAGAGTCCAAGTGGCAGGCGAAGTTGCAAGTTAGGGTCGAGAGAGTGCGAGCGTAAGTTGGTGAAACCCGGCGAATTCTATCTTAGAATAGTGATGTGGCGAAGAAGTGACTGAAGTTGCCGCGCGACATCCGTTATTGAGAGTAGTATAGCCACCGACTGGCTTGTTAGGGTGCATGTTAAAGAGCCCTAGGTGGCAAAATTAACACGGAGTCCCCCACTACCACGCGGCACATAAAATGCAACAATTAACTTTTTTTTATTCAAGCATCGTTTATTTCTCTTAACCTTCGAACCCTGGAACTGCTTGCCTGGCGATACCTTTGCAGGGCTTTTTAAAGTGCACTGAATAATGTTTCATTTGTTTGTAGTGCTTTTATAGTATGTACGCGTGTTCTATTTCAGCGTTTTTTTTTTCTTGTTCTTGTAGTTGTGCGCAATAGGTGCGTGTGTGTTAGGTTTTTTAATCGTGTTTATCCCATTTTTGTACCACCATACTCCTGCCCTTCCGGGCTGCAGTACCTTGAAATAAATATTGTAACGGATACAAAAGGCAGGTACAAGAAGAAAGGAGAGAAGACGAAGAGAACGAGGAGTTTGAGAGGCCGGACTGCGCTACGATCATCGTCCATCTCCTGTAAATAAAACCATTTCTTCGCAACTCTTCGGTTCTTCGACGGAGCCGTCGCCTCGCTGGACTCCCACCTAATCCACGGGAGTTCAATATGTCCCACGACGCAGACGAATAACGGCCCATTCCAACTGCTGCGCCGACCAGTTCCGTTCTACAACTGAAAGATGCGCGTCCCTTCGCTGGAAGATCGGACGAAGAAGTCGAGGAGTGGCTCGTCCATTATCACCGGGTGGGTGCCACCAACAAGTGGAATAGCGCTTCTCACCTTTCGAACGTCGTGTTTTTTCTAACGGATACTGCGTTGCAGTGGTTCGACAATCACGAGGAAACGTTCACAACATGGGTAAATCATGGGGAATCATGTTTCGGAAATCAAAGAGCGATTCGGTGACTGCGCGACGAAAAAGAAAAAGGCAGAATAGACGCTACTGCAACGCGCGCAAGAGCCAGGCGAGACCTGCACGACCTACATTGAGGCAGTAATAAAACTGTATAGAATGTGGACTCCAGAATGTCTGAGGAAGACAAAGTCGGGCACATCCTAAAAGGAATTGCCGAAGATATTTACAGTTTCCTCATCGCAAAAGACAACCTGGCTTCCGTCGCCGACATCATTCGGCACTGTCGCACTTTCGAGCAACTGAAGACGAGGCTCATCACGCCGAAGTTTGGCAGGCTAGCCAATGTGACGACAGTTGCAAGCGTAGACAGCTACCAGTCCCTCGATCATGCATCAACGATCCGAGAAATAGTTCGGGAAGAGCTCAGCCTGCACGCGCAAGTGACACCCGCAGGCGCTCATAGCTTCCGCCTACCACCAGATTTCGAACCAAACATGGCATCTTTCTCACCGTATCCTCCGCTGAGGGGCATTGAGGATTATGAACTCGCGCCCCCACAGAAGCCACGTCTCTATGACAGAGACCCTACTTATGACACTCGGCCACAGCGAGAACAGCCGCGTTTCTACCCCCGAGGACCTGTGACTTCTGTCAGGCCGCAACAAGAACAGCACCGACCCTACTTCCACGACGTCACTTATGACCGATATAACGGATTTCAGCGGCAGCAGAGACGTTATCCACGTGACAACGAACTTTCTCGCCGCCCGCAGCAGCCTAGCATTCGTTTCGAGGAAGATGCTGTGAACCGCGACCCTCCCGTGTGCTACAACTGCGGTTCCACAGGCCATATAGCTCGGTATTGTCGCCAAGGCCGTCAGTCACGAAGGACACCACCGATGTTTTCGCCACCCGGAACCCGTACTTCATATAACTTGCGGACGACCGATTTGCTTCCAGTGGACCACTTCTCACACGAGACCAGACGCAGCGATTCACCAGCATCTGAGCTGAGTTTGACGCCACCGAATAACCGTCCCCGTCGCTCTCCGTCCCCTCGGCGCCGTTCTTCCTCACCGCCTCCGGGAATATAGCATCCGCGGCCAGTGGAGGTGAGGTCACCGGACGATCTTTGCAAGAAATACATCTTCCTCTTGTGATGCTCAAAAACAAAGTGAATGTGTCGACTGACGGAATACCGACCATGGCGTTAGTTGATACTTGGGCGACTGTGTCTGTGACGAGCTTCGCTTTCAAAAGCCATCTAGGCCACAAAGTTATGTTTTCTTGGAACGACGGTATTACCTTCCGTGGAGTAGGCGGCGAGTGGCTTCATCCCTTTGGTGTTTGTGCTGTGAGTGTTTTGTTGGCTGGGAAAGTTTTTGTGTCGGAATTCCTTGTTCTTTCTCGTTGTTCGCACGATGTTATTCTTGGTATCGATTTTCTTGAACAATGCAGCGCTTCCGTGGACTGTGGTTGTAGTGAAATATCATTGAATAAGTTATTTATATCAGCACATTCCGAACAGCGCTCGCGTGGCGAAGACAGACACATAGACACACTCAGTGTTCTTGATGAAGTGATTGCACCATCGTGCTTCCTGACGCCCGTTCGTGTTTCTGCAATTACTGTTGACGCTGATTGTGTTGGCCTTGTAGTTAGGCCTCTCCGCATGAACTCTGCTAAAAAATATACTTGTGCCCTGCTCTGTCGTGCGCATGACGAAAGGAGTCGCCACATTGTGGGCGCTGAACTGTTCCGCCACGCCGGTTGTCCTTTTTCGCGGTATGAAAATCGCTCTCTTCGATGAAGCTGCATGTAGCTCAATAGCGGCACTAACTGCGGACGTCTCTACAGCTTGCTCTCCTTGCGATAATCCCCATTCTGAAGAGCTGATGCTTGGCATGATCAGCAAGGCTCTCTGTACATCGGAACGGTAAGCACTGGTACAGGTCCTTGCCAGGCATGAGGCTGCATTCGACTTCACGCATGGAGATACACCCCTTCATTTACCGTCATCCCGCGCTCGTCACAGAATAGATGCCTGCTCAGCACACCCCATCCGCCAGAAGCCCTACCAAGTGTCATCCTCCGAGCGCAAAGTTATTGCAGAGCAAGTCAAGGAGATGATGAACAAAGGTGTCGTTCAAGAGTCGTCTATTCCATGGACAGCCTCAGTAATCCTAGGCCGAAAAAAAGATGGCTCCTGAAGATTCTGCGTGGATTACAGACACCTAAACGCAGCGACGAAAAAAGATGTCTATCCACTACCGTAAATCGATGACGTCATTGATTGCTTCCACGCTGCTTCTTACTTCTCAACACTTGATTTGCGATCGGGGTATCGGCAAATACCTATGGACCCTGCCGGCAAGGAAAATACTGCTTTCGTGACTCCATATGGCCTATTCGTATTTAATGTTAGGCCTTTTGGCCTTTGCAATGCTCCTGCCACCTTTGAAAGATTCATGGGCACAGTACTACGTGGTCTAAAGTGGATGATACATGTGCTACCTCGATGATGTTGTAATCGTTGGCCGCACGCTTGAAGAACATAACGAACGCATCAGCCTCGTTCTCGACCGCATCGACAAAGCTGGACTGGTTCTAAACTAAAAAAATGTCGGTTTGGCGAACGTGAAACACTGGTCCTGGGACACTTAGTCAACAAGAATGGCGTCAGAGCCGATCCTCGTAAGATTGAAGCGGTGAGCTCCTTCAAGCCACCGCAGTCAGCACGAGAACTTCGCTCATTCGTTGGCCTTTGTTTGTATTTTCGTCGTTTTCTTCCCCGGTTTGCCGACATCGTTTACCAGTTGACAAGTATTTTGCGACAATATGCGTCCTTCAATTGGACACCAGGGTGCGACGCATCATTCTCTCAACTGAAGTTTATACTAAGATCAGCACCCCTCTTGCGTCACTTCGATCCATCTTGCCCGACTGAAGTACACACTGATGCTAGTGGAATCGGGATAGAAGCGGTGCTTGTACAACGTCACAGTAGCGCAGAACATGTTGTTGCATATGCCAGCCGTTGCCTGAGCAAATCTGAACGCAATCATACGGTTACGGAACAGGAATGCCTCGCAGCTGTTTTCGCCATACAGAAGTTTCGATGTCATCTTTACGGTAGACCATTTAAGATTATCACCAACCAAACATTCTTTATGCTGGCTGGTCACTTTGCGTGATCCCTCTGCGCGCCTCGCACGTTGGGCGCTGCGCCTCCAGCAATATGAATTTGTGGTAGCGTACAAGAGTGGCCGTCGTCACGCTGATGCAGACTGCCTCTCTCGGATTCCTCTTGCAACTACCGACTGCGATGCTGAGAATTTTGTCGACTGTCTCGCGGCTGTTACTTCTACGTTCCCTGACGCGGCAGACTTTCAGCGAGAACAACAGAATGATCTTACCCTCGATCCGCTTTATGTGGCCGCCCGTACTTCTCAAGGCAGCGGTCGCTTTACTGTCCGTGATAAGTTGCTCTACAAAACTAATTACTCCGGGCATGGAGCGCGTTTTCTTCTTGTTGTCCCCGAGAGTCTTCGCTCCGACGTTCTACGCGCCATGCATGACGATGTGACATCCGGCTATTTCGGCTTCGTACGAACGCTACACCGCACGCAGGAGCGCTTTTACTGGCCCAAGATATACGAAACAACCAAGTGCTATGTCGTTAGTGGTGAAACGTGCCACCATCCCAAGCGACCGACCACCGCAGCCTCCGGTCCCTTTCGGCCATTGACACCGCCTAATACGCCGTTCCAACAAGTAGGCATCGACCTTTTGGATCCATTCCCGTTATCTAACAACAAGAACCGTTGGATAATTGTCTGCGTAGACCATCTTACACGGCATGCAGAAGCTGCAGCCATACCCTCTTCCACCGCTGCTTGCGTGGCAGTCTTCCTGCTGCGTTCCGTGGTTCTTCGTCATGGCGCACCACGTGTCATCATCAGAGACCATGGTCGCCAGTTCACTGCTGATGCCATTGAAGAGTTACTGCGTTTGTGCACTTCACAGTTCCGTTATATTCCACGCCGTATCATCCACAGACCAATGGCCGCTTTGAAAGGACAAACAGAACGCTGACCAACATGCTTGCCATGTACGTCTCTTCCAATGATAAGAACTGGGACGGCATGCTGCCCTTCATCACTTACGCATACAACACGGCTAAACACGAAACCACGAACTATAGCTCATTTTATCTCCTGTATGCAAGGTTACCGCGAATCCCTCTGGACACTTTCCTACCCTTCGTTCTGCACAATGACGACTATGTATTGCAGACTTTGTGTCTCACCGATGAAGCCCGTCGAATAGCTCGTCTTTGTACTCTGGCCTCGCAAAGCCGTTCGAAAGAGCTATACGACGACCGTCACGTACAAGTATCGTTCGAAAAAGGTGACTTGGGCCTTCTTTGGGCACCGCAACGCAAGCGTGAATTGTGCAAAAATTTCTTGTCACAATATTCAGGCCCATTTGTAGTTGTGGATCGCCTGAGCGAACGCACTTGCGTCATAGCTCACCTCCTGTGCAATGGTCGGCGATCAAGCAGAACTCAGCTGACTCATATTGCTCGCCTGAAGTCTTTCTACCCTGCTTGTCCATCCTCACTCGCTCCACGGGCTTCGTCTGCTTGCGGGGAAATGTAACGGATACGAAAGGCAGGTACAAGAAGAAAGAAAAGACGAACGGAACGAAGAGTTTGAGAGGCCGCACTGCGCTACATTCACGCTACGATCACCGTCCATCTCCTGTAAATAAAACCATTTCTTCGCAACTCTTCGTAACAATATGTTGGCATGCTTTCTTGCTTGCAGCACGTAGTTGACGTGATGCAAACGCGTCATTCTGCATTCGTCATTCTGCATTCCATCAGAGCAAAGACTACACAAGAAGAAAGGAAAGCAAACCAAGAAAGGCGACATTCTGTATGTTGTGAACTGGTGTATCAATTCCGCACGGAAATATAGCAGGGACAAATTATGACTTCACTAATGCTATAATATTCAGTCATACCATCGTGTCTGCTTGTCCCAGCCACCATTGCGCTCATCTCATCTTTGGCTCAAGAAACGTTGTGGCTGTCACCAACACGGGTTTAGGCGATGATGAAATAAGTTTTATTGAAAACGGCAAGAATCAGAGCCCTTGGGTCCTGGCGGCCTCTTCGGCTTGCCTGATGATTTGCTGTCTGAACTGAGCAGCGCGATCTCCCACTGCTCCGCGTTCGTATATGTGTTGTTTGCCCCTGCACTACGTTGGGGCGAGCTCGGATTATTTGTCTGAGGTCCGCCCGATGACTACAGTCTTTACATCTATATGAATAGAGTTCCGGGTAACAATGATTACAAGCGATCGGGTTTGGGAAGGTGTTTGTTTGTATATGCTTTTCTCGGAAGAAATGTTAGAATATACGAAACATATATCACATGTACTTGATATTCCGCTGTGGCGAATAAGGCACGCACATTTCTATCACCTGGGACATATGCGCAAAAATTCATGCAAGTTATAATCAGCTATTATGCAGTAATTACCAAATAGTTCAAGATTCATACTATGGCAAATAAGTAATGAAACGCAGAATAACAATTGCATTATTGTTGCGTACATTAAACAGGCAATTGAGATTTTATGAAAAGCTGTTGAATCAACAAGGGCGGCGCCGTATGTCAAGAATAATTCAACAGATATTCTAGCAAGTAGCGCGGGAGAGTGTCCAAACTTTGTTAAATCCCCGACGTATATGAGCAGACATTTAATTTTTATTTTGGTTTTCACACTTTTGCATCCTTTTTCCACATTCTTTCTATTACAGTTGCTGCCCCCGGCACAGGGTAGCAAGCCAGAAATTTCTGCCTCCATCGAACTTCCTTCTCCTGTTTGTCTCTCTGTCTCTCAAGAGGTCAACAGTGGTGCTAATGACTGCAGCGTATTATCTCTCTCGCTTTCTCGGTGCACGTAGTACGTGCGCGTAGGTTTGTTCATACTCATGCACGTGCACGCAAGCGCGCATGGTTGGGATTTAAGGAAGTATGACCACGTCACTATGATCGATTGCTTCGCGTACGAAAACCACAGATTCCTTCGGCAGCAACAAAGAATATGTCAGGTGCTTCTGGCACAACGCTAATCCCAAGGACTTTGCCCCGTCAGTATTGATCCGCCTGTTTACAACAAAAAACCGGCTGTCGGCTCACCGAGTTCAGCATTCGGTCACCAGATATAACACGTTGCGATTGTTCAGAATCACTACTTAATTTGGTTATAACTGTCCTTTTACTGCAACGTTCATTTTAAATGTTGACAACATGCTCAGGTTCTTTTTTTTTTCTTGTCGAAGATTAGTGAGGGAAGCATCGAGCTGAGTTCCTTTTCTGCCTATGGCTGTTGAGAAAAAAGTCACACAAGAGGAAAATCCAGGACGGCGAGAGAAAAAGGTGATAAATGGATGCGTTCTCCCAACTAAAGTCCAAATCATTCCGTTTAAGATTTCCGTGGACAGCGTTCTGAAATCGCTCTCATTTTATCACTACTCCATTATTCTCATTTGAAATTACTAAGTTTTTACGCAACAATCTAGCGTATGCATTGCCTTCCGAGCACCCGTGTTTAGTGATACTTACTCAGCTACATTTGACAAGTTTCTCGAAACACGGCTAGGTGCTTTAGCTTTGAAGGTTTTGAAGTGCGTTGATGATTACCTAGTCGTTCTTTAGGCTGATGATGTGACGCGTAGGGTTCAGGATATTAAGAAAGTTTTAACAAAGCTAGTTTCAGTCATTTCCGTCTAGCATGAGTCCCTAGCACTGAGTAGTCGACGTGTTTATGTCTAAAGTTATCCTTTCAGGAAGCCCGCGGTCGTCGATGGGACGCCCCTAGATATTACAAGCCGCCACTTTACTTTCGGTCAGGCATTTAAAAATAGTCACACCAAGCATCTTTGTTACTTTCATCTCTCTAGATTTTAGCAAATGTCATCTTGCTTTTCTTGGCGCTTTCTTATCTGTGCATGTACTTGCTTATATATGCAAGTCTAATGTGACGCGAAGCTCATGCGCATTTAAAAATGAGGCAGCATGGTTCATAAATTGCAGGCATTGCATGGACGAAAAGCTCCTGAGGAGGTGGCCAACCTGAACCGAAAACCGTTTTGCTTTCTCTCTCTCTTTTAGTTTTCGTTCTGCAGGGAAAAAAATCATAACGTTCCGGTTCAGTACCAGTTCGCGTGAACTCAGCGGTTTATTTTTTTTTTACTTTTCCGTTCAGTTATGGTTGAAAGCCCTGCTCTGCATCGATACAGGAGAGTGCAGGAGATCATTTTCGCTTGCTGGCGCTGGTAGAGGCAAATGCAGCGATGGGAATGGCCACGAGCGTTTTGTAGCAGCTTGTGGAGCAACAAAAATGACGATTTGGAGCAGATTTTGTAGCAGTCGAGAATGATAATTCTGAATGCTTGTATTCCGGACAATATTCCTGCATGAGCAAAATGGTTCCAGAGTACCGGCGCGCATCACTGCGAATATTCTCGAGAAAGATAAGCCGCGTACACGATCACTCATGAACAAATCACAACCATAACGTGGCTACACTGAGTCAACCTGCACGCTCAAAAAGAAAATATTGCGCATCCTTAAGTACAGCAAGCTACCCAAAGGCACAAAGAAAACTGCCAGCAATACAGTCACATGGCACGCAGGATTGTAATTCGAGCAGTTTTAGTTTAGGTTTGAAGTCGCCTAGCTTGTAAAATATCAAAGCTACAAATCTGCTGCATTACGAGCGCACACATATAATCCCGATACAGCTAAGCAGCTAATAAACAAGAGATATGACAAGTTTCAATTTGCTGCGCGCCATGACAGAGACACCGCGCTGAATGCTTCAAAGCCGCGCCGTCGGTTGCGGAACTCCTCTCCCGCCAAGGCTACACCGGTGGTACAAAGTGCAAATGCAAGACACACCAACCACAAGGAATGGGCAGTGCGCGCCCCTACTAGGCGCGACATAACTTCATCCAAAGCTATGCAACAACCGCGAATATGGCACATACTGTTTCCTAATGGCGGATGGCGAACACGCGCGAGTGTGCACTGGATTGCATTAACTCAGTGACCATTTAGCTCAATTATATTTATGAATTACCGGAGACGAGAGAGAACTCTGCGTAGGGTGGCGGCGACCGCCACCTGACAGTGACCACAACTCCTCTTCCTCTTTGCAGTGGCCTCCGAGATTTCATGGCACGGCTCGTCTTGGAGCCGCTTTGGAGAAGTTTCTCTCGTTTGTAGCATGGATGCAGCAGCTTTAACGGAATGTAGCAGACTGGAGCAATTGGAGCAGAATTCCCACCCCTGCAAATGGAGAAGGCATCCGCATGCTCGCTTCCTCGCGCACCAATTCCATCCAATATTTGTTTGTTTCTATCTGGCTTAAACCAAAGGGTCTTGACGTGAAATGTCTTTCATTTCAGTCAACATGTATGGTGTCGCTTGCTATAAGCGAACCTAATGAAGTCATCTTGTACTATCATCACTTGCATCTTTGCGACCGTAATGTCCAC
Organism: Dermacentor variabilis; assembly: GCF_050947875.1. NCBI lineage: Eukaryota > Metazoa > Arthropoda > Arachnida > Ixodida > Ixodidae > Dermacentor > Dermacentor variabilis. Next base: position 25,202,900 of record NW_027460280.1, read on the forward strand.
GCGCCTTATGCTTTGGCATCGTTGTGTAGAGGAAAAAAGCCATTACTCGATCATGTATAGGCCGCGTGCACAAATGGCGCAGTTGTTCGCCCCGCATGAAGCAGTCGGAGCTAAACTTAGCTTCCCACCTGGCATTGTGATGAGTGTCATGCGCGAAGTGCCGTGTATTGTCAGATGAAAAGATGAAGACACAGAGTGCGTGCGTGGACGGCAGTCCACTGTGTCACAAAAGACGACGACGTCGAAGAGCGGCACGTACATGGACAAGCGGCACGAGTAAAGAAAATAAAGGCAAAATGATCCTATATCGGAGAAAGCCAACGGAGCTCCCAAGAACCAGTCACTGGTAAACGTTGAGCTCCGAAAATTACCAATACGAAAAGAACTCAAGGGCCACCGGGGCTACCTATTAAATTGTTCCTGAGCATCGCGACTTCACCAGGCCACGGACTTGTAACAAGAGACCTGTGGACACCGGCACCCGTTGGCAGAACATCAGCGGTTGGGCTACGGGCCTGAGCCTACGTACAGCTGACTGTCCAGGACTTCCGGGTCTCCTGCCGCTTCCTCCTGAAGGTTCTGCCGAGGCGCCTCCGTCCCCTTTGGCAAGCCGGAACCGCCGTGCTCCAGTCATCAAATCATCGCTCCGCCCCATCCCTGGCTTGGTGAAAACAGCGCCACTTATCTCATCGCCCCGCCCGCCGCTTGTCAACGTCCAACTGTTGTTGCGTTGACGCTACTGCAACCTTGCACTCACGTTATGACATAACTCTACTTAGTGCGTTGTTGATATTCTAATGTGAATTATAATTGTATCTTCCTGTTAATAGTACCTTAAGTGTTTATTATCTATTATTTCATACTGGTTATATTAAATGTCTCGCATGCTTTCCTGGAACGAATGGCTTAGTCCTTGATTGGGTTCTCTGGGGTTCTGCTTCAGGGACCTGTTGGAAACAATAGAAAAAGAACCTGCACCTCAGGCGTTAAGAGAGGCGTATAGTTCGGCAGCACGTTGGTCACGGGTGGTCACGAGTAGGAGTGGTCACATTTGAGAGGGCTCATTATGTCAAAGTATGTAAAATCTTTAGAATTGAAACCTGTGCTCACGAGATGTTATACAGCCTACAAGTATGCATTTTTTGCAGAAATTTTACGCTTGCTCAGCTATGCACCCTCGCATTCGACACGTAGGGTCCAGAAATGGAGCAAGGAGATTGGGTCTAGCATCGGAGAGCAGCGTAGTTGTTTAAATGGGTACGCTGTCAAACATCGTTTACACTCAAATGCCATGGAGGAAGCAAGAACTTCGGATACCGAAGTGATTCTGGGAGCTCGAGATCTGGAGCGGGAACGCCTAGCTCGCACCACAGCTAACGCTTAAACATTCGCATTACCCATTCGATCTAAGCGTCCTGTGAGATTATTTCTTTTTTTCGACAGGATTGATCCCTGTAGGGTAAAACAAAGATTTCGTCATAAATAATGTGACTTAAATGAGATCTCTTCGTTTCTCTTCTATCCCCAATTAACATTTGTGTGCAGCTTCACTAACCGTGTAAGTGTAAGCACAGATATCTAATATGCGCAAGCGAATAAGTCTTAATTGTGAAAAAAATACAGCTGCTCGCGGGGCCAGCACACCCTGCTAGATGCTATATTCGTTTGTACGAGAAACGTTTAAGAGCGCTGCAATAACGACGCGCAAGCGGCTATGTTACGTGGTTTTCTTTTTTTCCGCGGGCATGTGCAATAAGCGGAAACACATTAGTGCATAACAGATAGAAATTTAGAAACTGTTTATTCGGACGCTTTGCAAAGCGCTCTACAACATCCTAACTTGAATGTTTTACCTAACTTCCTGGCTTCACAAGTTGGTTAAATGATCTTAAATAATTATGCAATTAAGCAGAGTACAAAAAATAGTGTAACTTACTCTATACAATAGTCAGCAACACGCATTTGGTCGCGTCTTCTTAGTGGGCATCGCCATGTTTTTAAACTCTGGTTAAAGTTAGCTGGAACGCCCTGTAAATACCGGCATATCTGCAATTGGTTGTATGTGTCGCTTAGTGCAGGGTGTCTTGTCGCTAATCATATGTTTTATGTCTTGCGGTTATCTATATTAGTATGTTCTGCTAGAGCGGCGTTGCACCATTTTTTTATTACTCCTTGAAAACTGCAGTGAGAAGAGGAATAAATTTACTTTCACAAAGGACTCAACCATGTCACAGCTTTTTCTGTAAGATTTCTCTGAAATTCTGAAAGAGCCGTAATCAAGAAATGGCGAAACTACAGAAAAAAAAATAAGAAACGCAAAGGTATGGCAATAAAATTGGCATACTTCTGCTTTTTTGTTTCCCTCAAACTTTTTTTTAGTATGTAAATTTTTTCTTAGTATGTAGTTTGCAGCCAGCATCTGCCTATCTCTTCTTTTCTCGTTCCGTGTTTCTTGCGTCAAGGCATATCGCACATGCCGTTCTTTTGTCTCGCACGCAATGGTACTGCCAACATGCCCCCCCCACCCCACCCCCTCCTTCCCACTCAGCAGTAGCTAAAGCAGTTCTCCAGGCACACAATACAGGCACGCTTAGCTACTATCCTTGGCAGCTACATCAAACTTACCGCCTCAAAAATAGTAATGCAATTTCAGAATATTCGGTTTTACACCAGAGCCACCATGATGTGGTGCCTCGGCCACAGCGAAGAGAAGGCGAGAGGCGCCAAACGTTGCTCGGAAGGACGTTCGAGCCCACCAGCCAAAGGCCCGGCAGGCACCCGCACTGGAGCACACGTGACTAGGCGACCATGCTGTCATACAGTGACTGTATATGTTCCCATTGGGGACGGGGAGTTTATACAGAAATTTCAGCTGCTGCCGGAGCTATAGGGCAAACGTCAACTATAGCCTCGTGAACTAGCCACGCAAATGCACTTTTCGCACGCAATTTCGGGTCTCTTTGACACAAACGCCTGCGTTTCCTCTTCACGGTGCCCGACGTTAAAAAAAATGTATTCCTTAGTAAAAGCTGCATTTATTTATTTATTTATTTATTTATTTATTTATTTATTTATTTATTTATTATTTATTTATTTCCTTGTTTATTTATTTATTATTCACCATTTGCACAAGAGGACATTGTTGTAGAGGAGTTCGTCACAAGTACTTATGAATGGAATATTGTGATGAAGAGATAAATTCATAAAAAAATGTGCAGAAACCTTCACGATGATTGTACATGTGAGCGAATAGTGCGAACGGACGAGCAAGCGAGTTAGTGAGCGAGCGAAGATTTTCTTTGTGGAGTCCGACCACCGACCATCGACAACCGACCAACCTCGAAAACTGCCGAAAGAGGCAAAAAAAATGTATTCACTTAAAAAAAAGAAACGAACACCGACATAAATAGAGGACAGTTGAGTTACAACTGGAGTCACATGCTGCACCAGCCTATAGAGTTACAAAAGAAAACAATAATTAAAACATTTTCAAGCTCCGCAAAAAAATATAGCTGATGTGAAACATGTCACATGCACACTGTTAAACTACTAACCTCGAGCTACCACGCATGGGCAGCTGGTGTCGACGTCCTCATTCGTAATCAGAGGCCGGATTATAGGCAAACGCTTATATTTTTCCCCGCGCCAGGGCCCCACCCTTTTGGTGTATGAGCAAGACTTATGAGTTAAGAAGTGGCTTAGCACTGACTTTATAGGGCCTAAAATGGCTCTTTCCGCCATTTGTGTCTATATATGCGTATTTTTGCTTTTAACACCTCAAAATGCTTGCTGGGCGCTTTTTTAATGCGATGGCAACGATAGGGACCCTCCGGGCGAATTTTCGCCGTCATCGATGTCGACGTCACCGTTAGGCTCCGTATAAATTCGCAAGAGCGATAAAATCGCGGGTGCGTGTCCTATGCTGTAGGTGCGAGGGAAAGCGTACGAGGGAGAGCCGACAAGGAGGGCGGCTTCATGCACGCCGTATTCCCGCGCTCGTAAGGGGGAGGGAGGAAGAGAGAATTTGAGAGAGAAAGGTGCAGCACTTGAGAAAGGTGTGTTGCCGGCTGCAGCTTGGGGAGTAGGTTGTCCACAGACTCCGTTGCGTGTGCTAGGCGGAAGTGTGTAAAGTTTACAGGAGGAGGAGGAGGAGGAAAAAAACGTTTATTGAGCTCTACAAAAATTTGATGAATTTCGCGGAGTCAGATGGTGTCTTCCATCTTCTTAGCAATGGCCGTCTGCCCCTAGTCCAGGGCTCCGCTGGATGCCGCTGCCAGCTGGCCCCGTCGGATCAGCCCTAGTTGGACGTCCTGACGGTCGCTGGAGAGCATTCCTTCCCATTGCTCCGCACTCGGGTTTGGTATTATTGGTGCCGCATTTGCTTTCTGGCAGGCCCACGTTATATGGTAGAGCGTGGGTGTTTCCTGGCACCATGGGCATTTGTCAGTGTACTGTGTGGGTTGTATTTTACTGAGCGTGTTTAAGTTCGGATATGCACCCGTCTGTAGCAGCCTCCAAGCTATAGAGTCCTCTCTAGTGAGAGAGCTATGCGGCGGGAGGTACCGCTTCCTGCGGCCCTTATAGTGGTTTAGGATAGCCGAGTATTCTCTCGGGACTGTCTCGGTTTCCTCGAGGTCATTGGCGGAGGGTGCTCGGTATGCAGTGTATCCTTGAGCTGCCCTGTCGACCTGACCGTTGCCTTCCACGTCCGTGTGACCCGGCGTCCACACTATCGTGTGTCTAATTGGTTCCATGGTAGTGTGTATAAGCGCGACTGGACGAGGACGAAGAAAGAAACAGATATACAGACACAGCGCTTCACTTTCAACTATAGATTTTATTTTCGCACGCATCGATAAATATATACCGTGCGAGCGGAAACAAACAAACGTAACAGCAAAAACGAACATTGAGTGGTGCATTTCGTTGAACCGAACACGTGTGCAAGGCAAGGAAAAAAAACATGTACTACAATGGTCACAAAGATAAACCAAAGAATCGTATCTCCTTTCCTGATAGTGACACCGAAGGCTTGCTTGCGCACTTTTGCTCTGATTTTGCTATCTCGTAGGCCTCTACAATCTCCCTCGTCATCCTGCTATGAGCCTTGTACAAAATGGAAGTACTTTCAAACATGGGCTTGCAGGAACAATCTCGGCAGTGAATACCCAAATGGCCCAAGATTACCTTAGTGACGTTATATTGATGCTCTTTTAATCTCTCGTTAATGCATCTGCCGATTTCACCAATATACGTTCTTCCGCATGAAAGTGGGACGGCATAGACAACGTTATGAGTACAGGTTACAAATTGTTTGCGATGTTGGGTAGAACATGAGTGCCTTTTGTTATTCTCTGTGTTAACCTGTTTACATAGCTTCTGTAGACGCTCAGGGGCAGAGAAAACCACGTCTACTCCCGATTTCGCCGCTATTCTTCTGAGATTATGTGAAATGCAATGAATGTATGGTACCACAGCAACTTTCTTTGCTCTAGCATTGGTACTGCTTGCATTCGACGCGTTTTTGCACTTCTTGCTTAAGCCCTCCGCGACAGAAGTTAGCATACGCATCGGGTAACCAGAATCTGCCAGGCGCTTGGCCTGCTCTTTGAAACTGGCTTCCATTCTCTGACGAAGTCATGTGACCACAAAATGGAAGCCAGTTATGTGTGCGTGTGTGTGTGTGTGTGTGTGTGTGTGTGTGTGTGTGTGTGTGTGTGTGTGTGTGTGCGTGTGTGTGTGTGTGTGTGTGTGTGTGTGTGTGTGTGTGTGTGTGTGTGTGTGTGTGTGTGTGTGTGTGTGTGTGTGTGTGTGTGCGTGTGCGTGTGCGTGTGCGTGTGTGTTCTTAAAGTTTTTACTAAGATTTGTAAACGTACACTATTCAACGCTTCGTTCCTACTAGAACATTTGTTGACTTCAATTTATTCGGCATGAATTGTATTTCCTCTCACTGACAGCTCAGCCGCTTTCCTACATAATTTTATAGTTTTCCTGCTCGCTCCATGCGATACGCAAATGCAAGCAGCGATGTTGGGCTAATTAGTACACCCTATACCTGCTCATGGCGTCAGCACAAACGTAAAGTGTGTTGACTGCAGTGTGCGGATTGACAAAATAAGGAGCCTCTCGTCTGCCTAGCAAAGTTCTGTAAAACAATGGCTCAAATAACACGACTGCTGCCTTTGCAATCTCACAGGTAAATGCTACACGGCAGTTTCTTATCATTATCTTGGTCTCACACATTCAATACATAAAGGAGATCGTGGTTTTCGTATATTCTGTAGACTTTCTCGTCTAAAGGCTATGATTACCTGTTTTATACGCTTAAAACCCACATTGACACTGCCTAAATATCCGGCGTCTGTTCATAATCTACGCAGCGAGAAACCATAGCTCTGAGCTTGCATCAACTAACATTAAAGATATTACTGGTTTAACGTAAAAAATACGCCAAATAGCAACAGCAAATCAATCTATAGGGGTGAAACACTCCTCATAACCTGCATTTCTATTCGTTTGACGGGAAAATGTTAATTATTACTACAGAAAGTGAACGCCAAAGTACTTCCTTGAATTTCGCGTTGAAGCATCAGCAGCTGTATACGTCACTGAGATGTAACAGATGTCGAAGTATTTTCTTATACTTGGATTAAATTTTAAAATATAATTATGGAGTTTTACGTGCGAAAACCGCGATCTCATTAAGAGGCAGACCGTAGTGAGGAACTCCTGATTACTCTTTACCACCAGAGCACCTAAATCGCGCACCTAAGCCTAAACGAGCACATAAATCTACGTACTTACATTTGCATTTGTATTCACAATTGTACTTAGATTTGCAATTCGCCCCCATCAAAATGCGGCCGCCGTGGCCGGGATTTGGTCCCGCGACATCGTGCTTAGCAACGCAACACCAAAGCCACTAAGCAACCACGGCTCGTTGTTCTTGGACGGTTTTGGTGCAGGAAAGGTCCCCGAAACTTGCTTGAGTGAATCTTTTTGGTTCCTAATGTGATGTAGTCCTCCTTTATCGATAAACAACCAACTAGACTGTAATTAACACTGCCGAAATTAATGACGTGAGGGCGAGCTAGTGCGTAAACGTCAGGGCGTGGCAGCGCCACCAGTGTCTCGCTTGTCAACTTTTGCAGTGTTGCCAAGCCTCCGGCCGTATTGCTATTGCAGAAGTGTAATTTATTAATGCGGCTTAAATGACGGCGAAAACGCCTTTATTTAGAGGGATGACTTCTGGCCTTATGAAGGGATGGCGCAAGGAGGAGAAAAGAAGAAGGGAAGGATGTTAACCAGCAAAGTTTCTGGTTGGCTACCCTACACTGAGGGAAAGGGGAAATAGAAACATAGAGAAAGGGAAGGAAAGACGCGATGAATTTGTGCACGCGCAATGTATCGCACGTATCGTATCAGAGAGTCTAAATTGTTTTTCTGTCTGTAGGAGAGGAGAGTGCAAGATTATAATTACTATGTAGTGTCCCTTTATATGGAGCAGGAAAACTCTCCTATGATATAATACGACTATATCCATGCATTAAGCACGTTCTTCTACTGCTTCAAACTGCGAGGAAAGACACTAACTACATTAGGCTACCCGCGTGGAGCAGGTTTTTTATTCCTGTGTATACTGTCATGCCACTGTGATGCGTAAGGTGGTTTTTCAATAAGTGCTTGCAATGTCACCAGGGTGACCTCGCTCTGTCTGGTTAAATAAACTTTGACGGAAAAACATGTCCCAGTCAGATAGCATGCCACGATAAGAGATGTCTTCAAGACAGTCAAAAAAATTTATGGGGTTTTACATGCCAAAACCATGATTTGATACTAAGGCACGCGGTAGTGGGGGACTCCGGAAATTTGGACCACCTGGGGTCCTTTAACGGGCACTTCAACCTAAGTACACAGGTATTTTCGCATTTCGCCCCCATCGAAATGCGGCCGCCGTGGCCTGGATTCGATCCCGCGACCTCATGAATTAGCAGCTCAATGCCATAGCCACTAAGCAACCGCGGCGAGTAAGACAGTGACGTTCGTAAGAGTTTGAACAGAGTTTGTAACGAAGCTAGTAGTGCAATTTTTAATGGCTTGAGGAGTGAATTTCTGCGTCTCCTACAACACTGGCTCACTTGAGAATAGGGCTATACACGAAAGTAATGCGGTCCAAACATAAGAGACACGCTGGAAACGGGGTATATTACTTCGATCGTAAATTTCGAGGTTCCAAAGTTATAAGACCGCGTGGTGAAGTGCTCGGGACTCTGTGCTCAGCTTAGCAGTAGGGAACCATAGCTGCAGAGCTACTTTAGTAAAAGGGTAATGCGAGATCGCTAGCCATCTTGGCGACACACATACAGGGTGTTTCAGCGAACACTTTCCAAAATCTTTAAAAGTTACCTGTGGCAGATATCACAATTCTAGTTCATGAGCTCGTCTATTCGAGGCGGCGTCCAATGGACAAGAACGGCACCGAGAGCGGCGCTGCTGCGCCGGCGTTGAGAGCGCCGCATGCGAAGCAAAATTCTAATAGCGGGTGGTACCCCTCTCCCATCTCTCGTTCGCACCGCCTTGATTGCCTCCTGCACTGCGCGTGTTTGGGCACGTTTCGTGCCGCGCGCGGTATTCGAAGGGCGATTTACAGTCTGTTTCACATTTAGGGGAAAACTCGGAGCGCATTGCATCGCGATAGGGCGAGCGCTTGAGTCAGGCGGCGGCAGCAGCTCGCGCAGCTGCTCGAGGGGCGGGATCTTGAACGGCGCCGTCTGCTACGGCGGCGCGCGCTGGCCGCATTGTCGGGAAGCGTTACTGTCAGTTGCAGGGCGCCGATCTCATGGTTACTGCGTGAAATGAGCCGGTATTCTTTACTAAGCGTTGTGCGACGCCCACTGATACGCCTCGAAGGTAAGTTCATCGCTGAAAGGTGCAGGGCAGTCATAGACGACGTATTGATTCCATACATTCTTGACGGCCCGTTTCTGGAAGGCGACTGTATATTCTAACGCGATAGGTCGCCGATCCACACTGCTCCTGTTGTGCAAGAACTGCTGGAAGAGCGCGCAGTCACTCTCTTGGAGTGGCCGCCTCAATCCCCGCGCGCCAACATCATTTAAGATGTCTGGGGCTCGTTGAAAGTAACACTGGCGCAACATCCCTTCTATCAGTCGCCCCCGAGGATAGGCTTCGATCCACCATTGTCAGCGGCTGAGACTTGCTGCGAATGAACACATCCCTGATCAAGTCATTCTACACTTCACTGCCTTCCAGGATAAGCGCTGTCATCGCTGCCGCTGGGGACATGACGAGATACTAACTGAAGTTCCGAGCGTGACGTGTCCGATTGACCGCCGGCGGGCAGGGTCTGCCTGGTGTAGTGAATGATTGTCGAGAAATATCACTTCCGACTCATTGTCTTAACCTAAAACATTCCTTTAATCGTATCCGTTTGTTCCATCGTGTTCGACCCCCATAGTTATCATTGTTGAGTGCTTTGTTTTGCTTTCTAGTCAAACAAAGACTGAACACGTTGCGCGCACATCTTGGTGCGTCTTGTCGCTGCTTATTACGGTGTTGTAATCGCACCTCTGGCACGAGTTGTTGAGAACTCGGCGCTGACGCCCGTTGTTGCACCTGGGTCGCAAGCCCCAAGGGTAGCGTTGGCCTGGCGGCCTGGGGCACAACTGGAAGCATCCGAAGGTCCCGGCAAAGCATGAGTCGACTGGTAACAACAAAACAACTTGTTTATTCTAACATCGCAAAGAGTTGGCGGTCAGGTCGACCGAAGTAGAGAGACGGGAGTGCACTTTACTCAACAGAAGAAATCGGAGCCCCCTTTGGCGTCCGGGGGCAGCTGCTTTTATACTCTCGCAGTTGAGGGCAAGAAGGAACCCCTCTATAGACGAGCACGTGACTGTGCCGCTCGGGCACAATGGGATAAGGTGGCGCAGCGTCGTGTCGGCGCCACTCGGGCACAATGGGAAGAGAAGGTGGAGCAGCCGTCGTGTCGGCGCCGCTCGGACCCCCTCGCTTCACAGTTGTTGGGAGCTCCTCTCCCCGGCTGCCGCGCTTCGACAAGCGTGGGCACCAACATGCACATACACACACACACACGCACATGAAGACACGTGGCATTGGAACATGCCTGGACGCGCTTGGCAGGGAGGCGTAGCGGCGGCGCCGAACGGGCCAAAATGTCTGCCGCTTTGAACGAAGCCCCGGCGTCCGTTGCATCCGCGCCGGCTATACCGCGCGTCGTAGGCGAAACGTAACAACGGTAGCACACACAGTGAAGAAATATACGTGCACGCGCTCAGTACCCCGGCCTTTCGAAAGAACAAACGAAGCATGCTGTCAAAAGAAGTTTGTGGAACTCCATTATCGCCAATGAAGGCTCAGAGTTTGGCGTCGCACAACGTTTAGTAAAGAATATAAGCTCAGCTCCCGCAGTACCTATGAAATCGGTTCACTGCCCCTGACAGTAGCACGCTTCCCGACAATGCGGCCAGGGCGCGCCGCCGTAACAGACGACGCAGATCACGACTCTGCCCCTCGAGCGTCTGCGCCTGCTCGAGCTGCTGCCACCGCACGACTCCATTGCTTGCCGCATCGCGATGCAATACGTTCCGAGTTTTCCCCTAAGTGTGAAACAGACTGTACACGCTTCTATTTGCCTTTAAGAAGATCGGCACGATTGACGATTATTTTTATGGCTGCAAAAGGGCAGCGTCTGTTTAACCGTGTAAGTGACGCTGAGCAGGTAATTGTAAACGACATCGTATGTGCCGCTGGAAAACTCGTCAGCACATACGATGCGGCACATACGAGCTAAAGACATTTTTCCAGTGTCTCACAATGTTTGCTACAAATCCGTGTTGTCTCTGATGGCGACAACGGACTTCCATCGACACTGTGCGGAAATAAAAAAATGTATCGCTGCATTGCACAAGTACGACATGCGCACAAAACTTTAACTAGTACGTCCCCTACAATATGGAATAGAGGCAGCAATGTAGACAGCTTGGCCATGTTTTAACAGTGCCCAAGAGACGGAAGTTGAAAGCATTAGTAATCATTCTTGCTTTAGCAATGCCGGCGCGACCAAGGCGCGGGCGTGTATCGTCCAGTAAGTCTATCGATCGATGCAGTGGTGAAGCGGAAATGAACTCCGGTCATGTTCAATGCATCGTGCATGTATTCAATTTTTCGGCACGCGTGAACTTCGGCCGCTGCTAGCGCATACAACAGATGTGGTTTCCATTTTTGGGCAGCGCACACACAAACGAAACACGAGAAAGAAGACAGGACAAGCGCTCGTCGAACAACTCCAAGTTTTTATATGAATAAAAGAATTATGTACCGAGTAATTATTAAATTCATGTGGGTTACATATAAAAACCGTCATACACTCAGGAGTGATTAATGAACGCGCTCGCTTCGTTTGCCAGTTGTTTACTTCGCTCGGCCCACCGCAGTAATCCATGTCTGTCGTCTGCTTTTTTCGTACCATTTTCTTGTGAATCGGCAGAATTTCACTGTTGGCATCAACCCTTTCGTGTTTACATTGCTGTCGTGACAGTAAACAACGCAATAATAATTTCCGGTCATCCGAAGAGGCGCCGTCGCAAACAAGAGACGTTTCGCGAGCAGCGCGAACTGAACGCGGGCATGACCGCTAAGGGAAGCGGCGGTGGGAACCTACACCCGTTGGAGATGAAATCGTTCCGCCAGGGGAGAAACGAGCGCTGGCGTCTAGGATGAAACTTGGCGTGCGGTCGTCCATACTTGCACAAAAAATTGAGATGCAAAATTGACTAATGAATAAATATTCACTAATTAAGTTTTTAACTAATTACATTATGACCCATATTGCAATTTACAAATTATAGCCGTGTTGTTCGCAAGGCGGATCCACTTGGAACGAATTTTCAAGATGACACCAGTATCGAGATATAAATTCCCGAACTTTGTGGAGAAATGCATTGGCGTTCCATTTAATTTGTTAAGAAAACATCGTTTCGTGCACTGAAGCACACAAGTAACTGGAACGCCAATGCATTTCTCCACAAAGTTCGGGAATTTATATCTCGATACTGGTGTCGTCGTAAGAATTCGTTCCAAGCGGATCCACTGCTAACATGTCTAAATTGCAATATGTCTCATAACATAATTATCTAAAAAGTTAGTCAATTCTTGTTAATTAGTCAATTTTGCATTTCAATTTTTTGTGCAAGTAGTGTCCGCCGCTTCGAGTACACCGGCTCATAAACTAGAACTGAGCTACTTGCCACAGGCAACCTTTAAAAATTATGGAAGTGTTCGCTGAAACACCCTGTATATAATTTATCAGCAGACCGCAATCACGTTCTCTCGCATGTGAAAACTCCCCTGAAGAGAGTTTCCATACAAAATGTAACCGCGTCAAGCCCAGCTCGTGCTTCAAATGTCGCCAAAGTTCCTGTAACCGATGAAATATCGTGCAGGGTGCAGTCGCTGTTGACTGTAAATTCAGCCACTCTTTGTGCATTCCCTGACAAACAGCGCACAAGCTTCAACGCGACGAACATCTGGCAACGAGTAGGCTGGAAGATTTCATCATGATCATCATCATCAGCCTGGTTAAGCCCACTGCAGGGCAAAGGCCTCTTCCATACTTCTCCAACTACCCCGGTCATGTACAAATTGTGGCCATGTCGCCCCTGCAAACCTCTTAATCTCATCCGCCCAGCTAACTTTCTCCCGGGGCGGCAGAAAGTTAGGTGGGCGGATGAGATTAAGAAGAAGCCCCCTGCTACGCTTCCCTTCCCTTGGAATACAGTCCGTTACCCTTAATGACCATCGATTGTCTTCTCTCTTCATTACATGTCCTGCCCATACCCCATTTATTTTTCTTGATTTTAACTAAGGTGTCATTAACTCGCGTTTGTTTCCTCACCCCCAATCTGCCCTTTTCTTATCCCTTAACGTTACACCCATCATTCTTCTTTCCATAGCTCGTTACGTCGTCTTCAATTTAAGTGGAACCCTTTTCGTAAGCCTCCCGCTTTCTGCCCCATACGTGACTACCGGTAAGACACAACTGTTATACATTTTTCTCTTGAGGGATAATGGCAACCTGCTGTTCATGATCTGAGAATGCCTGCCAAACGCACCACAGCCCATTCTTATTCTTCTGATTATTTCAGTCTCGTGATCCCGATCCACGGTCACTACCTGCTCTAAGTAGATGTATTCCCTTACCACTTCCAGTGCCCCACCACCTATTGTAAACTGCTGTTCTCTTCCGAAACTGTTACACATTACTTTTGTCTTCTGCAGATTAATTTTTAGACCCACCCTTCTGCTTTGCCTTTCCAGGTCAGTGAGCATGCCTTGCAATTGGTCCCCTGAGTTACTAAGCAAGGTAATATCATCAGCGAATCTCAAGTTACTAAGGTCTTCTCCATTGCTAAGGTATTCTCCATTAACTCTTATCCCCAATTCTTCTCAATCCAGGTCTCTGAATACCTCCTTTAAACACGCTGTGAATAGCATTGGAGAGATCGTATCTCCCTGCCTGACGCCTTTCTTTATTTTGATTTTGTTGCTTTCTTTCTATCTTTTTGCTTTCTATCTTGCTTTCTTGCTTTTTTGCGTTCTATAGTAGCTATGGAGCCGCTATAGATATCTTTCAGTATTTTTACATACGGCTCGTCTACACCCTGATTCCGTAATGCCTCCATGACTGCTGAGGTTTCGATTTAATCAAACGCTTTCTCGTAATCAATGAACGCTATATATAAGGGTTGGTTATATTCCGCACATTTCTCTATCACCTGATTGATAGCGTGAATATGGTCTATCGTTGAGTAGCCTTTACGGAATCCTGCCTGGTCCTTTGGTTGACAGGAGCCTAAGGTGTTCCTGATTCTGTTTGCGATTACCTTAGTAAATACTTTGTAGGCAACGGACGGTAAGCTGATCGGTCTACAATTTTTCAAGTCTTTGGCGTCCCCTTCTTTATGGATTAGGAATATGTTAGCGTTCTTCCAAGATTATCGTACGCTCGAGGTCATGAGGCATTGCGTATACAGGGTGGGCAGTTTTTCTAGAACAATCTGCCCACCATCCTTCAACAAATCTGCTGTTACCTGATCCTCCCCAGCTGCCTTCCCACTTTGCATAGTTGCCAAAGCTTTCTTTACTTCTTCCGGCGTTACATGTGGAATTTCAAATTTCTCTAGACTATTCTCTCTTCCATTATCGTCGTGGGTGCCACTGGTACTGTATAAATCTCTATAGAACTCCTCAGCCACTTGAACTATCTCATCCATATTAGTAATGATATTGCCGGCTTTGTCTCTTAACGCATACATCTGATTCTTTCCAATTCCTAGTTTCTTCTTCACTGCTTTTAGGCTTCCTCCGTTCCTAAGAGCATGTTCAATTCTATCCATATTATAGTTCCTCATGTCAGCTGTCTTACGCTTGTTGATTAACTTCGAAAGTTCTGCCAGTTCTATTCTAGCTATAGGGTTAGAGGCTTTCATACACTGGCGTTTCTTGATCAGATCTTTCGTCTCCTGCGATAGCTTACTGGTATCCTGTCTAACGGAGTTACCACCGACTTCTATGGCACATTCCTTAATGATTCCCGTAAAGTTGTCATTCATTGTTTCAACACTAAGGTCCTCTTCCTGAGTTAAAGCCGAATGCCTGTTCTGTAGCTTGATCCGGAATTCCTCTATTTTCCCTTTTACCGCTAACTCATTGATCGGCTTCTTATGTACAAGTTTCTTCCGTTCCCTCCTCAAGTCTAGGCTAATTCGAGTTCTTACCTTCCTATGATCACTGCAGCGCACCTTGCCGAGCACGTCCACATCTTGTATGATGCCAGGGTTAGTGCAGAGTATAAAGTCTATTTCATTTCTAGTCTCGTCATTCGGGCTTCTCCATGTCCACTTTCGGCTATCCCGCTTGCGGAAGAAGGTATTCATTATCCGTATATTATTCTGCAAAGCCTACTAATAACTCTCCCCTGCTATTCCTAGTGCCTATGCCATATTCCCCCACTGACTTTTCTATTGCCTGCTTCTTGCCTACCTTGACAGTGAAGTCGCCCATCAGTACAGTGTATTTTGTTTTGACTTTACCCATCGCCGATTCCACAACTTTATAGAAGCTTTCGACTTCCTGGTCATCATGACTGGATTTAGAGGCGTACGCCTGTACGACCGTCAATTTGTACCTCTTATTAAGTTTCACAACAACACCTCCCACCCTCTCGTTAATGCTATAGAAATTATGTATGTTACCAGCCATATTCTTATTAATCTGACTGCTAGCTCTCGTCTCTCCGCTAAGCCCCGGTAGCACAGGATGTGCCCGCTTTTTAGCACTGAATATGCTTCATTTGTCCTCCTAACTTCACTGAGCCCTGTTATATCCCATTTACTGCTTTCTAATTCCTCCAATAGCACTGCTATGCTCGCCTCACTAGATAACGTTCAACGTTGCCAGGTTCAGATTCCAGTGGCGACCTGTCCGGATCCAGGGATTCTTAGCACCCTCTGCTGCGTCACAGGTCTGACCGCCACCATGGTCAGTTGCTTCGCAGCTGCTGGGGACTGAGGGCCGGGGTTTGAGTGTTCTATTCATATAGCAAGTTGTGGCCAAGTACTACACCAGGGTGGCCAATCCTGCTCTGGTGAGGGAGTGCGTCCCCAGTTCTGGTCACCGGGATCAGGCCGCACTCCAGGCCTGTTTGTGCAATTTTATCAACGCGCGGATTTCTTTTTTTTTTAATTTTAATCCGGTGGAAAATTGCGCGGCACCGGGATTCGAACCACGGTTCTCTTGCACACGAGGCGGATGCTCTACCTCTACGCCACCGCTGCACCTGGAAGGTTTATTAGGAGGCAAATGAAGAAAAGGACAGAGATAGCTTACTGGATGGTTCATTAAATATTTTTAGAAAGCTCGATTTTGATCGTATGTGCCTCTCATAATCACTTTCGCATGCATGCACTGTGCCCTATTCCTGCTGTAAGCAGGACAGGGTAGTCTAACACTTTAACAAAGCATATACTTTTACTCAACTACCGTTCAGCGCTAAACACAAGCCCGAACTTTTCCTTAAAGTTGTTGCTCTCGTCGCTGTTGTTGTAAATCCGGACTCAATGCATATTCCATCCAGATTCAACCTGAATGAGCCCGACCAAACTCCTGAAAGCGAATAGAAGCCATACCTTCGGTATCACGGAAATAAATCGTTCCCGCTTTGTGCACGCTTTATTCAAAGAGTCTAGGTCTTTCCAACTAAAAAAGTGAATATTAAAAACTATAATGAGCAGGAGGCCGTTGTTAAGCTGCTCGAATTGCGAGTGGCAGGTTAAGACGGAGAGAAAAACATGCAAACAAGGCCGCGGCTCTCGCGGCCCAATTAACGATGTCGGGATTGCAACTATAGCGTCGTAAAACCGAGGCTCTCCAGAAAGCTTGGCGGTAATGAATGCGGCTCAGGGGGCCGCCTATTCGAAGCTGCAGCGCCATAGCACAGAAAACGGGAAATTTCGCGCAAATTCCTGCGGCGAGCGTCGCAATTCCGACTGGCGTCTGCTAATGGGCAGACTAGTCCGTAAAGAAGACAGGCTGGAGTGACCTGCCCCTTTGACTGCATAAGGAACGAGCTCGAGTGGCACTCTCCTTGCCGCTTACGACCAGTGAGCGGCATCGTGGACCGCTTCCCTCTTGCGCCTCTCCAAGACGTGCTCTTCGGCAGGCACGAAGACAGAACGAGAGTTCGGGCGCACATGTGGGCTCGCGCTACCGACGCACGTTGGCTTAACGCAACCAAATGTCCGGGAAAAACGGGCCAGCACGAAGACCCAAGGAAGTGCAACAATATACAGAAAGTTTGTGGCCATTTCATTGATTCTCTTGAGCCAAGACTCGGCAAAGAGGGACGGAAGGCGTCGTCCACACCCGGCTGTGCGTGCACATTAGGAGCTTTCGGCAGCACGCGTCTCTCCTTGTCATGGCGAACACCTGACGGGCCAATACCATTTCAACCAGAAATATGAAATTTTGATGATCACGCGGCAATAAAACGAAACATCATCAAGTGAATGTTGCTTTTTTTTTTCTTCTCTTCCCTACACTACGTGTTTCTTCGTAAGATAAGTGTTCGCTGCTGTCTTTTACGTACGCAAGAGAGAGAGAGAGAAAGATGGTAGTGCGTGCGTGGACGTGTGCGGTTTGTTTGTTTGTTTTTTGTTTGTTTGCAAACTGTTTGAAAGTAGCTTTCAAACAGTTTTGCATTTGGTGGCCGGCTGTCTTGCTACAACGCATGGTTCTAGTGCGGCTATCCCAGTGCTAACGTAACAATCGTAATATCAACTGACATGTGCTTCAGCTTTAATCAGTTCCGCTTTAATGCAGGTTTATGTATCTGGAAATTCATTCATTCGTTCGTTCGTTCGTTCGTTCGTTCGTTCGTTCGTTCGTTCGTTCGTTCGTTTGTTTGTTTGTTTGTTTGTTTGTTTGTTTGTTTGGTTGTTTGTTTGTTTGTTTGTGTGTTTGTTTGTTTGTTTGTTTGTTTGTTTGTTTGTTTGTTTGTTTGTTTGTTTGTTTGTTTGTTTGTTTGTTTGTTTGTTTGTTTGTTTGTTGCACAAGGCTTGAGAAGGGACTGAGGCTAAAGGCGCAGACAGCCTCACAGGGCCTCCTACCCGTTTACCAAGTCCAGAGCAGTGCAATAAATGTGCTGAGTTGTTCCGACAAATATAAACAAAAACAGCACAAAGCTACAAACACCAGTGAAATATCTTGTTGTACAAAATTGAAAACGTAATTACGCATGAAGTACTCCTGTTGCATGCTACACACCAACAGCAAATCATTCAAATTAAAATCTAACTGCAACAAGTACATCAATTGTATAAAATAGAAAACCATTATATGAAAGCAAATAATATACGAAAACTCAAGTAGCGTCCAAAGTCACAAAGCACGTAACAGGTATCTTACAAAGCAAAGAATACAAACGGATTTCTAGAATGCTGAGATACTGCAGTAACATTGATCGGTGCGCCATTTCAAGGGAATGCCAATGAGTAAGTAATGCCCCTTACGACCAGAAAATTCCTGCAGATATTTTTAAATTGTAGAAACCGTTTTCCGAAATTAACATCCGAGGTAGGCTTTTCGGCACGCAGCTACGCAAGCACACCTCTTCGCGTCTCAGGTTTTTCTAGCATCTGTTGGCCGCTACGCATCTTGTCTTCGTGTTCTGCAGGGCCGCTGTATGAGCCATAATTCTTCGTTGTGGTGTATAACCGTTTATATTTTTCCTCTTATGCATTTTTTTTAACAGCGAAGCCATTCAAGTCGAGCCTTCGCCGTCCGTTGTTCGGCGTCACGCAGGGGGCAGGGGGCAAAGCGCGTGCCGGGAACAGTGAAACTGTTTATGGCTAGGATCTAGGAAAAAGTGTGTCCGAGATGTTGACAAAAATAAATCATGTGGCTTGGCCCTGGTGGCAGTGCAGAAAGGGTCCAGCGTAACAAGCACGTTCGCTCATCGTTCGCATTGCTGCCAGAAGTGAACTAGAGAACTTATTGCGACTGCCGTCACATTTGTCTTTGGCTCATTTGTCATTGGACCATGTGCAGTGGCTGAAATGTCACTTGTATTTCATTATAGGATTGTCTCGTGCCGTATGCTGGGGCTGCTGCCTGGCTGCCGACAATCATAAGAAGCTGAGTGCTGCTTTCACCCTATCTGTTGTCCATCAAGGCATCACGGGACACTTGCGGCTCGCCCCCGACGTCGCGACGACGGGAGTGCCACCGTAGCCTTTATAAAGGAGCATCAAACACCACGGGCTTGGGATTCGCGGCCACTATGTGCAGTTACTGAATCGTCACTTGTATTTCGTTATAGGTAGGCGTTTGAATTCTATCGGTAGCTTACAATTTTTCTAGTTCTTTTTGGCCGCTGATCCCCCTACCTTCATTGTTCGTAGTTTGTTGTGCCTTGATGCGAGATGGGTGTTCATTTGTCGACGTATCACGCGCGGATCGGTGCTTTCCTCGCTCAAAGTCAGCGAGTAAGCGCCCGAAATAGATGCTTCAACTCTGAAGCAAACTTTGTCCGCTGTTTTTGTCCTAAACCTTGCCTGTTACTATCCTCGTTTGTTGCTTTACTCTTGATTTGTTCCGGAGATGTGGAGACTAGCCCTGGTCCCAAGATTGATGACCTTCTCTCTCCCTAGTCAATGAATGCCACGCTGAAACTATAGAAATGTTAAATAAAATTCAAAAAGACATCACTGGCATTGAAACTAGGATAACAGCCATTGAGGGTACATTGGGCGGTATAGCTCAATTCGAAACCAACTGCGAAGGCATGAGCTAATCACTAAAAGAAGTCAAGTCGAGTATAGCTAGAGCAAATTAAGAACTTGGTGATGTTGTAGATGGCATGGATAAGAGAATGCGAAGAAACCACCTGCTTGTAAAGGGCCTTCGGGAAACTGGAAATGAAAACTACGAAAAAACAGAGAGCATTGTCAAAGAATTCTTCTCGGTTCACCTTAAGCTAACTCTCGGAGGGAGACATAGAACGTACCCATAGGATTGGCCAACCCCGGTCTGATTTCAATCGCCCCATTATCATAAAGTTTCTCAACTACAAATAAAAAACAGAAGCACTGCGCAGCGCTTTCAAACTAAAAAATCTGGATTCACGAAAAGTATGGCGGAAGAAGACTTCTCGCCTAAGATCCAGCTGGCGCGTAACAAGCTTCGAGAATTTGCCAAGGGGATCCGCAAGGAAAACGAGCGTTTTACGCTCCGTTTTAACACACTGCACATGCAAGATGGCACTTATCGGTGCGACTCACTGTCTAATTCTATCGTTCTTGTGACTAAAACACGCCAACCCTTGCACAAATGACCAGACGCAGCGGTTCACTACAAACCTACTCCACATGAACTTTCATTGCTCCTGGCAAACTTCCGAAGCTTACCCTAACAAAGTTGATATCTAAAAAGCACTGATACACGCGGGTGATGCTGATATCATCATCGGTACAGAAACGTGGCTCATCGAGCATATTGCTGATAATGAACTGTCGTTGCCGAAGTCATTTGTTGTTTTTCGCAGAGAACGAAAATTGTCGCAGGGAGGTGGCGCAACAATTGCTGTTAAAAAGAAATTTGAGCCGTCTTTTATACGTGTTGACTCGCCATTCGAAATGATTTGGATTGATACGCGTCATTGACACGTGCACTGTGTTATTGGTTCATGCTAGTGGCCTCCCGATAGCCAGCCCGATTTTGTGGATCTTTTCAACGATGCTATCGAACAGATCAAAAATAATTTCCCGAATGTCACACTTGTTTTGGCCGGTGCTTTTAATTATCCAGCAATAAACTGGTTGACTCCTTCTGTTCTAGGTAACAATCTTCGCCACTAATACCTTCACATTCTGCATACTGTACACCTTCATAACCTTTCCCAATTGGTAAAAAACCCAACACGAGGTGAAAATATTCTGGATCTTATATTTGCTAACCATCCTGAATACGGAAACGCTCTTGTTCTTGAAAAAATAAGTTACAATAGGGCCGTTCACTGCACTATGAAGGTACCACGACCAAAGAAAACAAAGAAAATGAAAACAATAATTGACTATGCTAGTGTAGATACTGCCAAAATGAACCGCATGTTCGCGGATTTTGTGGCCGAATTCCCGCACAATTTCGCAAGCCGATCAGTTAACCACAACTGGTCTTTATATAGAGACAACCTTAAAAAATTGAAGATTGTTGCGCGCGAAAATTAACTCTCCCGTCCAAAACAGACGATCCTTGGTTCACACGTGCTGTCAAGAGAACTACTCACGAGAAAAAAACGGGCGTCTAGAAAAGCTTCGACATCAAATACCGACGTAGACTGGGAAAACTAGAAAAAGCTGTCAAAGTTTACAGAGACCTCAATCAATGAAGCTAAAAACAAAATACTTTAACTGTACTTGGAGTAGTAAAGGCAAGGCGCAGAAGACCAGGACTCAGGAAGAAGAACACAAACGACAGGACCGGCGCCGGTCCTGTCGTTTGTGTTCTTCTTCCTGGGTCTTCTGCGCCTTGCCTTTACTACTTCAAGCATGAACCAACTAGCCCAAACAAGAGTTTTACTTTAACTGTACGTTGCCTAATCTGATGATCACCAACCTTGGAACCTTTTGACGGGTAATAAACCCGAAAGAAAAGCTATCGAGTGTACAACTCAAATGCGAAAACGGTGACCTACTGTCGATAAAGAAACTCTTTTAAGACGAGCTGCCGCTACAATCTATGATGCTTCAAGTGCAAGAAATTTCGCACGAGTTTCCGCCCGTCTCGATAACAGAAACAGGCGTAGCACGCGCAATAGAGAGGCTTCCATGCAAAACTTGTTCTCGGCCGGATGGTATCAGCGCAAAACTTTTAAAGTTAACATTAGATAATTAGTCTTACCTTTTATCACTAATCTTTCAACAATCACTGGACACTGGACTTCTTCCAGATGACTGGAAGATTGCCCATGTAATTCCTTGGCTTTCAATCTGGAGCCGAACACTTCGCTAACGATTACCGTCCCATTTTTCTTACATCTATTTGCTGCAAACTACTTGAGCGCATCATATACAGTCAAATAATGTCTCACATTGAATCTAACAAATTACTTTTTGAAAACCAACACGGCTTTCAGAAAAACCGATCCTGTGACACCCGGTTGTTTGAGCTAGTAAGTGACTTAGACAACTGTATCAATGGTTGATTTTTCATCGATGCAATTTTTATTGACTTTTCTAAAGCATTCGATCGCGTACCTCGCCAACATCTACAAATAAAACTACGTAGCCTACAGCTAGATGGCAAAACATTTATCTGGACTAAACACTTTTCATCCAACAGACTTCAGAGTGTTAAAATCGATAACTACGTATCTCACCACACGCATGTCAAGTCCCCACAAAAATCAGTTTTGGGGAGCGCTGTTATTTTTAATCTACATAAACGATATATCGACTAACATGAAGTCTTTCATACGTATTTTTGCTGATGACTGCGAATTATATAAAGAAACAGCAAACCAGAACGACACTTTAACCCTGCAATCCGGCCTAACGCTTCTTTAAACTTCAAACTTCAAACTTCTTTCAGAATGGTACAGACTGGCAGATGAAAATTAGCATCGAGAAAACTAAACACGTTAAGTTTGGTCCCAGTGTCGATTTATTCCCTAAGGAGTAGCTAATTACAATTCTGCAGTTGTAACAGTTTCATCGGTTAAATACTCAGAAGTTCTGTTCACTTGCAATCTAAAGTGAAATGATCATGTAAATTAATCACTAGCAAATCTTTTAAAAAGATTGGCGTTCTAAAACATCGCTTACGCATTGCTAATTCTGACACCAAACTTCAGGCATCTAATTCGCTAATTAAACTATCATTGGAGTGCGCTTCTAACATATGGCATCCACATCAAGCTTACCTTACTGAGATGCTGGAATCAATTCAAAGCAAAGCCGCTAGATTCATCTCGTCCTCACATTCTCGCTATCACAGTGTGTCAGCCGTAAAAAGAACCCTTGGCATTTTACCTCTCGTAATACGCAGAAAATATTCACGATTATCCTTTTTTCATAGTGTGTATTACCGTGACAGTGCTTTTTCACGAAAATTCATTCATCCAGCAGCCCACATCTCCGCCCGTATTGGCCACGAACTTAAGGTATACCCACTCTTCACACGGACAAAAAAATATTTACATTCACCTTTAGTCTTATCAATAAATGAGAGCAAAGGCCTTCCGCAATTCATTGTCAACATTAAGGAATTATCTTCGTTCCAATCGGCTTTATTAAACTACCTCAATGAGCAAACCTGCCATACCTGCTGATCTTTTGTAAACTACCATGTTATCCTGCTTGAGCGCCCTACTACCTTTGATCACTGTTATGTATTTGTTGCATTATTCTAAACAGTGTTGTAGTTCAATCTTATCTTATTGCATTATATAATCATTACGATATGATACTACTAGATGTACTGTATCTCCTTAATGCTGAAAACAGTTCTGTTCTTTATTTTGTGTGTTAATCCTCATGCTTATAAACCACCTTTGAAATTTATAGTTGTTATCCCCCCCCTATGTAATGCCCGATTCTGGGCCCTTAGGGTAAATAAATGAAAAAAATAAAAAATTCACGGACACCCTCGATACGCGCAGCATTTTGCTTTCTTTCTAATCAACGTTCAATATACAAAACAGATTATTTCATTTCAAAAAGTGGCTTCTTACTCTTTAGCGTGAGACAGAATTTTTCTTGATTTTAACAGAATGATGATGTATGGGGTATTATGGCGCAAGGGCCATATATGACCAAAGAGCGCCATACACATGGTGATGGCTTTTCAATGAATTGTTTACCAAATGAAGAAACAAACTTTGAATGAGGGGTGTGGCATGGCTGTAAATAAGCCTAAAATCAGTCGCTATAAGTTGTGTAAAATATATAAGTATTAAAACAATGACAATGACCAGAGATGTGAACTATGACACTAAATGTCTTGTTATGCACGGATAATGTAACAGAGCGTGTAGATGAACGCCGCACTGATGCCTAAACAGGACCCTCGAATACAAGGGTCTGGAGACACACGCCATACTAAATGCAACGAACGCAGCAGCAGCCTCTGGTAAGAAGCCATACTACATAACATTTGGTCGGATGATGTGCAATGCAAGAATGTCATTTAAGAAGTTAAAACTGATTTGGTGTCCAAAAATGGGTCCATGCCAAGAAACTGTGCTAGATGTAATGGCATATGCTGTCGATATGCCAAGGGAAAGTGCTTTTCCCTTTCGCATTCTGTTTCCCTACACTCCACAAGGACGTGGATGACCGTCAGTTTCTCACCACATCTACCACATGTAGAAAGTTCATCACCAGTCAGCAAGAAGTTGTGTGTGCCGTATGTGTGCCCTATTCTTAGTCGACAGAGCACGACATCGGTTTCTCGTGATTTTATTATTGATGGGAGGTGCTTAACTGTGGCCTGATTAAATGAAGTTTATTCGAGCTTTGGGCTTCCCACAAGCGTTGCCAATGGTCTGTTATTTTTTTTTCGAATGAAAGGTTTCAGATCTATGGCGGGGACAGCTATGCAAAAGTTTAAATCTTTTGTTGCTCTGGATGTGGCGATTTCGTCAGCGAGCACATTACCCTCAGTGCTTCTGTGCCCGGGCACCAAGCATATGATGACACGTTGATTGCATGCATAAACAACGCACAAGAGTGTATAAAGATCAGTATTTACAAGACTTTGTGCATTTTTAGAGATAATAATGCCTTGACAACGCCTACAGAGTTGGTAAATATAATTGACTTTCCTAGTTTTTATTGTTTTGTAAGTTTCAGAGCCGATAATATTGCATAAGCTTCAGCCGTAAAGATACTTGTTTGCGCATTCAGAATGCCAGAGTCCGAAAAGGACGAGCCTACTGCTGCATAAGAAACGCCGGCTTGTGACTTAGACGCATCGGTGCAAAACTCCGAGCAGCAGTACTTCGACCGAAGTTCAAGGAGGTGCATTCGAATTTGCCTCTCAGGAGCACGCTTACTGACTTCAATAAGCGACATGTCACATTCCACGAGCTGCCACTGCCACGGTGGTAACAGCTTCGCTGGAAGCATTAGATGGTGTTCTACAAGTGGGACACGCATTTTCTTTTAATTCTAAAGCTTGCCCTTAGGCATTATACACAGCATGTTAAAAGTACACCGACAGATTTTACTCGTGCAAAAAATCTAGAAGTGAACGGTGATATGGTCCATGAATCCAACGTTCAAGGTCGGGTGGGCGGCAAGCCGAAGGCCTGCTGCCCGGAGGGGGTGGAGACGGCTTAGATGAAGCCCTGCGCACGTCCATAGTAGGTGTGCCACTGTCACATTTTGGATGTTTGTGTCACAAAATTGGCACGATGCTCCGTAAGGACCATGGTACTGTTGTGGCCAGAGAGCGATCACAGGCGGGGTGAGTGCGACCTCGACACGTAATCTCCTTAACGTAACCTCCTCTTGACGGATTAGCCCGCCAGGGAGGTCTGACCTACACGGAGGTATAAGAGCTCGTGTGGTACGTCGGAGGCTTTCCGTTTCTCGGATCAGTCGTCCACAGGTGTCTTCGGGAAAATGCGGAAGTGAGTACGTTGTAATCTGTGGGTGGGTTGCCAAATCTGCTTCAAGGAGACCCGGCAGGGCTTCTCGAGGCACCCACTGGACGCGTATCAGGATATTCGTAGTGGCAGCAAGATGTTGAATGCTGTGTGAGAGTAAAGTGGACCGAGATACCATACGTATGTCGTGGATGGCTTGAGTCGGGTCCGTGCGAATGACGAGCTGAGAATATTGAGCAGCTTGAACAGAAGGAAGCAACGCGGCCAAGCCGTCCCGTATGGTGGCAAGCTCGGCAAGATAGGCCGGTAGTGCAGGATCGGCAACATACGAGAACGTCTGGCCTGCCTCTGGTATCAATGGGCACACGAGAGCTGTGTGAATCATGGTGCCATTAACACTGGAATCAGTGTATACTACAAGAGTCGCATCATTTTGATTATCATCGGCGCGACGAAGGCGGGAAACTTGGGCATTTGCCTGGCGAGGAACCGGGCTATAGAGACGACCAAGAGGCTTACTGTCACTTCATTGTACCCTGTTCCACGGAGCTACATCGGATCTCGTAGAAGCTGGATTGTCTATTTCATGTCCCATGTACCGGGCCAATGAAGCGGGTCTCGTAGAACCTGGATTGTCTATTTCATGTCCCATGTACCGGGCCAATGAAGCAGCCGAGCAGAAATTTGATGGCCTTAGGGCGTGCGCGCATCGAGGTTGGTGCACGAGTTCGTCGATAGTGTTGAGTTGGGACTCGGCCTGTTGGGTTGGCAACGGAGTAAGAAGTGGTAGCCCCTTTATGTCCCGCATGGCATCATGATTAATTGTCTTAAGGTGAGCCCATTCTGCCTTAGTGCGAAGATGAAACTGAGCTCTGTAGACAAGTCGTGGTTGCAGTACAGAACGGACAAGAAGGCGAGCCATATTGGTGCTCGCTCCGCCAGATTTCTTCGCAATCCGACGAATCAGCTGTATCGCTTCTGCGGCCTGTTGCTTCGCATTCTTGACCCATGGTCCCCCAGCTCCGGAGAAATCCATTTCAAGGCCGAGTACACTGAGAGTTGAAGCCTCGTGTAGTGGCTGCTGATCCAGAATTAACTGAAGAGGCCGGAGTGCCAGTAGACGGCGCCCATACTTGCTCGCTACTGACACCTGCGTTGTCTTGTCCTTGGAAATTCCAGCCCAATCTGAGCACCCTAGTTGTGCGTCCCGTTTAGGGCCTCCTGGAGCGCTTGTTCTTGGTGGCAGAACTCGGGCTGGACGACGCAGCAGGAGGGTGCAGATGCCGACTAACCTTGTGAATAAGCGCCAGTAGTGATGATGAACCGCCAAAGCAGTCCATAAGCAACAGGGTTCCAGTAGCGGGGAAAAACCAGCAAACGGGGCGAAAATCCGGAGCTACGGAAAAATACGTCAGAGCGGAATGAGCGCTGGAAACGCCCCGGACACACATTTCTTCACTACGATTCCTTACACGCAGCGATAAGGGCTTCCTGGCTGTGGGTCAATTATTAAAAAGTATGGCAGAGACACATCGTTTACAGTTGTGTAACAAGGATGTTCAGGATTCGAGTTTACTTTCAGATAATATGTGAAGCTGGAATATGACATCTGTAGACGGAGCGACCACTCGTTTGATTCTACAAAGAGACTTTCTACAGGGCTTTCCTGAAAGCACCGGTCGCTAGGTGGATACGTAGGTGGTGCACAGGGTCTGGGATTTTCAGCGCGCTTGGCGTTGCAGAATGATAGATTATAGCACCATAGTCAAGACGAGAGCGGACAAGGCTCCTGTACAAGTTCAGGGGGCATTTCCGATCACTACCGCATGTTGTGCACAACATCATTTTTAAAATATTCATCGTCTTCAGACATTTTGCCTTCAGATATTTAAGTTGGGGATGAAGGTAAGCTTAGATACTTGAATAATTCCCAGGAATTTGTGTTCGGGGCTCAGAGGTAGTTCCTCTCAATTGATTGTGGGTTTTGGCACTAGTGGCATGCCTCTTTTTTTTTTAAAGAGTATACACGTACTTTGCTGGAAATTTATTTTAAAGCCACTTACATCAACCCATTTTGATCGTTTGTTTAATGTAAGCTGCGCCTGTCATTCCAGATCGCAATGTGACATGATTTGAAACCTATCTGCACGTCATCGACATACACAAAATAAAACATGGTGAGTGTAATGACTGTACACAGGAAGTTCGTTTTTACAATAAAGAGTGTGCAACTAAGCACACCCCCTTGCGGCACTCCAGTCTCCTGGGTGAATGTTTAGATAAAGCATTGACCACTCTTACACGAAACGTGTGGTTGGATGAGTAGCTTTTGGCTGTGTTTAACATATTTCCACGGACCCCCATCGCGGAAAGATCTCGTGAAATCCCAAAGCGCCATGTTGTATCCTATGCTTTCTCTAAATCTAGAAATATCGAAAGTAAAAACTGCTTATCTATAAACGCCTCCATGCGAGCGAGGTGGTTTATTGTCGACCTACCTTCTCGGAACCCACACTAGAAGGGGTCTAGTCTTTTGCTATTTTCTAGGAAAGAGATTAAGAGATCATAATCTAGGAAGAGATTATGAAAGAGATCACTCTTTCATACAGCTTGCATAGACAGCTTTTTAGTGCTATTGGCCTGTAGCTACAGGCTAAGGACGGCTCTTTGCCTTGTTTAAGTATCGGGTTGAGTATGGCTTCTTTCCACAAGGACGAAATATACCCAGCCGCCCACATGGCATTGAAAAAAGATAGGAGAGTTTTCAATGCTTCAGTGTGCAGGTATCTAATCATTTCATACACAATGCGATCGCCACCTGGTGACGAGTTGTTGCAACAAGCGAGAGATGCCTTAAGTTCAGCCAAGCTAAATGAACCATTGTAAGCCTCACTACATCAACCTTTGGGATTAAGGGGCTGCCTCTCTTGGCGTTCTTTTAACCTCAGGAATGTTTCTGTATAGTGCGATGCACTCGAAACGTATTGAAAATGTTCGCCTAGACAATCCGCCTGATCTTCCAGGTTATCACCTTAGCTACTTACTAAGGATAGAGGATGTGTCTGCCAGCCTACTGATTTATTTACCCTAATCCAGACTTTCGTCTCGTCCGTGTAGAAAGTATACCAGAGATGTACTTCTCCCAACTCTTCCTTTTAGCACGTCAAAGTGTTCATCTACCTTGAGCTTTTATTTGTTTAAACCTAATCCAGTTTTCGGCGGTTTGAAAGTCGCGAAGTCGTCCCCAAGCTTTGTTTTGGTTTTTCCGTCTTTTTCTTACATTCTTCATTCCACCATGGGATACGACACTTATTCTACAGTCCATTAGTTCGATGGATGCGTTTTGTGGCAGCATCAATTATAAAACCTGTTATATACGCCACAGCATCGTCTATATTAAAAGAGTCAATTTCACCCCGGATTATATATGTTAGCTCTCGAAAAAGTTCCAACTTAACTGATTCAACCTTCCACCGGGGAGCGTGTGATAAGTATCCATCTTGTTTTGTTAAGTTTAACATAACTAGAAAGTGGTCGCTCCCGAAGGGGTTCTTGAGAACGGACCACTCCAGGTACCGCATTGGTGTAATCGACACTATGCTTAAATCTATGGAGGATTATCTATTGTGCACCACGCTGTGGCACGCTGGCTCATTTTTATTAAGTGTACATGCTCCTGAGAAAAACAAAGAAAGTTTTCAATTCGGTGACCTCTCGCATCGCAACGGGAGTCTCCCCACAAAGTGTTGTGCCTATAAATTTCCGACGACTATGTATGGCGCCGGAAGTTCATGTATGTAGTTTTGAAATTCGGTTTTAGTAAGTTAATAATTAGGAGGGATGTATACAGAGAGCTAATAGTGACTAGCTTGTCAAACAACACCCCTCGGACAGCAACTGCCTCTAGGCCCGTACGAAGTTTTAATTCTCGGCAGGCAACACCTCTGTTGACAATGATAGCCACACCACCGGACGACACGACAGTGTCATCGCGTTCTTTGCGAAAAATAGCATATTGTAGGAGGAAATTTGTTTGCATATGTTTGAGGTGTGTTTCTTGAACACACCTCAAACTTATGCACACAACATACTTATGTAGGAGCTCTTTAATGTCATCTAGATTGTGCAGGAAACCTGTGACATTCCAGTGTATTATTTCTGAATCCATGTTGAATGGGGTTTTTGTGCTGTCAGTTTAAGAAAGAGGAGTTAGCTCCAAGAGCCCATTCCGGGCGCCATGATGCCGTGTTTTTTTCTTTTTTGGAGCTATCGTGAGAATCTCGCCGCTCCTTAGGCGCTGGCGGCGCCGTTTGACTGGTTCTTGTGTCCATTGCCTCTTGCGAGGCGCTGCGTTCCAGGTGAAGGCCTCGTCGCAGTAGACGAGCCCTTCGAGGCCATCGGCCCCAAGGTCAATGGTCCCTTCGGCTGGGACGGCGGAGCAGCGCTAGCCGCAGCAACCGCGGGGGGGGGGGGAGGGGGAGGGTAGAGGGGGTGTTCAGGGAACTGTGGCTGAAACGCTGGCATTTGAATCATCGAAGACTGACTTGGAACTTACGTCCTGACCCGTAGCATTACATAGCCGGCTTCAAGTGTCTCAGGCAGGATGCTTGAGGCAAAAGGAAAGTACTAGATGCTTGGTTTTGATCTCCTTGCCGTCGCGCCTTAGCATAATTCTCTTAACATTGATCGCATTTTGGTCGCTCCAGCCTATCAATAGTTCAGCTTCTGTCAGCTTCATTAGGTCATCATCAGAGCCAACACCACGGCTGGTGTTCATAGTTCGGTGGTGTTACGACTTTGAGGTGGTCCCGTAGCGCTCGTCACCCGTTTCGTGACAGAGCGTTGGTAGCGAAGACTCCGAGTCAGGCGTCGGTGAGAATAACAAAAGGGACTTTATACACTATATACAGGTCATTATACAGGACATGAAGGGATCGGCACTGGGGCCGAGAGCTCACAGCAAACGCGACTGTTCTCGCGCGGCGACGTCCGGCGAAAACGCGTGACACATCTCACTCCAGTCGAGAGCGGCACTCTGCTCCCGGTGGGTCGGCGGATCCGGTTTTCCAGGCGGCGCGCCGCGGCTTATAAGCCCCCAGAAACCATTGTCACTCAAACGGCCCAATACAAAGTGAGCACTCGACGGTCGTCGAAGAGGTCCAACCAGCGACCACGCTGGCCACCCCGTTCAAAGTTGGCGGGCGCGGTGACCTCCAGGGAAGGGGAGGTACGGCGCCGGGCTGTCTGGCACTTGGCGACACGTTTGAACATGTTGCCCGCCGATGCTTCTCCGGAGGACACCACTGCCTGACGGCTCAGCATCTTGACTTGTCAAGGGAGAATTAGGGCGCTGTGCCTTTCGGCGCAGCCCCGGGTTTGTCCAAAGGGCGCTCGCAGGAAAATTCTCCATCTTGCAGATTCGGAATCCGGGCTTGTGGTAATGGCACAACAGTGGAGGGGTTATTGACACTGGGATTCCCCCAATTGTAACTAGGTTAGGAAACATTTCATGTTGTTTCGTATCGCGGGGTTCCAAAAGGAGATCTCCACTAGCCAACTTCTATGCCTTTCAGCCTGCGCCAAGTGCTTCGATGAGAGATTTCGACACTAGGAAACGTGAAATCATTCTCATAGTCTCAGGTTTGTCAGAATGGAGGACGTAGAATAGGGGACGCTTTGTAATCTGTTGCGAAAAATTTTTAAAACATCTTCGGTGCGCTCTCGTTTCTGAGGGCGATCAGGAAGTGGGGGGAAAGAGCTAGCCATTAGTAATATGGAGTTCCGGCAGCAGTGTCAGCCACCCACCATGGAGCCCAACAAGGGGACGTGACAGGATCTGTGTTTAAACAAGGTCTGCCAAGCCAGTTGTACTAAGCCACTGTAACAAAATATGGCACAACCTAGGTTGGCTAATCACACAAGGTTAACCCTTGCTGCCTGGAACATCGAAAGTAAGGAAAAAATGAGTAGGAGACAGGAAAGATGGAAAGTGCGAGAAAGACGAAGGTTGGAGGAATAGAGAGACAGGAAAAGGCAACTACCGATTTCCCCCGGGTGGGTCTCAGTCCGGGGGTGCGGTCTACGTGAAGCCGAGGCCGAAGGGGTGTGTTGCCGCCGCCGAGGGGCCGTAAAGGTCCAAACACCCGGCATTGGCTCAAACCCCAGGATTCCCTTTTCCCCGGACACGGCTAAGCCACGCACGGTTACACGCGGGAGGGTTAAACCCTCGTGTGATCGGGCACTTCGTGTCGCAACACACGATTTTAACAGGAATTGGTCCCCATACGATAAAGTGAAAAATTGCCATAACTACTAGCTGGGAGTGAAATTAGATTTCTTCGTTTCTTTACTACCCCCAGTTAACATTTGTGTGAAGCTTCGCCCGCCATGCAAGTGTAGGCATATAGATCTCGTATGCGCGAGCCCAACTGGTCTTAGTTTCTGAATAAGATACAGCTGTAATCAGGGAGGAGTTCATGCCGCTCAGAGCATGGCTATATAAACTCGTAGACTGAATACTTGGATGTGTCGCCTGCCGGTTGCCTTAGTGCCAGATGTCCTGCCAGGGAGTCGCATCTCATATGATCTACGTAGCGCGCTTTTTTCTACATGTGTGCACTCCTTTCGCATATTAGTTTGCTCTGGAGGAACGAGACGGTGCCACCGGCGGCGTGCCGTGCGGTGCCTAAGGCGAAAGCGTACAAAAGCGCACGAATGCGAAACCACTAACGCTTCCACCCTGCTACTGTGCGACCAGCTGTCAGAAAATTCAACTGGGTGATCGCGTACCCACTCGACTCCATTCATGGTGCAAAATGTGGAACGGAAGAGGGATGACCTGTGTAGTAGTTGACTACAAATATAGTAACTGGCATATAAAAGAGTGGAACGAATTGTGGGCGGCCGATTTCATGACCTCCTCCACAAGGACTGCCTGTGTTGCCGGCCCTTCGCGATGCGCGGGGTCCCTCGAGGATGAAAAAATTCACTCATCCGCCAGCGTTGTGTCGGTAACCTCCAGAGAAAGGGTCTCAACCCCGGAACGTCGGCAAGAGTTAGTGCCACTCGTTACACGGGGACAAGGAAGTAGTGCCGTTTCCTGGCCTATAGTAAGTTTCTCGCACGTTATCTACACACATTCACCCCAACACACACGCAAACCCATCCCCACTGTATCGCTCGCGCATCAAGTATAAGCGAATGGAATCAACGTGCTGAGGCATGGGTGATGACTGCACCGACAGGATGTGATTGTTCGAAGGTGGACGTTTCTGACAGTCCAAAGATGAAGCGAGTGACTAGCGATAATGCGTTTTTGCTACAAGCTATTACAAAGTACAGAACATCTACGTTCCAAGTATTAATTATGCGCGGCAAGAAGAAATCTACCACAACTTAGCATATACACCAAACATTTCAACACCTTTAAGGGTGCAAATCAAGCTGTCGCCTAACGAGCATCCTTAGAGACTCACACCCATACACCTTTAACCCTTTCAGACGCCACTTTATCACGTTGGTTGAAAAGTTGCTTTCACCACATCTCTTGCATCTTCAGAATCGTAGAAAGTGTACACTGCAGAAAATATTAAGAATTTTCAATTGTTTAGCGAGTTTTGTCAAGTTTACAAAATTGCGACTCCATGCAAAAACTCACTACAGGAACACGAAATATGAGAACATGTACTAGTTCGTGTTTTGAAAAGCTTGAAAAGCACTTATCCAGCCACTTGAAGATTATGCCTGGTGCATGACATTGTAAAAAATAATGAAAGAAGTGAACCCGCTACATACAACATACTGACACAGAGTAAAAGCACCCAGCCGTCTATGTTCCCACTCATTTTGCTAAAACATTCTGTACGTTATTCAAACTTGCAGCACAATTCCAATAATAAGTGTTTCAGGATGTATGAAACACATTTTAAATGCCATTACTTTCATCAGTGCTTTTGCTATTGATGCACTCTTCTGCTTTGCACAATTGTGTAGACAGCGTCTCAAAGGGTTAAGGTGTTAATAAAAGCACCCTTATTTTATTAACACCCTTGGTTGACTGAAGTAGAAGCGAAATGAAATAAAATTGTCGCCCTCAGCTCGTTATGCTTTTGAGTGTTTACGCGTTGTTTATTAGCGTTACTACACAAACGTAATCAAAGGACAAGCAGTTCACCCTTAAATAGGCTACGAAGGAAATGAAGGGAGGAGGATTGGAACTTCACGTGGAAGCCAGACACCCTAACCACTGCGCCACACAGAAGTCACGTTTCGGCTCTTCAAATATATGTATAACTTGTCCATAAATTCAAACTGCTTCGGTTCATAAGAAACAGTGCACAATGTCACATCTTGCATAGCAGAAAATACATTCGGTACGCTCGAAACCGACATTCTTATAGCTGCAAGAACAGTTTCAACGGTAGCGAGAGCGCTATAGTAGGGGCACGAATACATTTCGTATAGAGCGTTAATTCTTTGCTTAGTGTGCAAAATTTTATTGTGTTTTTATTTTTTAGCACACACTCTTACTATATGGTGTTTTGAGTAAAATGGGCGTCATATTATTATAATGAATGGTGCAATTTAGAGAAACACCCTTGAGGGTGTCGAATTGTTTAGCGTGAACTCCCGGGCTATTAGGCAGAAAATAACCAATCATATAGTGATCGCGAAGAGGAACCTTACTGAGCCAGAAACATGACAAGATGAAAAACTAAAAGGGAAAGACACTAGAATCTTGATTCAATTCAAAAACGAAATGTTTGGACAGGTTGGAATACATTTGTATCAACGCCTCTAGTACAAGCACCGTATACGCTACTCCCACCGTTTGGGCAAAGCCTATTGAGCACTGAAAGTGCTTACATGTCCTCTAAAGCTGCTGCCAAAGCTTCGTCTCCTGCTCCCAGTCACCGTGTACAACATGTGCGGAAACAGAGGTTTTCTCAGACGCACCGGGGCGTCATGCGCATACATTGTAAACACGGAAGCAACGGAGGCAGCTGAGGCAACCAATGGACGCGTCACCACATGATCGAACACGACGGCGCTCATGGGATTGCCGAGAAAGAGGTCTCTAATCTGTTACAACCGCGTCCCAACATTTATCTATGTCGTACTTCGTGAAAACTGCACTCATATGGAAAGTAAAATTACTCCCTTATGGAATAAATTATCTTACGATTCCTTTGTGTCAAATTACAAAAAAAAATCATTAAGCTTATTATTTTGTTCAATCGCAGAAAAACCAGCTAACAGAAAACAGAAGCGAACAAAGACATATGTCACAAAGATTGCCTTAATTTTTCTGTTTTATTCACAAGAAAATCTAACGGTGTATGACAGACACCAGGCATTCGCTCTTTGCCCCCCTTTTTTATGCGATGCGTTAGCCTTACACATGAATTCTCTAGACACTACCTCACTCCCTCAAGCTATCTCCGTCCAGTGCATACATATTCCTGGCGCATCATGTCAGTATACGCATATGAATGGGAACGGACGAAGATGCGATGCGCACTGCTGTAACATTCGTGTACGCGTAAACGCCGTTAGTTATGCACACTGCGCCTTTGAAATAACTCGATACAGCTTTCCCGCGATTGCGTTGGTTGTGCTTGCTTGCCTTGAGCGCGAAAAGCAGCTTCTGTCGCATGACTTTGCACAGACTATGAATCGTCGCATCGCTTCGCTTTGCTTTGCTTAAGCCAGAGGTACGAAACTCATGTCTGCGCACTATATATGTGAGATTTTTACGTTAACTAATGAGATTCTAAAATCGGGCAGTCTTGGATGCCATTGCCGAGTACTTTCTTTAAAAGGTGAGTCATGTCTTTAAAACATTAACTGCAGAAAAAATAAACCGACGAGAAAGCATCAGAATGAAACGAAAGCTGCAAACCTGGCAAGGGGGAGTTGAATTAAGTGACGCCTGATGTGCGCCTGTGCTCTGTAACGCGGTTGTCGTGCACATTTTATGAAAACTCCGTTAACTCACACTTATTTCATTCATTCTACTCTTTGACATGTTTGGGGGAGATCTGTGGGATGAGGAGTGTAAGTTACCTGTGTTTTCCCAATCAATCAATAATAACATGAAGTGATTCTCTCAGGAGGCTGTAGTTTATCAGCAACTCTGGGAGCTGTCGCTCTCTTGTCGCAGCAATGGATGAAGAGCACGATCGTGACACCGCATCCATCGGGTCACGCCCAAGTAACGTGGAAGCATGTCAAACGATGCTGAGGCAACTGAGCTGTATACTCGGTCAGCTGCGACGTCGAGCGTGTCATGAGCCGAAGAACGAAGGCTGCCCTAGGCCGCAAGTGTGTCTACCGTGGAGTATTCTACTCAGCGCTGATCGCACATGTGGTCTTCGTGCTCGTGAACCCCCACAATTTGCGTGTTCTGAACAGGCAGGTCATCTATTAGTTTATTGAAGCGATTGCATCAAACGACGTTAAAGACGTTACAATAAACTCACGTAAAAATATAATGGCGGTAAACGTTTTACATGACAGTGCATCACAATACCTAATAAAGATCTCGGAGCTCGACAACGTCAAAGCATTATCATTGATCCCAACAGTTGGTAACTGTTATACTGATTTCATTTACAATAATGGCATGTCTTTTCCCACTAACAACGTGCCGGTATTAATAAGTCTGGCGACAGAAGCCACTCTCATAATGCGGTCTCTAGGCTTGGAAACACTGCACCAAACTTGTGTTTGATGGAGACGGCCTTCCGTCCCACGTTAAATTTGGCCATGTGCGCCCATCCAGTCCAGGCTATACATACCAAAGCGCCTCCAATGTTACAAATGCTCAATATTAGCCACGTAAGGCGGATCTATACGAACAATGTCGTGTGCCCGCGGTTCACAGACTCGATCTCATTCTGAAGACACACCACGCGCAAGCGTACTAAGGTGCCCTTAACTGTCATGGGTCTCACGGTGCTTCATCCAAGGGTTAAGCGCGGCTACGAAGAGAATTAGCAATCCGCACAGACAGGCGGCTGCGACAGTATCGCCACGGAAGAGCTTTTACAAAGATATCGACTTGGTGACATGCTTCGAACACCAAAAGACCTGCTGCCCTATACAATGATGTCAGAGAGTCTTATAATAACGCCACTCACAAAGTCATCCCTAGTGCGCTAGAAATAGTAGGAGTTCAAGGTTGCAGCCAGCTTAGCTATAAGCCAATATCTATTACCACTCTTCTCATAGTCCATACAAAAATTACTCTTTGTCAGATAATCGAATTTTTTTCAACAACGCTCAATAATCACGCCGGCTCATCTTTGCTTCAGCCCTGGATGGTCGACAGAAACAGCATTAAAAGGAAATCATATCAACCAACATAGAAGACAGAAAAATTACTCTAGGCCTATTTGTTGACTTTTCAAATGCGTTTGGTGAATTTGGTGGAGGTGCTGGGTATCAATCCCAGTACCTCTCCCAGTACAACTGCGACGAGGTTTATTGTCGTTCTCAACGTTGTGGAACGCTAGGTATATAGGGGCACTGCAAGGGCTGTCCGTAGCACGGGGCTCGCTCGCGATCACGGCACGGTCCTTCGTCTTCGTCTTCTGTCGGCACATACACAGGAGTGCGTCTGCTTCATTACAATATATATATATATATATATATGTGTGTGTGTGGGGTTAGGGTAGCTGGTCGGGCCCCATCGCCCCCGCGTATGAATCTGTAGATAAATTCGAGTTCAGGAAGTGACCTAGATTGAGGTGCGCTGTAGCAATGCATGGGCGGAAATATTTACATCATATAGACATTTTAGCATTACCGGTTGCCACGTACATAAAAGTCGCCATGTACTATCAAAGTTGTGTGTATAATTGTCGTCCATTTTGTGTCGACGGTACAGCTTTTCTGTCCTTCGTGATAACTTAGACAAATAAATGCGTTCTTGTTAAATAACTGTGCTTTCAATAAGTATTAAGCGGCTTTTTATTTTATTTTTTTTTCTATGTCATAATACTAACAGTTAAATTTAACGTTTGGTGGCAACCCATCTCACGGCGAAAATACGTGTAGAAAAGCATCATGTCCATAAATTTGTGGCACTATTTTGGTCTGAGCTTCCCTTCGGGTTAGGTATTTTTTTACCTGAAACAGCACTGCCCTCGTGCTAAGCTTGACAGAAACTGGATCACGCCGTATGCGCTCTATTGGGTTGTTTTTCCCGAATTAGCACGTAAAGTGGCCATAGTGGCTTTGGCTTAGAGAGTGAGAGAAAGCTTTATTGCAGTTTTTGGGAGATTAACATAAGTACAGGTGAACGTTTGTTGCGTTCACCAGTGCCAATTCAACGAACTCAGCAAGGAATCTTTGATCTTGTGACTTTGAGGCTTGAGTCAGCCACCTGGCGTTGAGGAGATGGATTTCTGAAAGTTAGGTTTTCTAGCAGTGCCAGAGTATGTGTACTGTGTTGAGGTGTTGTCCGCAGTGCTTGCAGTTTTGGAGCTCATGAGTCTACTGAGCTCCAGATACGGTGAAGTCTAGCAGGTGTGAGTGTGGGGTCGGTTTGTGCTTGCCTTATAAGTGTGCACTCTTCGCGTTACAGTGTTGTGCATATTTTTGGAAACAATCGTCTGGAGTCTTGATATTACCAAACCTTGCGCTGGTTCAAACAGCGTCTGGGTTGGATCGAGGATATCTGACGCCCGAAGTAGCGTTTCTCAGGCGAGCTGTCTAGCCCATTCGAGCTACTACAGTGCAACCTGTAGCAGTTCCTGGTACATGTTGCACAGCCCTGACTACGGCTGTAAGCTCCACCCAGTGGGGCTCCATGGGAGAGGTGTCTTCTGTATATACAGTATAACCGGAAGCGTTCGTTGCAGCTTCGGCTGTTGTCTTAAAACAGGTGTGCGCGACGTGAGTTGTTTCGAACATATTTTTGGTAAAGTATGCTACGCTGTTCCCGCCTGCTTACGTGATGCGATAGACCCATGTGTCGGGAAATGGGCGCTGAGTAGGACAGAAGTGGTGTGTGGAGGCATTTTAACTTCCGGTGGTGGAGTTTCTGTTGGCGTAATGCCTGTGAAACTCAGTATGGCTGAAGTCGAAAGTATGACGGAATATGACGGAAGCCCGTCTGGTCGGGATGATGCATACTTAAAAGGAAGAGGCCCAGACACCGACCAAAATGGTTTAAAATATATATTTATGTTGTGGCGCGCCCCCCCCCCCCCGGGAGCCTTGTTCACGATGAAACAAGCGGCAGAGCTGGCGTCATTTCTTTTTATGTGCGGCTCAGTATGGCTCCGGCCGCTCCGTTCGAAAAGAGCCGTAGTAATCGTCGGCATTTGCGCGCAGAGATGAATTTCTCAACTGTGTTGTAAATGAATGTCTGTTCGACAAGCTATGTGTTTGTGTTGATCGGAACGCCAAGTGCAATTTTCTGGTTTTGCGAATGAGCGTTTCTATAAGTGGTGTGGTTTCCATCTTGCTGAGGTTAGCTTATGGAATGTGGTACCGAAGCGGAGACACGAGTACAGCACATCTCTGAGTTGCAGCATGTCCTCTTCGTGCAGACCTCTGTGCCGTTTAGATATGCAGCGCATCAATCTTAGTACTTACTACGCCTATCTTAGGATGTGTGGTGGCTGCGTCCCTCCATCAATTTGGATGCGGGAGCCTAGAATTTTGAGTTGCGTTGGTTGTGGTATTGTGGTTCCAGCGCTATGTATAAATATGGGCGTGGGTTTCCACCTGTTACTCAGGACCAACAGACACCCGAACTTTTCATATGCGCTTGTTGCGCCAAAGATGTAAAGGCCTTTGAACTCAACTGAGACACTCACTTTTTTATTGCGAAAGCAATACTGCTCGCACTTTTGGCCCATCGGTGGTCGTGGCGCCTCCTTACACAGCTGCGCGTCACGTGACCACGTGACGTCACGCCAGACCGAGAGACGGGGCCCCAGCTCGCGGCATCGATGGTGGAGGCGAAGCCTTGCGCGCCGCTGCTGCGGCGCTACCGAGAGAGGGCGCTCGCTAGTGTGACGTCACGCTAGGAGGATAAATGGGGCTACAGCTCGGCTCCTCGCAGTGGTCGGCGCGCTGCCTTGCGCTATGTCGGATGATGTATAGAAATAAATTTAACAAAGGGCAACCATGTCCACACCATCAGCCGAACCAAGTCGCAGCCAAGGGTATTGCTTTCGCAATCTTCCAGGCTTAACCAAGCTAAGCCTTCAGCCAATTTTTTCACCACTCCACCCGTCAAAAGTGAACAGTGTCTTGGTAACTGCTTTATTCGCGCTTACAGTATTTTTGAGTGACTGAGCTAGCAACATTATCAGCTGAAACAGCCACCTTATTCCTAGTTATTCACGCTCTCTAAGTGGCGTCCGGTATCGATGCACAGGATCAACGGATGAGACCAGCACTTGGCTACATCGTCAGAACGCCAACGGCGCTTTCATTTCAGGCCCGACTTGGGGACAGTGACGCTCTTAAACGCGGTCTACCCAGCATGCCTCGGTACGCAAGATGACCGCGAACAAAAAGAGCGAGAAAGAAGGCGCAACTGGCGCGTCGCTGCAGCGCAAGCGAGGGACGCGGCGTTTGAATCCCTGCGCAGCTCCAGAATGATTGGAACCCGCTCTGGGCTCGCGTGTTTGCTTTTTCCTTCGCCGCACAGTATTGGACAGCGCCCTGCGGCGCTACGTGCGACGACGAGAAACCGGACCGCTGCAGCCGAGTCGCCCATGTTTGCCGATCCCCGTCGAACGGAGGCACACAGCGCACCCGATACGCCGCCTCGAGGTACCGGCCTGCGCCGTCCGCTCATCGGTAATAAAAGTAGCACGGCGAAAGGAGCACTTCAACCGTTTCCTCTTACTCGTGCTAAAATAGCGACCACAACCACTATATACTATGCCACGGCTACGGCTGCTGCGGCTGCTCGTACAGCTATGTCTACTGTGCTTGCCGCGCAACTTCGTTGACGAGAAGCCAAGAAGTTGCGGTCGCGTACAAGTATTTTTCCTGACAAAAAAAAAATGTGACATGAGGCCAGCACACGTACAGCTATGCTCTGCACCCGCGCTACTGATGCCGATGCTGCGTGATATGTGTATTCGTGTGCAAGCAAGTCATGTGTAAAGTCACACACCCAAAGGCTTCATGCGCACAACCTATGCTTCTGTATGTCGTGCGTTCGGCTCCCACCGGCGGTAAGACTGCCTCTGTTTTTATTTTACTTTTCGTTTAATAAAAATATAAAGTTAATCATAAAAAGCAGACCTTATCTTTATGTCAGTTAACATGCCCCTGATACTTTCCTTGGATTATCCTGGTTCACACACACGCATATATATATATATATATATATATATATATATATATATATATATATATATATATATATATATATATATATATATAGTCCGTCAACAATACTTAGATTTGAGAGACGGGTGGCTTCACAAGAAGGGGCGACACAGGACTGCGACAACAGTTCAAGAAACGGAAACGGATGTTTTGGCATTCTTTGCTGCTAACCTTCAGGGTAGTGTGCGCGACGCCAGTGCAGAGGCAGGAACCTCAAGATGATGAGTGTGCAGGATTTTAAAAAAGGTTATATGCACCCGCACCGAGTACACCTTCACCAAAAGCTTGAAGACCGAGATTTTGAAAACAGGCTTGATTTTGCCTATTGGATTTTCGCGAAATGGGAAGATCCAGACTTTCTCGCTGGCGTGAATTGGGCGGATGAGGCTCATTTCTCCACAAACGCACAAGTTAACCTTCACAACGCGCACTACTGGAGTGATAGGAATGCTAACTGGCTGGCACAAAAACGACACTAATACCAGTGGTCGTTTAATGTGTGGCGCGGTATTTTTTGATGGCAACATCTTCGGACCCATCTTTTTTGATAACACACTAACGACGCAACGCTACATCAACGACATCCTCGAGTGCTCCGTTAATGACGTCTGTTGCAACGTTTCACTTGCGCACCTTCGGAACATGTGGCTTCAACATGATGGTGCTCCTGCGCATAGTAGTAGTCAGTCTTGAGTGTGGCTCGACAAGCCTTTTCCTGGACAGTGGATTGGCCGGCACGGACCTGCACCCTGGCATGCAGGTCGCCGGAGATGACCCCGCTGGACTTCTTCTTGTGGGGCTACGTGAAAGATCGCGTGTATAGCAGCGAAACTACCACACCGGA